>NC_058198.1:930000-1262500 GCF_907165205.1 Coccinella septempunctata
TTTTCTAAGTCCAGCGTTCTTTGTCTGTCATTCTCTGTCTCTCTCTATCAGTATTTAAGTTTTTTTTCTAAGTTCAGCGTTCTTTGTCTGTCATTCTCTGTCTCTCTCTATCAGTATTTAAGTTTTTTTCTAAGTTCAGCGTTCTTTGTCTGTCATTCTCTGTCTCTCTCTATCAGTATTTAAGTTTTTTTCTAAGTTCAGCGTTCTTTGTCTGTCATTCTCTGTCTCTCTCTATCAGTATTTAAGTTTTTTTTCTAAGTTCAGCGTTCTTTGTCTGTCATTCTCTGTCTCTCTCTATCAGTATTTAAGTTTTTTTCTAAGTATTTTTCTAAGTCCAGCGTTCTTTGTCTGTCATTCTCTGTCTCTCTCTATCAGTATTTAAGTTTTTTTCTAAGTATTTTTCTAAGTCCAGCGTTCTTTGTCTGTCATTCTCTGTCTCTCTCTATCAGTATTTAAGTTTTTTTCTAAGTTCAGCGTTCTTTGTCTGTCATTCTCTGTCTCTCTCATTTAATTTTTTCTAAGTTCAGCGTTCTTTGTCTGTCATTCTCTGTCTCTCTCATTTAATTTTTTCTAAGTCCAGCGTTCTCTGTCTCTCTCATTTAATTTTTTCTAAGTTCAGCGTTCTTTGTCTGTCATTCTCTGTCTCTCTCTATCAGTATTTAAGTTTTTTTTCTAAGTCCAGCGTTCTTTGTCTGTCATTCTCTGTCTCTCTCTATCAGAATTTAAGTTTTTTTCTAAGTTCAGCGTTCTTTGTCTGTCATTCTCTGTCTCTCTCTATCAGTATTTAAGTTTTTTTCTAAGTATTTTTCTAAGTTCAGCGTTCTTTGTCTGTCATTCTCTGTCTCTCTCTATCAGTATTTAAGTTTTTTTCTAAGTCCAGCGTTCTTTGTCTGTCATTCTCTGTCTCTCTCTATCAGTATTTAAGTTTTTTTTCTAAGTTCAGCGTTCTTTGTCTGTCATTCTCTGTCTCTCTCTATCAGTATTTAAGTTTTTTTCTAAGTTCAGCGTTCTTTGTCTGTCATTCTCTGTCTCTCTCTATCAGTATTTAAGTTTTTTTCTAAGTTCAGCGTTCTTTGTCTGTCATTCTCTGTCTCTCTCTATCAGTATTTAAGTTTTTTTTCTAAGTTCAGCGTTCTTTGTCTGTCATTCTCTGTCTCTCTCTATCAGTATTTAAGTTTTTTTCTAAGTATTTTTCTAAGTCCAGCGTTCTTTGTCTGTCATTCTCTGTCTCTCTCTATCAGTATTTAAGTTTTTTTCTAAGTATTTTTCTAAGTCCAGCGTTCTTTGTCTGTCATTCTCTGTCTCTCTCTATCAGTATTTAAGTTTTTTTCTAAGTTCAGCGTTCTTTGTCTGTCATTCTCTGTCTCTCTCATTTAATTTTTTCTAAGTTCAGCGTTCTTTGTCTGTCATTCTCTGTCTCTCTCATTTAATTTTTTCTAAGTCCAGCGTTCTCTGTCTCTCTCATTTAATTTTTTCTAAGTTCAGCGTTCTTTGTCTGTCATTCTCTGTCTCTCTCTATCAGTATTTAATTTTTTCTAAGTATTTTTCTAAGTTCAGCGTTCTTTGTCTGTCATTCTCTGTCTCTCTCTATCAGTATTTAATTTTTTCTAAGTTCAGTGTTCTTTGTCTGTCATTCTCTGTCTCCCTCTATCAGTATTTAATTTTTTCTAAGTTCAGTGTTCTTTGTCTGTCATTCTCTGTCTCCCTCTATCAGTATTTAATTTTTTCTAAGTTCAGTGTTCTTTGTCTGTCATTCTCTGTCTCTCTCATTTAATTTTTTCTAAGTTCAGCGTTCTTTGTCTGTCATTCTCTGTCTCCCTCTATCAGTATTTAATTTTTTCTAAGTTCAGTGTTCTTTGTCTGTCATTCTCTGTCTCCCTCTATCAGTATTTAATTTTTTCTAAGTTCAGTGTTCTTTGTCTGTCATTCTCTGTCTCCCTCTATCAGTATTTAATTTTTTCTAAGTTCAGTGTTCTTTGTCTGTCATTCTCTGTCTCTCTCATTTAATTTTTTCTAAGTCCAGCGTTCTCTGTCTCTCTCATTTAATTTTTTCTAAGTTCAGCGTTCTTTGTCTGTCATTCTCTGTCTCTCTCTATCAGTATTTAATTTTTTCTAAGTATTTTTCTAAGTCCAGCGTTCTTTGTCTGTCATTCTCTGTCTCTCTCTGTCAGTATTTAATTTTTTCTAAGTCCAACGTTTATTGTCCAATGTGTAGACTGGGTGGCACACGGGCGATTTTTCTCAGCGAGCTCGCGCGATTTAGCAGACCAAGGATTCCAATGATACGATTCACACGCAGCAGAGTTGTTCACGTGTGAATCGTATCATTGGAATCCTTGGTCTGCTAAATCGCGGTGAGCTCGCTGAGAAAAATCGCCCGAGTGCACCCACTCTTATTGTTTTTTATTTTTCAAATACAATTAATCACGAAATATAAATAAAAATATTCATTAAAAATGTTCATTGCTGGTACCCTGAGGCTCATTTACATAGGTATCATAAATTTCCACCAGTAACTTGTAAATAACAAAATTGTACAGCAGACCAATAAAATTATTGACCAAAACAAAATTGTTTTATTTTGATTCTAAACGACAGGTGAAGATTTTTTTGTGAATTCTAATTATAGAAGTCCTATTTTTTTCTCTTCATGAAATAATTACATTTACGAGGTATGCTTGTAAAATTGGAATGTAAACAAGAGGCATGTTTTTTGCGTTTTGCCGCTAAAATTTTGAACTGAACATTATCTATCTTAGCATAAAGTCCTGCGTTTTGACCTCCATATGGAAAAAGAATGGTGCGGCAAGTGACAAATGCGAAGAAGTCCAAAAAAAAATTCAAAGGGCGAGACAGGCGCGAGACAGGCGAATCTCAAAAAAGTTGTTACTCAGAACTACCTCATTCAAAAATGAATATAAAAATCAAATCAATGGATCATCACACATCGAGGGTCAAAACGCAGAACCTCGTCAATAAAAATTTGGAAATTTTTCAGGATTGTTATTTGATTCTAAACGACAGATTAAAGATTTTTTCACAATATACATATTTAATGAATAATTGTTTTATGGTCAAAACGCCTCTTGGAAAACAGCCCTGCATAAAAATGGATTCGAAAACTTTTTTCGCTCTCATAATTTGGCTTGTTGAGTTTTTGATAATTCATTATTGTAGATGAACAAAGGTAGAATAAAAAAATAATTTTAACTTGATATCTTCAGAATGAATCGCTATTTCTAGCACTTTTTCGAAGTTTCACCCATTCGCCCTTTTAGTTTAGGGTTGTAATTGAAAATGCGAATATTCACAGTATTTCAGGTCCCCTTATCAAGTCAAGTGTTTAAAAATTCTCAGAATGCCCCTAAAACTTAATAATAGAAAATATGCAGATGGACGAACCCCTCGATTTAATTCCATAGGGTTATTTGGCTAATAAGTTCTATTAAACAGATATCCTGATAAGGGAACAATGCTTACGAAATCCTCATGTAATAAAACGAGCAGTTATGAGCCAAGTTATCCATAGATAAGATTTATTCTGAAGATCAAGTTTTGATCCTTCCATATTTGTATATTATCATTTAAAAAACATTTTGAATGACCGAATATGGTATGATATATAATACATTCAACAGTAATTAAGAATTAATCTTATTCTTAGAGGCGCCTGACCACAAAACTTTATTCATACATGCAAGATAACGAAAATTCTGAAAAACTACAAACAGGGTGTTTTTTTATGTGTTATATGTTAGTTAAATGAAGGCTCACTGAGTCCAGTCCTGATTTTTCTCGAATGTTTCAAGCTTAATGAAAAATTTCCCTCGAATAATTCATAAGTTATGGGAATAATTTATGTTATGTTATGGCCAAACGAAATGTCTGTAAACCCCCGTGTACAACGGATGCTTGTCTTCGGTACATAAGGAGAATCAGGATAATAATATATTGCATATGAGGTGTTTTTGAACTCAGACCAATGCCCTCTTTGTCTGTTTACTCATAAAACACCCTGTATGTTAGTTTCAGAAATAACCTTCATTAAAACATGATCCTAACTAAAGGGATTTTTACTCGAGCTTACCACATCTTACCATAGTTAACTACTATTTCTTCGCCGAGTAGTCAAAGTTCATCACTTAGGTTACTTAGGTAACCATTATCTGGGCTATAGTTTGGTGTTAATTGGTGTGGTAAAATTTAACGTCATTAATAACTACTCGGCGAAGAAATAGTAGTTAACTATGGTATGCTATGGTTAGGTGTGGTAAGTTCGAGGAAAAAATCCCTTTTGTCTCAACCCTTGCGTCTTCAAGAACACAGGAGAGAATTGACTCTACTAATAAAATTGAAAGAAGATTTGTCAAGTATGATTGTCAACTCAACTATACTATGAGTTCTCTTTGCAAAAAGAAGAAACATCGTGAATATCGCATAACATAATCATAGTTGAATTTCAGATCCCAAAGCAAGAATAGAATGCTATAGCAGGCGAGAAACCTAATGTAAATGAGCCTTTCATCTAATGATTAAAATGAAAGATATTCTTACCCATATGGCCACATGCAAAAGGTGGACAAAACATTTCATTTGGGCCGATCCTCAATCCATTCATTTAAATTGATTCAGTCCAGAAACTCCACATGTACAAACTTACTGGAATGAAATCGTTGTTCTTCACTTCAATAATTACCATTCTGCAAATGAAAAAACAAATATGACTCTAATGCCTGTTTGCACTGACTTAACGTTAAGGCTTATTTGGTCCTCCAATTCCTAAAGCTGCACTGGTTTACGGAACATAAAATTTGAATAATTAGGAAATCTAGAAATTATTGCTCTGTTTTTATAATATGCAGTGCACCAGTTTTACTTTTCTACTACAGCAAATGCCATTGAATGAATTGAAGAATTTAGAATATTGCCAATGACTCATTGAAATGCATGACTCATTAATGCTTTTTCTTCATCTCGCATAGAAAAATCACAACATGAATCAATATCAACTCACCGCTCTCATGCAAACTTCAAACTTTTTAACTCACGGCTATCGACTTATTCTACATCTTCACCTTCCTGGTAGTCATGAACCCATTCATAACAAATTTTCAAATTCTTCACCCTTCTGATTGTCATCATCTTCATTTTCTTTCTTGCCAGTCATCTAGAAATAAAACAATTCAATGAGTTTGCATTTCTTCTGTCTTCATATAGATATATCACTTTTGAAGATTCCCCAAGTATTTTGTTACATGATCAAAAAATTGCAAAATCAATCAACTTACAAATTGGTTCCTCGATTCATATGAGCACCTAAATGTCATCAAGTCAAAGTAGAAAAATAAATCGGTCAATAAAATGTAAGCTCTTAGCAAAAATATTCAAGTTTTCTCAAAATCCAATTCAAACTATTCACTGCATCTCCATAAAGATTAATAAAGAGACAGAGAGCGTCAAGTGTCAGTCCCATAACCACAGAACACAAATGTTATGAAAAGAACAGAACAGATCCTTTAGAACTTGTTAGAACAAACCGCTTCGCAAACCTGTTCTTTTCGAAGAACGGAACCTGTTCCCATCATCAAAAGGGAAGGTTCGCGTTACAGAACAGAACAGGTCGGAAATGTTCCCTGAATTTACCTGTTCCATTACAACTCTACAAATGAGGCCTTATTTATCGTAGATGTATAATACTGACATGGATTACAGAACATCAAATATGAATAATTAGGGTATCTAGAAATCATTGCTGCTTTTATAATATGCAGTGCACCAGTTTATAACATCACTGGGAGAACTAGCTTCAGATTTTTTGGAATGATTATAGTTGACATCAAAGCAAAAAAAAATATACAATAATATGGATAAATTGTCTTGGGAGTGGAATAATAAAATTGCGAAACGTCGCTTAAAGGAATGACTTAACGTCTCTCATTTAAACTTATTCCAATCAATTTATCCATATTGAAGATGAGGAATACGATAAATACGATAGTGTTAGTTTTAGTAAAAGCAAATCTTATGTATTTATGAACCTTCAATTTAATGATGAAATATTGAAGGATTCAAAGATGCAATGTTGAATCCGTGCAGTTCTCATAAGAGAGATTTGTCTTATGCTTGAAACAGTATTCTTACCCAGATGCCAGAGGGTGGACATTAAATTTCATTGTAGCCATCTTCAATCCATTCATCCAACTTGATTCAGTCTATATTATCCAGGAACTTACTGCAAAAAAACAATGAAACTGTTGTTTTTCTTTTCAATAATTCCCATTCTGCAATTGAAAAAAACAAATATGACTCTTATGCCTGTTTGCACAGACTTAACGTTAAGGCTTATTTGGTCCTCTAAAGCTGCACTGGTTTACAAAAATTAAAATTTGAATAATTAGCATATCTAGAAATTATTGCTCAGTTTTTATAATGTGCACTTAATATCCACAAATTAAATTTTTTATTACAGTGAATTCCATTGGAATTCCTTTTGGAATGATTATAGTAGACATCAAAAATATATACTTGTACTGCACTAGTTTTATCAATAGAAATCAATATTGAATAAGTTGGTGTAAACAGGTGTTTAAGAGATTAGGGAATGAGTTACCGGCAAGCATAAACAAGGCCTTATTCCTAAACATCAAAATATGTACTCACACAGCACTAGTTTTAACACTAGAAATAAGTTAGAGCAAACAAATCAACACAACAGAAACAGAAATGACAGTATAACCAGAGACCATAGTATGCTATGGTCTCTGGACCAAAGATTTTTTACTCTATGAAGTAAAAAATCTTTGGATGATGCTGAGAGTAATTCGAGAATTTAGAATGGCCAATGACTCATTCACTCATTAATGCTTTTTCTTCATACCACATTGTGAATTATCTAAAAAATATAACCGAAGAATGACAAATCAACATTCATTTAAAATATTAATTTCATAAGAAACTCACCAGTTTACGTAAACTTTCAACTCACCGCTATGGACTCTTTCTACATCTTCACCTTCCTGGTGGTCACCTATTCATAACAAATTTCAAATTCAAATTCTTCACCTAACATTCATTGATTATGTATTCTTACCCTTCTGATTATCATCTGCATTTTCTTCTCACCAGTTTCCTACAATGAAAACAACTCAATGAGTTTGTAGTTCTCCTATTTTCATATAAATACATTGCTAAGAAATATGAATCTTTGGTTGAAGCAAAGAGCAATTCCAATATAAATCCTACTCATTCATGCTTTTTCATCATCTGACATTGTAAATATTACCGAATGAACGAAAGAGAATGACATCTGACATTGTAAAGTATTTGAAAAATATTACTGAATTAACGAAAGAGAATGACATGAATCAACATTTATTTAAGATATTAATATCATAAGAAACTTGCAGCTCTCATGCAAACCTTCAACTCACCGCTATTGACTTTTCCTACATCTTCGAATTCTTCACCTTTTCTTTCTTGTCAGTCTTCTACAATCAAAACAATTCAATGAGTTTTTAGTTTTTTTGTTTTCATATCAATACATCAATTTTGAATATTCCTTCACGTGTTTCAGAGTGTATTTTATCATATTGTCACACTTGCCCATACATGATTGCGAAGAAATATGAATTTTGTAGATTGTAAGTGAAATCAGATCAAAACATTGGAGAGTAAAGATTTTTTTCACTGACCTGGCTTATTACTTATTTCATTACCATATTTAATGTACGTACTGAATTCTCTACAGCATATTTGTCATAAGTTCAAACAGTACGTACTGAATTCTCAATGTTCAAACATAACCATCAAATTTTTGGAATCTCGAAATATTTTTACACGTTACATGTATGAATTTACTCACATTGAAGAAAAACTCGATTCTGTTTTCGTTGCAATCCATACGTGATGAACAACAGTTTCCACTATTTTACATTTTTGAAGTCATTCCCTTCACGACTTCATGTTGAAACTGCAAAAAAAAGAGTTAATTATTCAATTGAACCTCACAAAATGAATTTCACACCTCACTTGAAAACAATTCCTTGATTCAATTTCAGTCCCAGCGTACTTTCCTTCCGTTGAAACTACAAAAGAATTAATTTATTAGTCATAATTGCGCACTACTTTTTGCAGGTGTTCATATCTTATGATAAACAACTCACATCTGCATTGTGTAATGGCAGCTTAATTGTTCTAGAATTATAATATTATAATTTATGGTTATTACTGTAATGTAGGCTTAATATGTCACAGAAACATGCATGGGTAATACCCTATAGGGGGAAAAAACCCCCCTATAAGGGGGACCACAAAGTCGCAATCAATAGATAAATTCGATCTAAGATCCGTAGTAATTTATCTATGATTTCATCGATGGACTTACTTTGCCAATGCAAATAAGCAATAACAAAATAACCCCATCGAAGTGGCCTCTTCCACCGGCCCAACTTTGTGATCCCAATAATTCTATACTTTCACCTTCTTTATAAACGATGAGTCGGAATAACTGTTGAGTATTATGCGACACGGAAAACGCGAAAAATTTCAAAAGTCACGAATTTTTCCGGTACGAAAAGCTTGTAAAAAGGAAGATAATCACTTGAAAAACCGTTCTTCAAAGGAATGAAACCCGAAAGGGGGCCAAAATGGCGAAAGGATTAATTATTCAGTCGAGGCAGGCAATCGGTAATACAGTTGCGGCAGTGCGGCCACCTATGAATGAATGTACGAAGCTAATACTCAGTTCATTGATTTTAAAGACGTCTACTAATAAATGTTCTAATGGCTTCTTTATACGATTGTCATTGTAGTCATAATTGTCAGAAGTTTTTTGAATTTCTTTCTCGTTTTTTCAATGAATAACTACTGAATAACCACTAGCAGCACTGGAAGAACTAGCTTCAGATCTTTTGGAATACAAACTCTGGATGTACGGAATAAGAGGTCAAGCAAGCATATAAATGGCTGGAAACTTATCTGAAGGAAAGAAGACAATATGTAGCAGTTGAGAAAGATGGAATAAAAGGTTTCTCACAAATAGCTATGAAACAACTAGGTATAGAGCAGGAGGTATATTGGGCCCTTTCTTGTTCATAACTTATGTAAATGACTTGGAGAACTATCTAACAGAACAACGTGAAATGAAGGAACTGGAATTCGATCCCAATAACTTACAGATAATCAACACGGAAGAGATTACAGAAATGGAAGAACTGAAATACGAAGGGAATCCCAATATAAACTTACAAATAATCAACACAGAAGAGAATATAGAATCCCTCCTAACTCAATATGCCGATGACACAAACATCTTATCCTGGGAAAAGAACAAGGCAAGACAACATCTCATCAAGATTGAAAAATGGTTCAACACAAATCAACTCATCCTAAACAAGGAAAAGACAACAGCTATTCTTTTCAGGACAAAACAAATTAAGGCGGAAATACCAGAACAGATTACCCTAGGATACGGCATACAAAAGCTAGAAAGATCTTCAAAATTCCTGCTTTGAAGCCATAGCAAAATATGGTATCGTATTTTGGGGGTCCAGCTCAGATATCCAGCATATTTTTGTGATTCAAAAGCGAGCAATAAGATCCATTACAAAAATGAAAGCTAAAGAAAGTTATAGGGGAGTCTTCAAGAAACACAAAATCCTCACCATATACGGTTTATACATCTATGAGTGCTTGATATTTGTCTCACAAAATACCAGCGAATTCCAAACCGAAAAAAGCCATAGCTATCCAACGAGAACCAACGACATCATGTACCCAATTCATAGACTTACACTCTCAGAAAAGGGAACACACTATAGATGCATCAAGTTTTTCAATAATCTACAGGCTACAAAGACTAAGATCACACAAAACCTTCAAACGAGAGCTCAGGAAGTACTTTATCGACTTAGAACCCTATACAATACAAGAATTCAAATTAAATTAAAGATCTATGTTTTTCTTTTTGACACAATTTCTTGCAGTTTCATGTAACTCTTAGAAATAAAGAAGCTTATTTATTTTATTTAATTTATTTATACAATAATATGGATAAATTGTCTTGGGAGTGAAATAATAAAATTGCGAAACTCTCATTTAAACTTATTCCAATCCCGAGACAATTTATCCACAATTGAAGAAAAGGAATACGATAGTGTTAGATTTAGTAAAAGCGAGAATCTTATGTATTTATCCCGCATGATTCAGAAACAGGCGATAAAATAGCCTCCTGTAAATTAGGGAATCCAGACCATGTGACTTTGGCGCCTGGTTGGCAAACAGAGATTTGTGTTTCACTTAAATTTCTTAAAAAAATGGTCATTATAGATAATGTATATACACTAAGGTCACGTTCTTATTCATTCAATATATAATTTAGAAAAGTTTTTTTTGTCTTGCATGAATTGAAATTCAATAATTTTATCGGTTTCATGAGATCAGAGCATAACATCATTGATGTTTTTTCACCTAATTCTCTTCGCTGTTTGATCCTTTTCATTATGTAGGACCTTCTGTCGAATAATCAAAATATTTCTCTCTATAATTTCTTCATTGGTATTCATTAATTACTGAAGTACAATAAAATTTATATATCTATGTATATGATTTTAGTAAAGTAAATAAATGCAGATCAACACAATTGAGTTTCTCTCAAATATTTTTATTATTCAAACATACATCAATTTTACTAATGTGAGTAACATTTTATTGATAGGACTCAGTACTGTTGTTGATGTTGATGAAATGTGAGGTTCTATTTCTGGAAAAATAGCTGCTTTAATGAATTTATGATCACAATAATACTTCCACAAAAATACATTATTGATATTGTCCATTAGTCACCGAGGAGTGTTTTCAACTTTCTTTTCTAAGTCTTCTATTTTTCTGGTGGCAAATTTGAGCTGCTCAACTTGTGTACATGGTCATTGTCAAGTCTGTTTGTTTAGCACAGCCTCTCAATCTGCTTTGCTGTGCTTGCTCTGTATCACCCAGATCACTTCCTTCGTTAAACTAAAAAATGAATAGAAAATTTTACATATTTTTAGTAAGTTATACTTTTATAAAATCGTATTCGAAAGAAATCACTGTATATTCAGTTTCACTTATAGGTATATGAATACAGACACATAGTTATTCTACTTAGGTACCTACCCGTTATGAAATGTCTGCTACATACTCCTTGGTTCCTAATAACTGATTCAGTTAAATCTTCTCTCTTGAGCTGCTAACCACATATCATATCACTTCTTCGTTAATATGTAGGTAATGCACAGATTTTGTCACAGTAGGTATACAAAAAAATCCTTATGGTACCGATCTGCACGACTTCCACAATTAACCATAATACTTGTTACAGGCATTTTTCTTTCGGAATAAAACTTAGTTCTCACTATTCACTATATATATCAAAAAAACTAAACGATATTTAACACCAATCAATGTCAAATATTCAGAAAAAGCTTCCGAAAGTTCCAAATTAGGAAAGGAAAACGTTGTTTGCCAACCAACCGCCATATTGAAATATTTTGACAGGTGATTGGATTGCCTAATGAACCTTTAATGATGAAGATTGAAGGATTCGAAGATGCAATGTTGAGTTCCTGCAGTTCTCATAAGAGAGATTTGTCTTATGCTTGAAACAGTATTCTTACCCAGATGATGCCAGAGGGTGGACATTAAATTTCATTGTAGCCTATCTTCAATCCATTCATCCAACTTGATTCAGTCTATATTATCCAACTTACTGCAAAAAAAAAATGAAATTGTTTTTCTTTTCAATAATTCCCATTCTGCAACAGACTTAACGTTAAGGCCTATTTGGTCCTCCAATTTCTAGAGCTGCACTGGTTTACAGAACATAAAATTTGAATAGTTAGCATATCTAGAAATTATTGCTCAGTTTTTATAATGTGCACTTAATATCCACAAATTAAATTTTTTATTACAGTGAATTCCATTGGAATTCCTTTTGGAATGATTATAGTAGACATCAAAAAATATATACTTGCACTGCACTAGTTTTATCAATAGAAATCAATATTGAATAAGTTGGTGTAAACAGGTGTTTAAGAGATTAGGGAATGAGTTACCGGCAAGCATAAACAAGGCCTTATTCCTAAACATCAAAATATGTACTCACACAGCACTAGTTTTAACACAAGAAATAAGTTAGAGCAAACAAATCAACACAACAGAAACAGAAATGACAGTATAACCAGAGACCATAGTATGCTATGGTCTCTGGAGCAAAGATTTTTTACTCTATGAAGTAAAAATCTTTGGATGATGCCGAGAGTAATTCGAGAATTTAGAATATTGGCCAATGACTCATTCACTCATTAATGCTTTTTCTTCATACCACATTGTGAAGTATTTGAAAAATATTACCGAAGAATGACAAATCAACATTCATTTAAAATATTAATTTCATAAGAAACTCACCAGTTTAAGCAAACTTTCAACTCACCGCTATGGACTCTTTCTACATCTTCACCTTCCTGGTGGTCACCTATTCATAACAAATTTCAAATTCTTCACCTAACATTCATTGATTATGTTTTTCTTACCCTTCTGATTATCATCATCTGCATTTTCTTCTTGCCAGTTTCCTACAATGAAAACAACTCAATGAGTTTGTAGTTCTCCTATTTTCATATAAATACATTGCTAAGAAATATGAATCTTTGGTTGAAGCAAAGAGCAATTCCAATATAAATCCTACTCATTCATGCTTTTTCATCATCTGACATTGTAAATATTACCGAATGAACGAAAGAGAATGACATCTGACATTGGTATTTGAAAAATATTACCGAATGAACGACAGAGAATGACATGAATCAGCATTTATTTAAGATATTAATATCATAAGAAACTTGCAGCTCTCATGCAAACCTTCAACTCACCGCTATTGACTTTTCCTACATCTTCGAATTCCTCATCTGAATCACTCATCGATCCTGATCGTCATCATCTTCATTTTCTTTCTTGTCAGTCTTCTACAATCAAAACAATTCAATGAGTTTTTAGTTTTTTTGTTTTCATATCAATACATCAATTTTGAATATTCCTTCACGTGTTTCAGAGTGTATTTTATCATATTGTCACACTTGCCCATACATGATTGCGAAGAAATATGAATTTTGTAGATTGTAAGTGAAATCAGATCAAAACATTGGAGAGTAAAGATTTTTTTCACTGACCTGGCTTATTACTTATTTCATTACCATATTTTTCATGTACGTACTGAATTCTCTACAGCATATTTGTCATAAGTTCAAACATAACCATCAAATTTTTGGAATCTCGAAATATTTTTACACGTTACATATGAATTTACTTACATTGAAGAAACTCAAATCTGTTTTCGGTGCAATCCATACCGGATGTGATGAACAACAGTTTCCACTACTTTACATTTCTTCACGACTTCATGTTGAAACTGCAAAAAAAGAAAAGAGTTAATTATTCAATTGAACCTCACAAATGAATTTATTCACACTCACTTGAAAACAATCTTGATTTTTCTTCCGTTCAACTTCAGTTTTCACGTACTTTCCTTCCGTTGAAACTACAAAAGAATTAATTCAATAGTCATAATTGCGCACTACTTTTTGCAGGTGTTCATATCTTATGATAAACAACTCACATCTGCATTGTGTAATGGCAGCTTAATTGTTCTAGAATTATAATATTATAATTTATGGTTATTACTGTAATGTAGGCTTAATATGTCACAGAAACATGCATGGGTAATACCCTATAGGGGGAAAAAACCCCCCTATAAGGGGGACCACAAAGTCGCAATCAATAGATAAATTCGATCAAAGATCCGTAGTAATTTATCTATGATTTCATCGATGGACTTACTTTGCCAATGCAAATAAGCAATAACAAAATAACCCCATCGAAGTGGCCTCTTCCACCGGCCCAACTTTGTGATCCCAATAATTCTATACTTTCACCTTCTTTATAAACGATGAGTCGGAATAACTGTTGAGTATTATGCGACACGGAAAACGCGAAAAATTTCAAAAGTCACGAATTTTTCCGGTACGAAAAGCTTGTAAAAAGGAAGATAATCACTTGAAAAATCGTTCTTCAAAGGAATGAAACCCGAAAGGGGGCCAAAATGGCGAAAGGATTAATTATTCAGTCGAGGCAGGCAATCGGTAATACAGTTGCGGCAGTGCGGCCACCTATGAATGAATGTACGAAGCTAATACCAGTTCATTGATTTTAAAGACGTCTACTAATAAATGTTCTAATGGCTTCTTTATACGATTGTCATTGTAGTCATAATTGTCAGAAGTTTTTTGAATTTCTTTCTCGTTTTTTCAATGAATAACTACTGAATAACCACTAGCAGCACTGGAAGAACTAGCTTCAGATCTTTTGGAATACAAACTCTGGATGTACGGAATAAGAGGTCAAGCATATAAATGGCTGGAAACTTATCTGAAGGAAACAACTAGGTATAGAGCAGGAGGTATATTGGGCCCTTTCTTGTTCATAACTTATGTAAATGACTTGGAGAACTATCTAACAGAACAACGTGAAATGAAGGAACTGGAATTCGATCCCAATAACTTACAGATAATCAACACGGAAGATATTACAGAAATGGAAGAACTGAAATACGAAGGGAATCCCAATAAACTTACAAATAATCAACACAGAAGAGAATATAGAATCCCTCCTAACTCAATATGCCGATGACATCTTATCCTGGGAAAAGAACAAGGCAAGCCAACATCTCATCAAGATTGAAAAATGGTTCAACACAAATCAACTCATCCTAAACAAGGAAAAGACAACAGCTATTCTTTTCAGGACAAAACAAATAAAGGCGGAAATACCAGAACAGATTACCCTAGGATACGGCATACAAAAGCTAGAAAGATCATCAAAATTCCTTGGAGTTTACCTGGACAAGTTCCTAGATTGGGGGGAACACTTGTATGTGTCAGGAAAATTAAACTCAACAACATATGCTCTAAGAAGTATATCCACTCACATGAATGAGGCAACAACAAAGACCTTTTACTATGCCTGCTTTGAAGCCATAGCAAAATATGGTATCGTATTTTGGGGGTCCAGCTCAGATATCCAGCATATTTTTGTGATTCAAAAGCGAGCAATAAGATCCATTACAAAAATGAAAGCTAAAGAAAGTTATAGGGGAGTCTTCAAGAAACACAAAATCCTCACCATATACGGTTTATACATCTATGAGTGCTTGATATTTGTCTCACAAAATACCAGCGAATTCCAAACCGAAAAAAGCCATAGCTATCCAACGAGAACCAACGACATCATGTACCCAATTCATAGACTTACACTCTCAGAAAAGGGAACACACTATAGATGCATCAAGTTTTTCAATAATCTACAGGCTACAAAGACTAAGATCACACAAAACCTTCAAACGAGAGCTCAGGAAGTACTTTATCGACTTAGAACCCTATACAATACAAGAATTCAAATTAAATTAAAGATCTATGTTTTTCTTTTTGACACAATTTCTTGCAGTTTCATGTAACTCTTAGAAATAAAGAAGCTTATTTATTTTATTTAATTTATTTATACAATAATATGGATAAATTGTCTTGGGAGTGAAATAATAAAATTGCGAAACTCTCATTTAAACTTATTCCAATCCCGAGACAATTTATCCATAATTGAAGAAAAGGAATACGATAGTGTTAGATTTAGTAAAAGCGAGAATCTTATGTATTTATCCTGCATGATTCAGAAACAGGCGATAAAATAGCCTCATGTAAATTAGGGAATCCAGACCATGTGACTTTGGCGCCTGGTTGGCAAACAGAGATTTGTGTTTCACTTAAATTTCTTAATGGTTATTATAGATAATGTATATACACTAAGGTCACGTTCTTATTCATTCAATATATAATTTAGAAAAGGTTTTTTTGTCTTGCATGAATTGAAATTCAATAATTTTATCGGTTTCATGAGATCAGAGCAAAACATCATTGGTGTTTTTTCACCTAATGCTCTTCGCTGTTTGATCCTTTTCATTATGTAGGACCTTCTGTCGAATAATCAAAATATTTCTCTCTATAATTTCTTCATTGAATGTTACCATTTTGGTATCGTTCGATTTGATTAATGGAAATAAATCATGCAAACTTGCACGCACTGTATTCATTAATTACTGAAGTACAATAAAATTTATATATCTATGTATATGTTTTTAGTATAGTAAATAAATGCAGATCAACACAATTGAGTTTCTCTCAAATATTTTTATTATTCAAACATACATCAATTTTACTAATGTGAGTAACATTTTATTGATAGGACTCAGTACTGTTGTTGATGTTGATGAAATGTGAGGTTCTATTTCTGGAAAAATAGCTGCTTTAATGAATTTATGATCAAACCCACAATAATACTTCCACAAAAATACATTATTGATATTGTCCATTAGTCACCGAGGAGTGTTTTCAACTTTCTTTTCTAAGTCTTCTATTTTTCTGCTGGCAAATTTGAGCTGCTCAACTTGTGTACTCAACATGGTCATTGTCAAGTCTGTTTGTTTAGCACAGCCTCTCAATCTGCTTTGCTGTGCTTGCTCTGTATCACCCAGATCACTTCCTTCGTTAAACTAAAAAATGAATAGAAAATTTTACATATTTTTAGTAAGTTATACTTTTATAAAATCGTATTCGAAATAAATCACTGTATATTCAGTTTCACTTATAGGTATATGAATACAGACACATAGATATTCTTCTTAGGTACCTACCCGTTATGAAATGATCTTCTCTCTTGAGCTGCTAACCACATATCATATCACTTCTTCGTTAATATGTAGGTAATGCACAGATTTTGTCACAGTAGGTATACGAAAAAATCCTTATGGTACCGATCTGCACGACTTCCACAATTAACCATAATACTTGTTACAGGCATTTTTCTTTCGGAATAAAACTTAGTTCTCACTATTCACTATATATATCAAAAAAACTAAACGATATTTAACACCAATCAATGTCAAATATTCAGAAAAAGCTTCCGAAAGTTCCAAATTAGGAAAGGAAAACGTTGTTTGCCAACCAACCGCCATATTGAAATATTTTGACAGGTGATTGGATTGCCTAATGAACCTTTAATGATGAAGATTGAAGGATTCGAAGATGCAATGTTGAGTTCCTGCAGTTCTCATAAGAGAGATTTGTCTTATGCTTGAAACAGTATTCTTACCCAGATGATGCCAGAGGGTGGACATTAAATTTCATTGTAGCCTATCTTCAATCCATTCATCCAACTTGATTCAGTCTATATTATCCAACTTACTGCAAAAAAAAAAATGAAATTGTTGTTTTTCTTTTCAATAATTCCCGTTCTGCAACAGACTTAACGTTAAGGCCTATTTGGTCCTCCAATTTCTACATAAAATTTGAATAATTAGCATATCTAGAAATTATTGCTCAGTTTTTATAATGTGCACTTAATATCCACAAATTAAATTTTCTATTACAGTGAATTCCATTACTGACATATTTTTTGGAATGATTATAGTAGACATCAAAAAATATATACTTGCACTGCACTAGTTTTATCAATAGAAATCAATATTGAATAAGTTGGTGTAAACAGGTGTTTAAGAGATTAGGGAATGAGTTACCGGCAAGCATAAACAAGGCCTTATTCCTAACATCAAAATATGTACTCACACAGCACTAGTTTTAACACAAGAAATAAGTTAGAGCAAACAAATCAACACAACAGAAACAGAAATGACAGTATAACCAGAGACCATAGTATGCTATGGTCTCTGGACCAAAGATTTTTTACTCTATGAAGTAAAAATCTTTGGATGATGCCGAGAGTAATTCGAGAATTTAGAATATTGGCCAATGACTCATTCACTCATTAATGCTTTTTCTTCATACCACATTGTGAAGTATTTGAAAAATATTACCGAAGAATGACAAATCAACATTCATTTAAAATATTAATTTCATAAGAAACTCACCAGTTTACGTAAACTTTCAACTCACCGCTATGGACTCTTTCTACATCTTCACCTTCCTGGTGGTCACCTATTCATAACAAATTTCAAATTCAAATTCTTCACCTAACATTCATTGATTATGTATTCTTACCCTTCTGATTATCATCTGCATTTTCTTCTCACCAGTTTCCTACAATGAAAACAACTCAATGAGTTTGTAGTTCTCCTATTTTCATATAAATACATTGCTAAGAAATATGAATCTTTGGTTGAATCAAAGAGCAATTCCAATATAAATCCTACTCATTAATGCTTTTTCTTCAATCATCTGACATTGTAAATATTCATTGTAAATATTACCGAATGAACGAAAGAGAATGACATCTGACTTTGTAAAGTATTTGAAAAATATTACCCAATTTACAACAGAGAATGACATGAATCAACATTTATTTAAGATATTAATATCATAAGAAACTTGCAGCTCTCATGCAAACCTTCAACTCACCGCTATTGAATTTTCCTACATCTTCGAATTCTTCACCTGAATCACTCATCGATCCTGATCATCTTCATTTTCTTTCTTGTCAGTCTTCTACAATCAAAGCAATTCAATGAGTTTTTAGTTCTTTTGTTTTCATATGAATACATCAATTTTGAAAATTCCTTCACGTGTTTCAGAGTTTGTAAGTGAAATCAGATCACTGGAGAGTAAAGATTTTTTTCACTGACCTGGCTCATTACTTATTTCATTACCATATTTTATGTACGTACTGAATTCTCTACAGCATATGTTCAAACATAACCATCAAATTTTTGGAATCTCGAAATATTTTTACACGTTACATATGAATTTACTTACATTGAAGAAACTCAAATCTGTTTTCGTTGCAATCCATACCGGATGTGATGAACAACAGTTTCCACTATTTTACATTTCTTCACGACTTCATGTTGAAACTGCAAAAAAAGAAAAGAGTTAATTATTCAATTGAACCTCACAAATGAATTTATTCACACTCACTTGAAAACAATCTTGATTTTTCTTCCGTTCAACTTCAGTTTTCACGTCCTTCCGTTGAAACTACAAAAGAATTAATTCAATAGTCTAATTGCGCACTACTTTTTGCAGGTGTTCATATCTTATGATAAACAACTCACATCTGCATTGTGTAATGGCAGCTTAATTGTTCTAGAATTATAATATTATAATTTATGGTTATTACTGTAATGTAGGCTTAATATGTCAGAGAAACATGCATGGGTAATACCCTATAGGGGGAAAAAACCCCCCTATAAGGGGGACCACAAAGTCGCAATCAATAGATAAATTCGATCTAAGATCCGTAGTAATTTATCTATGATTTCATCGATGGACTTACTTTGCCAATGCAAATAAGCAATAACAAAATAACCCCATCGAAGTGGCCTCTTCCACCGGCCCAACTTTGTGATCCCAATAATTCTATATTTTCACCTTCTTTATAAACGATGAGTCGGAATAACTGTTGAGTATTATGCGACACGGAAAACGCGAAAAATTTCAAAAGTCACGAATTTTTCCGGTACGAAAAGCTTGTAAAAAGGAAGATAATCACTTGAAAAACCGTTCTTCAAAGGAATGAAACTCTAAAGGGGGACAAAATGGCGAAAGGCTTAATTATTCAGTCGAGGCAGGCAATCAGTAATACAGTTGCCGCCATCTGACGGCCACCTATGAATGAATGTACGAAGCTAATACTCAGTTCATTGATTTTAAAGACATCTTTATAAGAACTTAAGTTCCTAATGTGAATAACGTCATATTTAATAATTAATTAGTCACTGTCAGTTTCGCTGTTAATAGTGTTAATAATTGGATCAATTTCTTTTAAGAGAGACGTGAGGGTGTGTCAATGTTTATCAACAAAATGAAACGATAATCGGTTAGTTTCAATAAGTTCAAAATAACTTCTCCAATTTCAAACCCTTGAAATGGCAATATTGACTTCTTGTTGGTCTCCATGTATATGGACGGATAGTTTGAAGACAGGATGCAAAGCTATTGCTTTCTATACAGGGGCCATGTCCGTGGTCCTTATGACTTTTATTAGTTTCGATATGGCTGGAGGTGATTCTACTCAGCTGTACAATCCATTATTCGAAACAGATGTTAGAAGCTGTGAGTATCCAATTTTGTAGTCACAACTTTTATCGGTATATGTATTAACATCTCTCTAGGGAAGCATAATCTCCATTTGACAGAAAGTTTATCAGTTAACTACAGTATTCAATATAAGTCTCTTTACAGCTATGATATTTTATGGTGTACTGATGCTGGTATATCTGTTAGGATTAATATCTTCTGCTGCACTTCTTGTGGTAGGACTTAGAAGAATGACTAGAGGATTGTTCTTACCATGGTTGATATTATTCGGAATAGCTATCTTATTCCAATTACTTTTCGGCATTTGGCTCATCTATGGATACTATATTTACGTAAGTATTTTATTATGCTCTCTTTAGGAAAATTTTAGTTTTAGTTCAAGCTTTCGATATGAACACTAACAGTAAAATTTCTTGCTTTTACAACCCTAATTTTCAAATAACGTATTTGACATGATTGAATCATTAACAAAATTCCCAGTTCCAAATAATTCAAGAACTTTTACTGTTTCTACATTAAACGCTTGAAAACATGAGGTTTTATGGAATCTTAATATGAAACTGACTTCTTCAGCTGGATGCAACATTCTATGCCTTTATTGATTGGATCTGGATGGCCTATAATGTGAGTAGTCAAATTTCATCTTGCATCGCCAATCCTTATTGCCTTTTCATTTTTTCAGATTTATTGTTGGCTGGTTGTGTATTCGCAATATCAGGTATTTGAAGAAATGCAATCACCAAATATCGAATTATTGTGGCCTTAATTATTATGAAAAATATTAGGATTATAGAGATTTGATCTTATATTATGTACTGTTATGTATTTTTTGATGAATTTTTATACTTTTAAGAATAATTATTATAATGATGTCCGTCCTCAATATTTCAAACATTGTTTTGGATTCAATGAACTGTCAGTATTTTTGAATACAGTTTTTTAATTTTTGTATATTTTATTGGCATTCTTCCTGAACTGATTGTCAACAAGTTGCAACTGAGGAATCTTTAAAGGAAATTAAACTTGATTGTTGTGATACTAGTATTTGATGGATTTGTAGGTTATTAGGTATATTCAAAGTGGGACAGTTTTTCCAATGAGGAGTGAGGTTCAAAAAAAAACCATAAATTTAAGGGAAATATCCCAACAGATAAATTTAATCGTATTGTCAATAATAATAAATTATACTTTTCTAAGATATGCTGCATATTGGTCTGAAATAGAACACGAACTAGCATCATGAAAACAAAATAGGTTCACAACCATTTGCAAATACATTTTATACACAGATAAACTCATATCTGAAATTCAATATATACACATGTATATGAAACTTATAATTCAATATTTTCCTTTAAATCTTCAACAATGAACTAAGTAACAAGTAAGTAGTCAACTGGTCCTACTAAAATTTGAAGAATAGTATTAACAGTGGTTATAACAGCGAAGGTTATTTTTCGAATACTTTGGATCACTTCATTGTTCTTCATGCGAAAAAAAAAAAAAGGGATTTTTTGTTTGAATTTTGAAAGAAATGATATAAACTCTAATATTTTTTTTCAATCACATTGAGAAGATGTGTAAAAGGGTAGCCTCCCAAGAAATATATATGTATGGGGTGTGAGGCAAATGATTTGATTTCACATTTAGTTACAAATTGTTTGGAATAAACCATTCAATGATCACTGTTTCTTCTTATGTCAGGGCAGTGATCATTGAATGGTTTATTCCAAACAATTTGTAACTAACTGTGAAATCAAATCATTTGCCTCACACCCCATACATATATATTTCTTGAGAGGCTACCCTTTTACACATCTTCCTATTTCTCATTGTGATTGGAATAAAAATTTGAGTTTATATCATTTCTTTCAAAATTCAAACAAGAAATCTCTTTATGTTCGTTCGTTTTTCGCATGAAGAACAATGAAGTGATCTAAAGTATTCGAAAAATAATAATAATAATAATAAGAAATTCTGTACCTACAATAAAAATCTTCAACTTCTTCAAGTGGGCCTTTGACACATATATATATATATCAATTCGAGCCAATGTAGTATTGAAAAACAGGATGAGAAATATCTGTTCTCATCTTCTGAAGAAATAGATCATGTACTTTGGCTCGGATTTGTAAGGACCAGATGTGGTCAATTTTAAAAACGAGCTGTGGTATTTATACTAATATATAATAACCCAGCTATGGTGTGTTTTTCAAATTATTTGACTGAGACATGGTCACTACTTTTTATCTACATGTGTAGGGTAGATATTGTGCTTTTTACTTAATTCATACATTACGTGAAATTCTTTGAAGAGAAAAGTTTAGGATTTAATGTCTAGCTAAGTAATTCAATGAGTATAAAAGAGGGTAAGGTTTATTCATGCATTGTTGACTTTTGAAGAAAAACGGTAACGCACGACGACTCTATTCCAGGTATTTGATACTACACATTGACTGTACAGTTTCTAAGAAATTAAAAATTATCATCGCAGATTCGAACTTAATAGATTTATATTCCAATTCTTATATCAGTCATGTCAAATTTTGACTTTTTTTAAAATTATTTTACAAATCAATTAACACTGATTAATTTTTTTCGACTTGAAATATGTTTCATTTTATATCATCAAGTGAAAAATCTTGGGAAATATGAGCAAAAAGAATCTGAACATACCTTAATAATTTTTGGAAAGGCTCAATTTTCATGAATCTCGTCGAATGAAGAATTACAATATTCTGTCTCTAATTGCACAATCATTCAACTCCTGATAAATATCCTCATATTTCAAATTTCAATAAAATGTCACCAAATCATTGAGGATTTTTATATTTTGCTCTGTATACTTAATAAAACTCCAGTAGAGGTTACGGTATCATTGAACACAAAAATCCAGGATCCACTGAAGCAACTTTAGCTGTGAGAAAAGCATGCATGCAAAATAGTAAACTTTGAAGTATAGAACATTCTAATTCCTGCAAAAAAATTCCCTTGACAATTCGAATTTTCCTGTAGTAAGACTCACCTTAGTTTCAATAGCTCTGGTTTCACAGTCTTGAAAATGCAATTTCAATTTTGATTTACCGTCATCTGATGAACCTCTTAATTGTGAAAATTTATATTGCCAAGCTGGAGTTTTTGAGTCACCTTCATAAAGAGAAAATCCCAAATTCCAATCTAATGTTAGTCCAGCTGTCTTTCCATTGCAGCTTACTGTGAAAGTTTTATTCTGAAAGAAATTTTCAATTCAGATTCAAAATATGCAGAGATTATTTGGAAACAACATACACTCAACTTCATAACAGCTGTAACAACAGAGCAGTGCCAAGCATTTTCTATTCTTAGCAGTTCTTGTCTTGTTTCTACAGAGAAATATCTTGAGTCTTGTCCAGACGTTTGTACAAGGAAACAATGTTGTCTTTCATCAACATTTTCTGAATCTTTGATGACTCTGAACATAGTTTGATATACTTTGAACATTAATGTACATTTTCCCCAATCCACTGTACTCAACTAAAATATAAGATGATTATATTTTTTAATGGCTTTTATACAATTATGCACTTACTGGTGGAGTATCAAATAACATCAAGTCAGTGCCTTTGAGAGCAAAAAATCTAGGTTTATAATTCTGCCAAGGCTGATTATTGTTAAGTACACCTTCATTTACCCATCCCATATATTCTATTTTGTCTGATACAATGAAGTTCCTATTATAAAGTTTCATCTGGAAAAAAATTCCTAGAATTGTTTTATGAAACACTGCTTCCTCTTGGCTTCAATGGAATACTTAACGCCCTTTCATAATACTATAATTTTGGTTCAAAGAATTGAAACCATACGAATGTAGTATTCAAACATTATACCCAGCTGTTTTATAATGGGAAAAAACAATTTTCTGAAGAGATGAATCCTTTCCTCTCTCTTTGAACTATAACTTCTCATTCTTCACTACATACACATACAAAAAACATACATACAAAATATACCAAAAAAAAAACTGCTCATCATCTACTTGATAAAGTGATGCAATCCTAATCACAGATATTTTACATATTCTTACTTGTAAATTTGTGAGTCCAATTATATTGTCAGTGATATATTTGAGCCATTGGGATAGTATTGCTGTATCATCACAGTGAATAATTCCAGTACTAATTCCGTTCAGACCTCTAACCTCAAATGAATTTGGTCTTAATTTATCAGTTCCAAAAATATATCTAGTTACATATGCCATCATGAGAGGCAAAGTTACAACATCTATCCATCGTGTTAATGGTTCCTGCTCTGATTCAGAATATAGCGAAAGAGGTTTGTTTTCTGAACTGTTTGTAACTTCAAGACTTTTCTCTAACACCTCTTTTTCTTCACTACTGTCTTGCTGCTCTTTTCCTTCTGAAAATCAGATTCAAGCAGTAGGTAATTCGAAAAGCTGTATTATATCATTCAGAAAGAAATACATAAAATGAAAATGTACCTTGTTTCTGTAAAAATGGTGTAGCAGCTTTATAATGTTTGACAGTGAGAACAACTAAATCCCCAGCATTTCTCAATATATTCACAGCGTCATCATGAGGACAAGCAGTAATGTATTCACCATTAACTAAAATATGGAGACTATATAAATTGAAAGTTTAATGGTTGGAAAGATTAGTTACCTTTAATAATTGCATCCCCTACAAATAATTCCCCAGTCTGTTCTGCTGCTTGATTTTTATATATTCTCGAAATTAAGATAGGAAGTTTATGCTCAGCACCTCCTTTGATACTAAGACCTAATCCGCCTATTTTCTGTCTATGAACTTGTACCATACGCTCCTAGAAGTAAATATGGAAATTAATAAATGTCTGAAAGGAGAAGGTAATAGTTACTTTTGAAGTTAAAGGCTTCTCTGGAGGCACAAGTTCTTCTTTTTGTAGCCTCAGAACTTCCATGGACAAATGCAGTCTAACTGGAATAGGTCTACTTTTACCATCGCTGACAGATACCATTCCTGTTCTCACTTTTAGTTTTTGGTCCACTTTTTCTTCTATAGGTGTAGTCATTTTAGTAGAATTGATCCTCATTTTGAACCTAAAATCCTAAGATTAGACTGAAAGTTTTGAAATCACCAGATCAACTCACGTATTTCGTCTTCAAACTACAAAAAACAGATTTTCAGTTCATGATAATAGAATTCATATTATCTAGTAACAGATTCCTCCAAGGAAAGGACATTGTTACTCTCCAATTTTTGAGCAAAATATAAGATCCTTTTTTTTCCCCTTGGTTTTGACAGTTCGATGATCTTGGTCATTGTTTCCCAACAAATATCAATAGATTAGGGCATTAGAGAGCTCCAGAGGGTGATCAATATCGAGAGTGCGAAATCTCTCACTCATATCTCCCCATCGTGTTCCGTGTTCACTGAAATATTTTTACTCAGTTTTGTTCAATAACTTGCTCCCTTTCATGATTTTTCCAAAGCAGAATTTTGAAAACGTATCTTATGTATACTGCATCGGCAACTGCGCAGTGCCTCTTCAGTGGCTCGGTTCAGTGCGTTGCTACCTGTGACACACTGCCCTCTTTCGAGATGAAACAAGGAGCGCCCTCTAGGATCTATAAATGTAAGTATGAATGGAATAATGCGGATGTATATTTGATAGAAAACTGATTTATATATTGAATCAATATTAATTAAAAGTCGCGATAAAACGCATAATTCAATTAACTACTTCATTTTTGATTCAAAAGAGGACTTGCTGGTAAACAAAATGAACACAAATAAATCACATAATTCCAAAAGAATTATTATAAAATTAGGAAAAAATGTATCTAGTAGGTATAATGGATTCTTCAACTTCTGTTTCATCTGATATTTATTATTTTATATGAAATCGATAAATATGGATAGTACAGAACAATGGCAAGTTGAATTGCTATGAACCAAAAAGAGAGTATGAAAAACTGAATCCTAAACGCGGATATTTAAAATTAGACTCAACTCTCAGAGATTCTTCGAGAGAAAAATTAATTTCTTCTTATATTATTATGTGTTTAAACGTTTCGAAGATTCTCTACGAAATATTTCATTCTAATTAAAAAATCATAGTTCACGAATAGCGGTAGATAGAAAAGGTTGTGAAATAAAAACCGAATACAGATTGATTTGAACTGCCTAAGATCATCTCCAGTGATAACACAAGGTCAATGCATAATATAGCTGATCATACTTGTACCTAATGTTGATTGTTCACCACATTATCTTTATAGGTATAATACAGTTTTAAATAACCATGGTGCGTTTATCTTTACCGTGTAGTTTTCTAAAAATTTTAGGAAAAGGGAAAGAGATGAGAACTTGGAATAAGGTAATTTAGTCCCTAATTCTATTCTGTAAATAGTAATTAGTAATAAGGATTTATTTAGGATATGCCAACTGCTGTGAAAATTGTGGAAGTCGGTCCAAGAGATGGTTTACAGAATGAACCAGTTAACTTACCAACAGAAGTAAAAATCGATTTTATAAACAAATTATCAGAAACGGGATTAAGGGCCATTGAAGTGACTAGGTGAGACTTTCAAGATTTCCCACTTTATTGGTTAGTTCACTAAAACGATTTCTAGCTTCGTTAGTCCGAAGTGGATTCCACAGATGGCGGATAATACCAAAGTATACACAGGAATTTTAAAAAAAGATAATATCAGTTACCCTGTCTTAGTACCTAATGTCGTTGGACTCGAATCAGCAGTAAGTTGTAAGCATTCAGTGGAAATCGTGGACATAAATATTTCAAATAAACTTGAAATATTCATCAATGGTTTTTGTTCAATAAAAAATTCTTTTCCAGCTAAAGGCAGGTGTTAAGGAAATAGCAGTATTTGCATCGGCTTCCGAGTCCTTCTCAAGAAAAAATACCAACTGTTCAGCACAGGAGGGTATAGACCGGATAAAAAAAATTGTTGATGTGGCAAAAAAACATAATTTGAAAATCAGGGGTTACATATCGTGTGTGGTGGGTTGCCCTTACGATGGTTTCATAAAGCCTTTGGCTGTAACTAAAGCGGTGAATGCCTTGCTCGAGCTAGGCTGTTACGAAATATCTTTGGGGGACACTATAGGAGTTGGCACAAAAAAAACTATTTACAACATGATACAGGATATTTTGAATACTACAGAACCGAAAAATTTGGCTATTCATTGCCACGACACTTACGGGCAAGCCCTTACGAATATTTGTACCGCCCTTGAGTTAGGTGTATCTGTGATTGATTCTTCGGTTTCTGGTTTAGGTGGATGTCCATACGCAAAAGGGGCTACCGGAAACGTGGCTACAGAAGATTTGGTTTATATGCTTCATGGTTTGGAAGTGAATACTGGGGTAGATTTGAAAAAACTAATTGCGGTTGGAAATTTCATTTCAACTGCTATTAACCGACCAACAGCTTCTAAAGTGAATGCAGCTTTATATTCTAGATATTTTTCGTGACATACCTATCAATTCTGAATAAAGAATTTATCAACTTTAGGTTATTTAATTAATCACCATTTCATTGAATCGCAATTAACATTTCCCATTGCTAAGAGAGATGGTTAGGCCGCGCAATATATGTATATTCAGATCAAACAGAAGCGTGGAGATGAGTGTCACATTTAAGACTATAAAAACAGAAATTTATTACACTTACACAACAAATCGACAGAATAATGGCAGTAGGTAATACACGCAGTTTTCAGTTTACGTTTTGGGATACCTGAATTCTTCACTGTTTGCATTTTAAATCCTAGTGTTTGAAAATTTTCTCCACTTTAGTTCGATGTTAATGGAAACTCTGTTTACCTGTTAGGACTGAAGAATGTATATCAAATTAATCACAATAGAATTTATATAGAAATATTTATTTTAACCGTATGACATATTATACAATATAAATTGTATAAGTACAAAATAAATTAAGTTAGAATAATAACAATATTCACTATTCAAGTGACAATACTGGCTTTTTGGACATAACACCAGTAATTGATAGTCTCTCGAACTGTAATATTAAAAAGGAGGAAATTATAAACACTTATTCTAATGACTACATTCACTATTTAGTTGCTGTTTGAAACAGACAAGATGCATGAGTTCACACATCAACAGAGATCCAGTCAAGCTGGAAAGAATGTTGTGCCTATCCGATAAATTGGCCCGAAGTAAATATTTCAGCATAGTTCGGCGATTGGATTTTCCCAATTGAAAAATGGATTGATCAAACCCTTTGTTTTCGTTTCAGTGATAGCTTATAGAATACTATACAAATAATAAGATAAAAAAATGTGTGTACCTCAGCATATTCAAGTGTAGCTTCGATATTTTGTGTCTTTATCAGGGCGGTTTTCACTTCATAGATATGATAAAAGATAATCATTTTATGTAATGAGCAGCTGCGATTGAAGATTTTCCTTAGCTGTAACACAAATTATTATTCTCTATTTAAAAAAACAAAAAAAAAAATACGAACATCGATATTTTCATCGAGAAGATCCCGACAACATTCTATCAATTTACGAAGGCACAATTTGATTGGACGGAATTACAAAAACCGTTTATGACTAGACATTTTCTATGCGCAATATTTTGAAGGAACCTCCTCGCAAATTTTTTAGTCTTCAATCCATTTACATAAAGTTTATTATGCGATGATATCTAAACATTCTGGGAGGATTTTTGAAATGTTCAACTTCATCGCGAAGGATCTCCTGAAATATTGAAAAAACATCTCATTACTGCTTGCACCAGAAGGAACAACAATTTCACGAATAAATAATATGTATATTGTGTGGATAACATAAATCACCTACTTATTCTCCTAGTTGAGTAAAAATCTTTTGGTTTCCTCTTCGGCTTCATGATTTTTCCTCAAAAACTGAATGTTCTCGTGAGAAACATAAATAAATAATTCTTTTTTTAAGTATTTCGTACTGAATCCGAAATATTAACAACTTAAAAAAAGATTTTCGTATTGCTTTACATTAAAAGATATAGATGTAAACACTAATTTTTAAGTACTTTTATACAAGACTAGACTTATTTATTTATCAGATTCATAATTTACTACCTTATAGAATTTTATTGCACTTCTTTTGCAGTACAACAAAAACTATCTGCAAAAGTAGGAGCAACTAAAGTCTGTTTTATATATTGAGCAAAAATATACTCATCTTGGTAACTAAGAATAATGTGGAATTTTTGTGTTAACTGAAATGGCTTCTGAAGAGAATTCATGCATGTAATTCATGACTATTAACTAGTAATGCCTGTCTCTTATCCTCAAAAAGTATAAGAGCTTTAAATAATGCAAATTTTTTTGGACACGTTAATTATATGCAGGAACTTGAGAAAGCCTCGTGTGACGTTAGTTTTATCAGCTTATTCGAATGACTTTATGCTAGGAATTTGTTGAAAATTTGCCACATTTTTCTTTATTATCATTCGAGAAAAACGTAAAGAAAATAAGATTTGGTGATGCGTCAGTGAGTGTATTCTGAAATTTTCTAAGAAGGATATGGATTATGGACATTATTAGCAATAATCTGCTTTGTCATGATATTCTTATCTTCCGACACGATTGGGAATTTTGGTCATTAAACAAAATAGATCGGCAGATTTCACTGTGCCCTATTGGAGTCTAGCCTCTTGCAAAGCAGGCGCTTGAGCTGCTGTTTGGTAAGGGATTGCTGGGAAAGCACCGGCTGTTGCAGTTGGTAAGCCAGGTGTCTGTGGTAATGCTGCGTAAGTGTAAGGCATATAACTAGCAGTCCCTGTAAAAAAAAATTAATTTTCCAACTAAGTCGCTTTCAATCGCAGATTATCCATTATGAATGTTAATCATTTATTTCAATTTTTTTTTAGAACATAATTTTTTCATTACGCACATCGGGCCATATTCAAGCATAGGTGAATTATAAATCAAAGCTATTAATATTCTAAGCCCAATTACATAGGTTTACTGATGAAGCCAAAAATTGACAAATATGTTTAGCCCAATAACTAACTGATGCAAATGGATAAATCATAAATATGCATCATTTAATCAATGAAGATGAATTCTACAGATAAAATATTTACCTGCAGCAGCAGTATAAGGAGTGTATGCATCAAATCCATTTGTGTACTGTCCTGTGTAAGGAGCTGCAGCAGCAGCCGCTACTGCGGCTGCGTTCTGATATTCATAAAATTGTGACGTTGCAGCTGCAGCTACTGCAGCCGCATGCGACAAAGGAGATGTTGGCAAAGGCATTAAACTACCTGGCGCAGTCGCAGCTAAATAGGGAGACTGATAAACATATCCTGGTGGTACACTGGAAGGAAAAGTGAGATTATTAGAGAAGAAGCAGACATAAATTATAAATTTTCTACAACGAAAACAGACAAACTAAATTCCCCAACTCTTAGCATCAAAACAGTTATTTCTAGGAATAACATTGTTATTTTAGTGAAGTTCTTTCATAACACAGCAAACGAAATCAGTAGGTACCTATACCAGAAAACTTGAGCCATTATTAACCGCAATCAAATATAAATACGTAAAAATGTCACTTTTTTCATATTAGGTATGAGCAATAGTTGAATTCCGAACTAAGAGGAATGCTTTAAATTCGATTGAATCATTTTAATCAACAAATAATTTCTTATTGTTAGATTTATTAGATGCTGAAATTTTGTATTGGAAATTGGAACATTCGTTGTCTTCAAAAACCTTTAATCTTGATTGATCGACAGAGGTATATTATATTTTTCGATTAAAAAATGTGTATTGTGTTTTCCATTGTCAAATATAAATTTTCTCACATCCCATATATAACTCGTCAAAACAACATCGAGTTTTTTATGAATGTCAAATCTTCGAGAAACTAATGAACCAGTGAAGAATTTCATTCTATAGGCATATATTCCAATCGATAGCTTGAACCTACCCTGAACCCTAATACATAATTGGCGTACCGGAATATGTCACACAAATGGGCTAGTAATACACGTACGAGCAGTGTTGGAGTCATTTGCATGATACCTAAAATTGATTTTATATGAAAAATATTTCACTCAGACAACGGTTTGTATGTCGCTCCAAATGATAGTCGACGGTAATGCATCCAGGATCGGACTGTATGACCGATTATTCCGATTGAATTATTACAAATAATGGACTTCCTGACCGGACCTACTCAATTATTTCCTGAACGCTTTTTTTTGCGACAAATGCTTGGATACATTTATTCCGTATCATGATTTTTAGTAGTTTTCATATTATGGGGGTTTGTACAAGATATATGTATATGTTTATATTGAAGTAAGGAAATTTTTTAAGGGGACTACATTCATTTTCACAACTAATATTCTGATATCGATCCAGTTAATGGTTCGATTATATGTAGCCAGATAGAAACCTCAATAATATGTATTTTCGGCCTTATATCCCATGCGCCATGCGAAATGTGCCTGGACCGTCATGTCGAATGTTCATTTAAAAATAACGTAGTAGTCAAAATGCGCCATGACGATAAATAGGGCGACTGAAATAGACTTGGCACTGTCTCCAGCCGACGAGAATCTGTCCAAAAATAAAAGCTTCCGCGGTATCTTCTCCATTTTCTTTATCTGTTACTTGGAAATAGTCAACGTACAATGAGCCAACCAATCAGAAAGAGTCGAACTAATTCAAATCATTAGTTATGTTGACAATTTTCGAGGACACTGGCCAAAAAATTCGAAAGATCAAAGGGATCCAAATAGCATATTGAGAATCCTCGCCATGTACCTAATACTAGTTTTTACTAATGAATAAGTTAGAACTCAATTTTGAAGAGAAAGAAATGTTTCCAAAAATGAATTTTATAGATCTATAGTACTTCATTCAAAACAGTGTAGATGGTCTTGGTTATTTTAAAAAATGATTGTGATACATATATGTATTTTTTTTCAACAAAAGTCGTATGTGAGCGTTCAAAGAATTATTCAAAATTATGAACGAGTTCTAACGATAATAATAGGTGGAAAATTGCTTCGTTGCACATCAACCTGAATTCTAAACGAAATGGTGGATTAGCACTCAAGTTCATTTTTCAAAGTTTCCTGCTCTTCAACGTCGAGCTTATTCAGTATAATTCCGATATGCATATTGGATGATCGCTGTCGAAGTTTTCGAAAAACAAAATTACTTATCACTAATGTTCCGTAAGTTGCCCTTAATGGGACAAACGTTTCACCCTTTGCGTTCGCATAAACACTTTGTACAATTGCTTTACTCTAAATTGGTCTTTAATATTCCAATTTGGATCGATAATCCAGTATAGAAAATGAACAATTACCATAATGCCGATTCATTCCATGTGGAAGGCAATATGTCGAAGTCAGAGTGGAATATTTATTGAAGTGTTCGTTCAAAAGATATGATAATTGAAGAAGATGACATATTTTCCTAGCGGTATTTATTAATAATTGTCGTATTTCGATTTAGAAATAGAATGTTGATTGAGAAGAAGTTCTAGCAAAATGTTTTCTATTCCACCATACCTAATTATATTATAATTAGATGTTCATGTATTATTTCGATTCCCAAACTAGAGATATGATAAGGAAGTAGTCCATATGTTATGATACCGCCTAAAATATGTTCTAATTCTTCCGATATTACCCTTTGGTCATTATCGTTATATGATGAGAATCATGTCAAAATATTATGGTCGAATAAAACTAGTCCCACTGGGGTGTATAATGAGGAGTAGTTTAAGTTGGACCCGTCAATCGATACCTCGCAACATGCTCGTCAAACATACCTCCGAATGTGCTACAATGAATATTTTATACACCTTCACGTGTATGGAGCAATTTTCCACGCCTTGCGGACATAGAAAGATTGTCAAAAATGGTCGACAGGAACATTCGTATGGATGAAGTCTTTGATAGCATTTCATGTACAATTTCAAAGTATACAATAATCCGATAAAATCTCACTCTATATAGCAGCTATATTTTAATAAATACATATTTTGAATGAAAGATAATTCGAACCGGAATAATCGCAGGCAATTTAGATTTGATCGGCCGCAAGGTTCAATTTTAATTCATCCTATGGCAATGTTAACATTATCATCATTAATTTCTGATTTCGAATATGACCGAAATGATTTTTTTATCTACGAATATTTTCACCGGACTTGATCGTGCACTGTGTGGACAATTGACGGACATTTTTCAGTATGCGCAGCCTTAGGTTCGTATTATCCTAAGCTAAATGACAAAAAGAAAGAAGCTTGAAGTTATTATTGTATATACAGTGTCCATTTTCTATTATCGTCAAAAGTTCATGTGAAAAATATAGATGCATTATCTTTTGTTTCCATTACTATCTATACAACAGAAATAATTAGAAAATATCATGAATTCTATATGAGGTTTTTATCGCCATTCGGAAAAGGTCGCATGTACATTTACTGGCGTACGTTCGATATGCTGGATAATTGTGCATTTAATTGATAATATCCTTTTTTAACGAACCGCCTTCGTGTATGAACCCTTTAACTCTTCTAGTTCCAAGTACAACGATTGGTGTGGTATGAAATTTATTGAAGATCGAGAGAACAGACAATTTTATCGCTGCTGAATATGGTTGTGAACGCTTCCAGAATTTTTGACAGCGGCTTTATACAAGGCAGTTGATATATTTTTTGGCACTCTGATTAGAGATTTTTGTCGAAAATCGTGTTTGTTGTTATTGAGACCTGGTGCGAACCAATTGTTCGGGTATGTACAGCGATTGGTTAGGGTGAAGGAACCGGATACACAATTGCAGCTCCTTATCAGACCAGTCCACCTATTAGATAAAACAAGAACGTGTGTGAAAACAATTTTGCGGAAAGAAAGGGCGGGAACCAAGGCGGATAAGAGCGTGCCATTGGATAATCTGGCGCGCAAATCCGGGCTAAGTCTCCGGTTGATAACGTTTGCGCTGCATGCCATCGTCCCGGAGTACGGACTCCGGGACCGCTATTGACCCGTGGACTTCCTCCCACGCGAACCTTTCCTTCGAACCTCGACAAATCGAGGATCGGCTAGGAAACAACAATAGCACCACCTGAACACTATTTTTTTTAGATACAGCAAATATTGATTTCAATTAACAATCGTAAACTCATCGGTCGAGAAATATTCAAAATTGCAAAGCTGATACAATTGAACTCAGTGACAACAGGTCTCACCCTGGCAAGAATAACTTCTTCAACTTCAAAAGTTCACATTAAGAATGAAATCCGAAAAAAATAATGATGTGTCCGAAGCTAAGTGAACAAAGGTTCGATGCCTGCTCAAGAAACTTGGCTGATTGACTGTGCAAGAGTCTTTGGAGAATTTTGAAAAGTGGCCAGTCTCCCTCCCATCATATCCTACACATGGTCGACTTGATGCAAATCCGCTAAATAGAATGGCTACGGTAAAAAATGGATTTCCGAGTTCAAAGAGACGCGTGAAAGGCTGTCTTGGTGATCGTCTACAAGAGTCAGTAGCCCACCAAAAGTCCTCTTAACAAGAAATCCAATTTCAAGTCGCAGCCCTTCTAGTTGTAAGCATCGTATATATGTATAGTCTGTATACAATGCCTACAGTATGTAACTGAACCCGATGGTATATACTTTCAACGAAATGCAATTGATGCTTGTCCCTAACAGATGACATGCGTAATCTTCAATAATTTTTATGTTTCCGACAGAATATTCTAGCGTTTCTCTATACTATTGTTAATTATCCTGTACACGAGGTGACCCTGCGTTTATTCATTAGATATTTTTAGGCCGTGAAGATATTTGGCACCGCTCTAATAGCGTAGGTGTCGCACCAATGTTGACAGGAAAACGAACTAACGACAGCTGCTGCAAAGAAGTATTACCTTGGAAACAGTAGGGTACTTTTATTTTTAAGACCTCGTGTCGAAGAGACTACTGAAAACGGTTCAAAAGTAAGCAATTCCAATATATGCCGAAAGATTATTTTCAGATGTTTCTGACGCATTCGAATTTACGTGGAAACTTTCTCGAGTTCGAATTGATGATATTTCGTGCCTTTTTTTAATATTACGAAATATCCCAGTGCCAAATGGTGGATTTAAGAACCCAAATAAGCAGTCTAAAAAAAATTTATGTCGACAAAAATTTCGGAAACAAAACCTCAATTTTCCCACATCCCGTATTAATAGCGTTTTTTTCATTTTACCTACACGGAAATCGATTTGTTTCAAAAAGTACCATCCCTTCAAAGAGCTTTTTTGTGCTTCCGCTCAAGCAGACACTCACTCACACAATACCCATCACCACTGGCTGCATTGTAACACGCCTAAGGATTTTCAATCCAAATTCAGTTCATGGGTTTTCTACAATATATATTTTTATGGTGAAATTGAGAACTTTTGATTGTATACATTGTAGGAAACCATTGTCGACTGAACTTCAGAATGAAAATCCTTTGCACACTAACACATCCACAGTAAATATAACAATCAAGCAACATCGATCATTTGAGAGGTTAGTGTTACGTTAGTGTTACACTGCAGTCGTGAGTTACAAGATGTCCTACCAAAGCGTATCAAAGTTACAGCAAGAAGATACTGGTATTCACTGTTCAAGTATGAAACGCTTTTTCACATAGTGTTACTTGTTTCAAACGAGTCGTTCTGAATTCTAGCAATGTTTTCACGCGGTGTGCATATGAAAATTTCCCAGATTTTTTTTAATGAATCACTAAAAATATCTTTTTTCTGTAAAGTGAAAGTTAGCGCTCAAAAAACACCATAAACTCTGTTAAACTTTCGTAGGATCATTTATGGAACAATCAGCCCATCGAGAAACTAAATCAACAATAGCAAAACAATAAAAGAGCGTCCGAATAAACACCCCTCGTCTTCAAATTTAAAAAATTATTGAAAAAAAAATAAATTGCAAATTCTCAGCTCACCGGAAAATGTTCAATCTTCAATAGACAGAAAACTGAGGGGTACTCAAAACACTTTACCAAAATAAGATCAATAAAAATACTGCCATGTTGATGAACGTTTTCAAGTTCAAGGGCTGAAGTGTGGTGAATTTTTACAATACTTATGCAGTAGAATTTGTAACTCCGGGACGTAACACATAAGTGTTTTTCTTAGAATAAATCTTGAACTACCAGATTTCCATAAGACAAAAAGGATGAATCCTTCCAAATCACTAACTACCGATCTTACTTCAGTAAAATACTTTTTTACTTGGACTCGTGCAAATGACACATATGGTACTCTGATCTGATAGGAAGGAATCAAAGGTATTTGCTTAAATTCTTCGCTTTTTATTTTGACCATTTGACATCTTAAGATATATATTGTTTTCAAATTCAAAACGTAAAGCGAAAAATTTTGAAGGATGGGGGAAGACAGAGGAGGACCATAAATGTGTCTTTTTTTAATAGGTGAAGTTCAATACTAATAAAATAAAATTCACACACACAACAAACACTCATCGAAATAACTAACTGTTTACTGTATTTTTGTATCGAGGCTTTGTATAATGCTGGTTCAAGACTGCCAAATTCAAATCGGCAATTGCACGGTTTAATGATACGCCAGCAGTGCCTTCGTGACATTAGCTAGAAAAATAACGAAATATTCAGTTGGCGGTATTAACAACACTGAAAGTACGTACTGAACGTGCTTGTTGTCTTTTTTTTTCTTTAAATCAGGTCGTCTACTTACCCGTATTGACTGGGTAAAAGTGTCGGATATCCCGTTCTTATTCCAGGGAACGGAAAGCCTGCAAACAAATATTAAATTTATTTTCACTGGAAAGGGACAAACCTTCAATTATTATTAAAAGCTTGCAAATTATATTCCAAGTATTTTCAGGGATGATAATGAATTCTCCGAGATTCTGATGGAAACGTTCGCAGTTTCATTACGAAATTGTTTTTCTGTAACCCCTGTAATTCGGTCAGAGGAGGTTAAGGAGCGTGCTTCTCACTGAAACCTCATTCTGGTAAATTACCACATCCGATATGGGTAAACGAATTGTTGGTCGTGCAACTTGTCCGGAAGCGTGGAAAACTAAAGCCGGAAACAGTTACAAGGGGGTGGAGAATCCAAGTTATGGTCATTGCTTTCCGGTAAACCACTTGGTAGCTGATGGCTGGGACACCTGGTGAAACCAACAACCATGGTTCCTATACAATCCAGTTTGATAATTCGATGAAATTACTTTCTAGCATTTGGACTATTTGTTAAAATTCCAATTTCACGCGATTCAATATCGATCAATTTTTGAATATTCTGAAAATTCCATTCATTTTCTTTTTTTTTGTCGAGTACTGCAAAATATACCAAGCCAGTAATAGTATTTCTGGTAAACAGACTTTGAAAACAATCCGATAACAAATTCATGAATATTTTCTTTCAAAGTAGGTAAGTTTATCCGACCCTGACAGTCGTAAATAGTCTCTTATCGAATGAATAATGTATTTCCTTATCAAATAATTTTTTATATAAGCAGGTGACAAGAATAAAATAGCATAGTTTCAGCAACGAAGATAATTTTTCGCAAGAAAAAGCTGGACGGTTCATACTTGGGATATTTAGCTTCCGGATCTGTAAATTTTTGTATAATACAATTCTTGTACAAGGTTCATAGGGAAAATGATTAACAACACTCACCAGCCTGTACATTTCCTCTAGGCTTCGCACCTAGAATAGCCAAATTGACGTTCGCTTTACGACCATCAATAATGGGATTCGGATCTTTACATGCCCTCTCGGCTGAGGTTCTATCTCCCATTATCACCTGAAAAAATCGGAATCTATTGGACAACCTATGAGATGAAGTATTTATTAATATTTCTTCCGTGCACTTTTTGTTGCGAACAAATTTTCACAAAAAATGGTAACATTTATAGATAAGTCTCATCGGTTATGTTCGTCATTGATATCCTCGCTACGATGTTTGAGTATTCATAGCATTTTTGATAATTATTGAAAAAGATCCTAGCCAAACTTTTAATGAGAAACAATGTATTTACAAATTCCAATAGCGAAAACTAATTTGTAACGTCCTTGTGATATATTTTCCCAGATTTCATGTGAATGTTTCTCGTTCTCGCAAACAATGAACTGACAAAGAGTTGTATTCGTTGATCTAGTTGGAGATCTGAACGTACAATTTGCGTCAGAACTGTTGTTAATGTTTACGTTGGGTTGTTAGACTTCTTTTATAATTTACTTCAGTTTCTTCACTGACATGATATGGCAACTAAAAATAAAACGTGTGTACATCCAAATTCGTACCGATTTGTTGAAGTCATTTTCATAATTTTACAATTATTTCAAACATTCAGTTTCGCGGTTGTTCGACTTTTATTTTAGCATCATTCTTCCATTACCTATGTTAACAATTGAGAGAGTATATCTACAGAATATCAGGTCAGTCCAACCCTGCATTAGAAATGGTTCAAATGAAATGTATTCGGATAGCAGGGCAGCAGCCTGTTGTATTATGATGCATAAAGACCAGGGCAGAGGGTGCATCGTCCCCTAAAAATGAATGAACTACATCCCCCATTTCTAACCCTCGGTTAGTCCTTGTTCGGAAGATAGTGATCGAAGGGATGCAATGAAACGAAACGATATATGCTTCAAGCTCCGCAAATATAATAACAGATTCCTATTCGTAGGAAATTAAAGCTGCAACTATTTCAGATATATTTTCATAATCTGAAATGGAATGTTATGGCAAATTTAAGCTAAAATATCAAAGATACCGAGGAGATAGGTAATAAACTTAAGAAAATTTTCAGCCATTATTATTTCGATCATATTTTGTGGGTAAAACGTGAATTGTGGAAATTTCATGAGTTATGTTTTTCCGCGTTGAATAATGAAGGTTAATTATCATAAAAAATGTAAGTCATGACAACGTATTTATTAAGATGTCAATGGCTAACTTCTGTACCTTATTGAACATGAGTTTACCATCAGTTGGAATCAGTAGATGCAATGTTTACTATTCTTGAGTTCCTTTTAGCAAAAAACTCTTTTGCTCGTTATGCAATAAATCGGAAACGCGTATCAGTTCTATTTTGAGACTAGAAACATTATTATTGCCGGAGTAACACGCCTTAGTTTCTTATGTTCAGCATTTTACGTGTGACGATTTCGGTATATACCTTCGAAAAAGAAGCATGAATAAAAATTGAACCAGTTTATATTTCGGGAGAAGCATTGTCCCATTTTTCATCGCCCAAATGCTGGAGATGAAATTTGGTCCACTATACCTCAATTGGTAAAGGATGAAATTTGAGAAAAAACTTTCAAAGAAACTGTGCATGTATAATAAGCTTAATGTTATAGAATGAGAAATATAAATTTGTTGACTGCGAGAGTTTGAATATGTAATTGTTATCACTAAGTAAGTTAGTATCACGCTTTCAGGTCTTGTGTTCGAAACTCGCCGAAGAAATAGATGAGACATATCGATAATAAAAAACGGACAGATTGATGAACTTCCAAATATACTCACAAATCCGTAACCTCGGCTTTTTCCAGTTTGCCGGTCGGTTATCACAACGGCTTCTTCAATTTCGCCATAGACGGCAAAATGATCCCTCAGGGATTTATCTGTTGTGTGATAGGGTAAACCGCCGACAAATAATTTAGTCCAGGTAGTATCTTTATTCTGTACCGAGGTGCCATTCAGGCTTCCGGCGCTGAGGACGCCCAAAGAGCTCAGGCTTCCAACCAGGCTCTCTGTTTCAGCGGAAGCACCAAGGCCTGCAGTAGGCATCAACATGGTTTTTTGGGTTTTTTCTTCTGCGGGCTCTTGTAGTGCCGCGCGGTCTCTATGGATGTGGCTTTCTATCTGTCTTGGTGGACGGGTTCCTAAGGGGTTAACAATAGTGTTTATATACTCTTTGGTGAAGGTACTTCTACGATCTCGCATAGGTAAGCGGAATTGAACATAAAGTTTTAGAAAATTCGATTTTCAGCACAACCGATTATCAGAGTTATCGTGCGTTGGTTTAAAGCGTCTGTTCAGCTCTCGCGGTGTAAGAACACTAATTTTAGATTGTGGACGCAGCTGTCGTCCACGACGTCTGAACTCAATTACGCACTGAAGGGAATGCCGATTCACCACCAAGGGTTAACTGAAACCGACTAGAGTAACGCGTAATATCACACATGTGAATGTCAACTACTGACAATGATTCCAGCAAGTATACGGAATAACTCCCTGCTCCACACGCGTCGTACTCGGATTATGAACGTTCAACTTTGCGCTCAGCTTTCTTCTGTCGAATTTTATGACACATACCACACTGCTCGACCCCTGCCTTGCTGTATGCTAACCGCGTGGAGGGGATGATCATATGGTATCCATTTGTTTAGACCCCAAACTTACGCAGAGCTTTGCGATTTTAACGGTATAGCTTCTCATCTATTCTGGACACGGGACTAAAGACGTTGTGCAGGATCGGCTTAATGCATCATAATAGATTTTTCCTTTTTATTCCAATTGAAGCTGAAATGGAGTCATTTGCCTTCCGCAGTTTGCTTGAAAGAGCTTGATCAGTACGAAAATTCATCAGGAAACAAAAAAATTCAAATGTGTGTACAATATTTTCAACAGAAGTCCCTTACGGATTAAATATTGAACGCATGGGCTTTGAATATACATGTTTATCGAGTTGGACCTATTATTATATCATTGAAGCAAAATTCTCGATTATTTACTCGATTAAAAGAGGGAAGGAGTTTTTTAAACCAAAAATCATCCAAGAATGACATAATCGATTTATCTATTGAGATTAGATCCCAGCTATTTTGTGAATATAAGTAAACGGTATATAAGTTTGATCTAATGATAAATTCTTGTTCAATCCCCCAATGAGATATAAAATTTATTTGGGCCTTGACTGCAAACATTATTAAGATGGAATTATTTTTGATAATAGGGAAATAATTCAATTGATTTTTATCCAGACCTAAGAATTATTTATGTAAGATTCATCTTCTTTAGAAAACAACAATCGTTTAAAGTCTGATAAACCTTGCATCTTGATATGATAAAAAAAATATCAAAAAAAAGTCATTCTTCACACAGCTGACATTTTTCTCCCCTCTGATGAATTTACCACTAGTCCACTCCTGTTCATGGGTACCCTCAATACAATAGTCTACCAAGTACGCCTCGCTGTGTCGCACACCTGGCAAGGGTAAGGGGCACCCTCTCACCAAATGAACGCACCCTCTCTGTTAGTACCTACTATGGCGTGTTCTTTCATTGGTACGATTTTTCATAATGGTAATATTCAATTCATTCGAAAGACACTGTTTCGACCTATATTATGAATTTAATTTCAAAATGGTTCGATACAATTATAACGATGAGAAAAATTTTAGTGGTAATAATAAAATATGCAAGATCTTCTCCGTAGCTTTTCTTGCTTGTTGGCTGAATAGACAAATAAAATGAGATTTTGTTCTCCTTCTAGCCAACCTTACCTATTTATTTTATATGTACCTATATTACGGACAAGGCTACATATCAAAATGAAATTCCATTTTGCTATCAGTGTTGATGGTTTCAAGCAATGAACCATAGGGAGGAGTAACATACCGGAGACAGATGTGAGCTGTGAGCAAGTAACATAGCACGCGTTTTAGTTAACAGGATAGTATCAGGAAAAAGCCAACGATTTCTGATGAGTTCGTTACCCCTATATCAAGTCATATTCACGTGAAGCGTAGTTATTGCTCATATCCCAATTTCGCGATTTTTCATCGAATTCTATCCCAGAAATGAATATTTTCATGTTCGATAAATCGGTGGACTGTCATTGAGCTATTGAATGGGACGAATGGGTTGTCTATTGATGTGATGATAATCGATTTTTAAATCAAAACAGTTTAATTCCGCTATGAAAATCTAGTATTAAATATACGACCCTTTCAATGTTCTGTCCCTTTTTTTGTCTTCAATACACATTAATTTTCATTTTCGAAATAAATTATTCCCAATACCATCATTATGTATGAATTTTAGATGATCAAGCTTAGTTTATATACTTCACCACATATTATTGAATATACGTTATCGGTTAATTCAATGACATCCGTGTGTCTAGGACCTGACAATTGAATAGCAACCTACAAATTTCTACCAACAAATATCCACTGGAAATGTGAAAACTTATATATTAACTCGTCTGCGATAGTTGGAACAGATTTTAGCGCTGTAAAGTCCATTAATTACCTAAATATAAATCAAAGATGCGTGCATGAATTTTTCTTAGCATATCACGTCGTGCCAAATGACTTTTGAGATTGAGTATTCGTTCGTTTATTCTCATCTATATATTACGCGACATTTTCAGAAATCTATAACAGATTGTAAATATCTAGAAAAAATTACAGGTATATACCAATTTTTATACGCATATGCAACTACAGATTCAAACTGAATAAAATGTTTCATTTAAATATTAAGTAATTCAAAGAATAGTTGAAACTAAACCTCCTGCGTTGTATCTCGACGAAAAATGATCATTCTTCATCTTGAGCAAGTGTCAGATCTTCACGTGGGGTAGGTATATCGAAATACAGAACACATGTTACAAAATAGGAGAACCACTCGTGTTGTGCTCATAGGTACTAACTTTGGTTAATTGAATTTCCTTGAAAAAGAAGACGAAAGTGATCCACAACAATGAACTTTTATTCCCTAACTGTTATTCTCCAGATACAATTAAAATTTCTTGTCCAAATTTATCAAAGCAATGTTTCAAAACGTGGGGAATAAAAGTTATCAGAGATATTTCGGTTTTGAAAATTCGATAATGACAGAAAAAGTGAACTTTTCAGATATGGAAAATATGGGGTCGAATATTCTTTTTATTTCACTTTTTCAGTCGGAAAAAAATCCTTCATCTCACTTCTTTCAGACGCCATTGTACAAATTGAAGCTCTCGTGAAAGCAAAAAATTCGATTCTTCATAATTGCCTTTTAAATGGTAGGCATTTCTCGAACTAATGAAAAAACCATAAACGACCCGCCTTAAGTGTAACTGTTGGGGTTGTTTCGTGCAACCCCCTCAATACTTAATGTTTTGCGTGTTGATTCTGAGGCGTTGAGAACAGTTATCTATGAGACTCGTTATTCGCTTGGTTTTTCTTGTTGGTAGATCATTTAGGAGTGCATAATTTATAAAATCTCCAGAAAAATATTGAAATGACACATTACATTATTAGATATACTAAGTGACATAAGAATAGGGGATTATTTCTTCATGGTGGACCGAGTTAACACACTTCTTCCCGAGAGTGAACAATCTCTTTGGGATCAAGTCCATTAATTAATGACAAAAAAGTTATTTCGACACCGCGTCTAGCCAAGGATAGGTGAGATATTTTTCAGAGCGTTCGTTTCTTTTAAAACGAGATCCTATTGGTTGGAATGCGCATTGACAATCTAAAAACGGGTCCTCCGTCTTCTTCCTGTGCTTAAAAATAAAATCGAACTCATTACAGCCAGCTGTCACATTGTTTGAAAGGAAAACAAAACTCGCGAAGCAATAAAACCGTCCCTCAGGAACAACTACAGCACGAATGCTCAAAAATATCTAACTCTTTTTTCACATATATATTCGAGTGTGCCTAGGATTGTGAAATTAATATGATTGATTGTGTGGACTTTTAAATTTGCCCGTTTGCAATGTTATAAAACGAATGGAGGTATGGAAATCGAATTCAACTGATGAATGATTTATTTATATATCATAACGCAAGAGATTTTCATCGTTTTGAATACAATTTTATTCCCTGTGAAGGTAATCATGACCAAATCCTACAATATCTTGAACTTTCTGAACGATGGCGTTCTTGGTGAACTCTTGAGGAAATAGGTTAGCGTATGGAAAATTATGATAGAATAAAGGGAATGTTGACGGTTTTTGGGTGATGCTAATCCTCTCGTTAATACTGGATGGCCCATACCCGGTGTGATGAGCATATGGTGGGCCATAATTTTGCTGCACAATATTAGGTGGTTCATACGTGAACCTTATGTGGTCATAATTTCCTCCTTGGCCATATCCATTGGGCTGAGTGACATTTTGAACTGGATTTGATGTACTGGATTTTGTTGTAGTCATAGTTGTAGAAGATTCAGTTGTTGTTGATTCTGTACTTTCTGTTGTAGTGGACTCTGTAGTTGTTGTGGATGCCTGTTGTCTTTGCTTAGGTTTGAATTCCTTTTCTTTTGTTGTCGGCTTCTCTTCTGCGCTCTTTTCATCCAGCTCCTCCGCAGATTCATTACTGCCAATATCCTCTTCGATCTCATCGGTTCTCTTTCGGATTTTAGTTTTTTTGGTTGGCTTCCTTCTTCTTTTATATATGTTTGTTGTTGCCTCATAGAATTTAGTGGTTTTATCGAAATAATCATCATACGACGAGTCATCGTATTCCGAGTTATCATGAGGATAATAATCGTAACTTTCTGTTGTGGGCCTTCTTCTTATCAGTGGTCGCTTCGTTCTGTGAGGCGTTCGCCAGGTAGCCAAATCATCATAATTATCATAATAGTCGTAATAGGATGCTGTCGTTCCGAAGCGATGTGAAGGGTTTCTATTCCTTTGATCGTTAGGATATCTATTCGGATAGTTTCTCCTTGGTGGTGGGTAATTCCTTCTGGAAGGATAAGGCCACCTGTGTGGCGGTGGTTGTCTTCTAAAACTGTATTGCGATTGGGATGGAAATTGATCGACAGTTTCAGGAGTTTCAATAGTTGTGTCAACCATATGATATTCCGTTGGATGTGAATGTCCATCGATAGTTGTTGGAGTTTCGTGTATCCCTCCATTGCCAATTAAATGATGATCATCAGTTTGTAAAGGATCGGGTGGTGAATATCGGTCGGGGTAGCTTTCTGCTGCGAATGCTGTGAGCCCATGAAGATAAGGACTAGCTGGTTTCCAGATTTGATTCGGTTGGTGAATTTGATTGAATGAAAGATAGTTCACGGGTTTATTAGAGAACCAGGGTTGATGGGATATAGGAAGAAGACTGGAAGCGGCATATTTTGCAACCACCTTCGTTAGAAAAGTCGCTAGAAGGAAATTCAAAAGTGGTCCATAAGTACGACCCTGACGGTTACCATGCTCGAGGGGTGGTGATTGATGAACTGAAATGGAAGGGCTGGTTTTAGAACCACGAGGGATTATTCGATACTTTTATTCGAAAATGCTTGACCAAATCAACCAGTTTCAAGCAAGAAAGAAGTCATATTCAATATATTCGAATCACCAATATCCCTTTTTTGAATAAGATTCAAGAAAAATATCTGACCAAATGAAAAAGAAATTGGTAACAATTTGAATTCGAATATATACAATAATTTTGAACTCAATAAAGAACCATCTGGTACTACTCACAATTGTATGAGCCTCCTTGTGTAAAATTAACAAAAACACTCAAATTCTTCATAACTAACACCGGAATGAAACTGATTCGAGAGCGAATGAAACCAAAACTTATTGAAAATAGAAAGTTGAGTAAGCATGATGGTTTTATCTTATACGACCACCACAATAATTTTATGATACCACTCGGAAAATGATGAAAGTTTGGAAAACAGTATCGATTTAGCAGTTATTCATAACCCGTTACTTGTTTAGAAGTCCGAAATTGTTTATGATGAAATTGAACGTCGATCTGGTAAAACAAATAGTGGATTATTTCTCAGGAACTTTATTACGTAGAAATAAAATAAAAATTTTTTCATTAATCAAATATTGCTCGTTTTTCAAACTAAAAAATCTATTTGGGATAGCAAAAGCTGCGACATCTCTTGCCCATTTCTCGAATGGCTTCCTAACGAAGTTTAAATCCTACAGTTTTTGCCTGCTGCCCTCTGTTACCGACATCACAAATATAAATGTGAGAGGTCTGTTCAAGCATGTATATTCCTTGTATAAGGACAATAAAATACTCATCCTTATACGGTGGTTGAACCGTAGTATAAGGACAAGACAAATGTTGTCCTTACACAATGGCGAAATCATATATGGACACTTATATCATTGTTTTTAATTATTGATTGATTGTATTAGGAAAAACCTAACACTTCGTAAATAGCAATCTGACTGGAAAATCATATGGATAATGCTCATCGGGAAAACAATGAAATGAAATGTTCATGAATACAAGGTGAATATGAATGAAGCTGTTCTGTGAGATGTTCGTATGAAACAATTTTGTTTCGATGAAATTAAGTGTGAACAAAATACTGCACAAGCTTTCCCTATTGCCTTTTTACGTTATACTATGTACTAGATTATTGAAAAAATAAAAAGTAAGGGAAATACTATACATGGGTATCGCAGATTCTCATATTTCAGGTTATGAAATTGGGACTAATCTAATCAGATCAGCTTATCTTCTGTTACTCATTTTATAGATATACAAGTTTGTTATTTTTAAATTCGTTGCAGTAATCTTTCCTACGAAATAAGAAAATATAGACAGAGTGGTGATTCGGTTTAGACATGACTTTCAATTCTCTTTAATGATCCATCCGAGTGATTTGTTGAGATCTGACTCACGATCAAAGCAGTTTACTGCACCACTAAATTTGCAGGGACAAAGTGATAATGATTGGGGTATATATATTTTCCCCTGTTTGGCTAAACTGTTTAATTGGAAAACTTTTGCCAGACCATGGCTGTTTACCACAATCTTATCCTTGATTGGATTCGTTCAAGGCTTTTTGCTGTTTTATTTCAGGAATACTTCAGAAATATGGTCCAGACAGTATGGAATATCTAAGGGAACCACAGGTGAGAATTAATTATATAGGTGAAAATTATTGAGCTCAAATGCCAAATAAGAAATCTTCAGGTTTCCCGGATACTGAGGTTCAATTTTGATTTTCAGAATGGATTATATACGTGAATGAATTCTTCATTGGTTTGGTTGCTCTACCAATCTCTTATTGGGCCTCCATAACGCATAAAATTAAGTGGATTTCCCTTATTACGTTCTGTCATGGAACATTCTCTATTTTTATGTTCATACCGGAAAGAATATTTGCCAAGGCGATGATTGTTCCAAATTCAAGTGGTAAGTATAAATTTACACAAGATTAAAATAATTAACTCTATTTTACAACAATATCGTTAAATAGCAACAATGAATGTAAGTTGTGTTTTGATTACAGTATTACTCTGCGGTGATGGATACCAAAAAACGCATGAAGACACTAATCTTGCAGCTTTGAGCTATATAATTATTTATCAGCTTCTTGGTGCTACAGCTTCTGTGGCATTTTATTCTCTAGGATTGGTATATATGAATGATAATATTATTAGGAATAAGCCGACAATTTTAGGTGAATAAAAATGCTCTCAGATAGAGAGTACCCACATAATTTTCTACGACAAAAAGATGATGCCATATTATTCCAGCGATTGCTTTAGCGTCAAAGTTGTCAGGTCAACAATTTGGTGTTTACGCTGCTTGGCTGCCGAATTGGTTCAACAATTCTCTAATATTCAAGAGCTTCGGTGAGTAATCCACAGTACAATCGATATTATTAAAAATAATTAGAACGAATATTAACCGATCAATAATTATTTCAGTTTGGCAATCATGTTGTGTCTTCTACCTTCTACTAACTGTTGGAATAGCGATGTTTCCGAAAGTTTTACCGTCGTTACTTATAAAAAAATTAGCAGCTTCCCTACTAGAAATTGCCAGCGGAATATCCACCAGCGAAGAGGTGATGCCTCAGGAAGATGGTAAGATTTTAGGATGTGAAATCTACGAAATTGGAAGTGCGTGGGGGTATAATTCCATTTGATTATCCAGGACCCTTTGTAGGATTTTTTTCAACTATAAGAAGAATAGTACGCAACAGGATCATTTTACTGAGCATCGTGTCAGCAGTTGCTATGGAATCCGCTCTGATAAATTTCGACATTTTCGAGAATTATTTCAAACAATCCAGATTCTTTATATCAGACAATTTCGACAACTTCGGATTCACCAGTTCATTCTCTCTGAATTTTCTCGCAAATATAATGGAAGAACCACTCACTATTTCATGTTTGATCATAGCTGGATTGGTGATTTCTCGAAAAAAAGCTAAGGTGAAATACTTAATCCTATGGAACATTGCCATTTATTCCGTTGCCAGCATACTGTTTGTTGGAAACTTATTCACCAAGTGTGAATACGAAGATATTTCGCAATTGGTACCTTCATGTAGTGTTGACTGTAATTGTACCCTCGATGAAACTTTCAATCCTGTTTGTCTGAAGGGAAGAACATACTATTCGCCTTGTCATGCTGGCTGTCGGACAATAGAGAGGTTAGAGGAATACCAGGTAGAAAACTAATATTATTTGTTTCATCAGATGCCACTTCGACTGAATCTTTCAGATTTATAGAAACTGCACTTGTGGATCATTCGAAGGAACGGCAACAGAAGGTTCCTGTCATTTCTACAGTTGTGGATTTCAGTACCAGATGTGGCAAATGAACAATATTGTTATTCGGGGACTATTAGCAACCACAGTTATCACAAATATAGTCATTGTTTTGAGCATAGTAAGAGTAACTGATCAATCCGTCACTCTAGGATTAGAAATGTCACTTCTGAGCTTGGTACCATTTTTACCGGTGAAATGGGTGTATCACATTGTCGCTGGTATGTCCCCTAGATCGATCGTTTGTCAGTTTTTCTCAATTATTCTTTTTTTGTTCCATTAATAGAGAAACTTTGTCGTCATTGGTATCTTGGAAAATGCAGAATATACTCCCCACAGCTAAGTTCGTTCATTTTCAATGCAACTATTCTGCTGATGCTCATAGGAACTGTAACACAGATGATTCTGCTAGCCACGAAAATGGATGGACCCGAAAAACCTTCACGAATAAGAAAAAACAGAAAGAATAGCGATATTTCATCGAAGAGAGCTGCTTCTGTCCATTTGGAAACCGATGCGAGTGAGAGTTCTGATTATTTTGATGGCGATCAAGACTCTCAACATTTGGATCTGACAGAGGACACCCGTGATACAGATAACTCGATAATCATGCATAATCCTAAATCAATAGAGACTCATTTGTGAAGAAGAAAACGAAATGACTGCATTCTTCATGTCAACATGAACAGAAATATGTTTGGAACCTACTTCAAGAAATAAATTATTTAAAAATAATGTGACTTAGTTTTATGGAAGAGTTTGGTTACTAAGGTAAGAAAATTGAGAATAAAATGAAATTTGTTGACGATCTTATTATTACTAAAAGATAAAAGCATAAACTAGGATTATAACGATCTTATTCTCAGTGCAGTTTCAATTATCTGATTCCTTCCTGTTTTTATAAAACATAAGCTGCAAATCTGTACAGACAGAAAGAGGAGAGTGCGGAGAAAGAGAGCACTTTCAATAAAGGAATGGAATTAAAAATAAATGGGAACTGTTGCGTTCAACCGGATAGGCTATAGGAGATTGGAGGTTTTTCTTTCCATTTCCAAGTTTTGTTGGAAATACAATATCGTTTTCTGGAATTGTGTTTATAGAAGGGAAGGAGATTTCAGATATCTTGATATGTATTTAGAGCCGTCAAAATGTTGGTAATTCGAAGATGAATAAAAATATGGAATATCTCAGTTGAGGGAATTATTTGTGGAGTTAGTGGAGTGACGAAGTATTTTCATCAAGGAGACGTAGAATGGATTCATTTTTTTCATTCAATTAAACTTGGAATTACGAGTTTCATAAGTATAAAACAAAAACCCCAAATGGGCTTCGACATTATGAATAAGTGCATTACACCATTATTATTTATAAATATATATAATGTAGAATGGGTGGTTAGGAAGGCTATGACCAGCCCTTGAAATGCAACGAGCATTGAGTCAAAAGCGAATGTAATCATAAATTCAGACGGGGCTTAGGCCAAATGAAATAAAAACGGGCGATTAAGTCTGCAGAGCGGGAGGAGAAAGGGTAAGACGTAAAGAGAGGGCCCTGGAGGCTGGTGTCTGTTATATTTATTTGTTTTTCCGAACGATTCTGTCCGAGACAATGCGGAGAGCAAAAGAACGGAAAGGATGCTCCGTGATTTGGCGTAATCCTCGTATAATGGTTGTATAATTCTACCGAAGGCCGGGATCTGGCAACTCTTTCTCCTTCTGGATCGTCTAATGTATTCAGGGAGTATTTTCTTGGTGGGCCGATTAGTTCCGGTTGCTTAGTATTTTTAACAGGCTCGCATTTAGACGGCGAATCAGGGGTCGAGGATTAAAATGTAATAACGCTGAAATTACATTTTTAATTTGAATAACTTATTTTTCGTGTTGATTTAAGCATTCCCCAGATATTGAGCTTGCTAAGACGTGCTCTAACGGTAAAAATTGCGATTCAGAAACTAGAGCTAAATGTATAATGGTGTAGATTGGGGCTTAAAAATTATAATGGGGCTGTGAAATAACTGCAGAATGCTGCTGGCCCACCCCATTTGGCCACCGTATCGACTCGGAGGAAATCTGATCACGTGCGCAGCTTGATCTCGGCACGTAATGAAGGATGGTAGTTCGTTTCGAAAAGGTGAGACGATCTGTTAATGAGGTCTCCCTAGATCAACTCGGAAACCTTCTTTTACCCCACCTTGTCTGGTCGAATTTCTGAATTAATATTTATAGCTTCGAGAGCCGCCTGCATGTCACTATGATACTCGGCGGAAAATTGCATCGTCAATTATCAAGGAGAAACCTTTTGAACATCTGAAAATATTCGAACACCTTCATTTCTCCACAGAAATAACGAGTGTCTTCGAAAATATTCAAATGATCATTTATACTCCCAAGTAATCACTGATAAATACGATGCTTATTAACGCACATCATTCCGTTCTTATTAACTCTGCATAACCTCATTCTTGTGCCTCAGTTCGGCGGCATTTGATAATGAACTGAGAGCTCCGTGAATTCTTCACGCTAAGAACATTTACGTATAAAGCAGAACAGACGAGTGTTTTAATTTAATAGTCAGCCGCTTTTCCGGCACCCGGAAAATCCAATGCGGCTGCAAAATCGACAGTGGCGCGCGGGGTTATTTCTCCGAAACAAATATACATTCATCTCCATCCATTGGGATATTACTTTCTATACGAGTTGAATCGGAACAATATTTCTAGGTATTATAGATTGAATCACCCCTCAAGGTGCCACAAACCTCAGAAAGAGTCTGGTGATTATCAGGTATTTTACCTAACTACCCAAATAACTACCATAATGCAATGAAGAATATGTTATATGATAAGAAGAACTTAGAACCTGGCCTAGCAAGAAGTTCACCAAGAGAACACACCCATCGACGTGTTTTCCCAGAACCTTTTCTAGATTCGGAAGTGTCTTCAGGAAAACTCAGTCGTTTATGAGAATTTTCCTACATCCATATCCTTCTATTCCCATTTTGAGTAAAAATAGTATTGTCATTCCGACAACAACCTCTTCGTGTTCGAAATGTTTCAAATTAATGAACTTATGCGTGGAAATCCTCCAGTCTGTCAGTCCTTTCTATAAGGAATGTTATTCCAGTTGATAGATTTGTTCACATCTTCGCAGTGCAGGGGGGAATTCCGTCTCGCAGCAATCATAAAAGTGCAAATAGGGTATCAGCGAGAGAGTGGTTTGATTACCCTTCGCATTACTCTAACCCCTGATGTCTACGTCTTTGCTGATATCGCATGTCTTTTTGGAATAAGCCAAATGTGTTTTCGCATATTACACATAATACGCAGCTCAGCTGCATTAATTCTAGCCTCGTTGCGGTGCGGGAGCAGAGCAAAAGCATTAGCATGTTCATACCTTGTCTGGAACAGTAGGAATGTCTTAACCCACTTCCTTGCGTGTCGTCCTGCGTCTTAGAAAGCGGTTCAGCGGATGCCACAAGCGGATTATCGAATGGATGCAGATCAGGTCGAACTGCGGCTCAGCCATTGTGTGCTGCTTAATTTTGAAACACTCCCGTTCACCCTTTAGAATTTCTGCGAGGTGCGAGAATCCCATCCCATATCGAGGGAGAGGATTTCGACACTAGAAATCAAACTTTTTCCGAAAAAAAGCTGCAGACAAGGGTATCTTGATACCCGGCCCTTGAAAACTACCCTGAGGGAATTCGAAGAAGAATAATGCCCAATATTTGAATGTATGATGGTACCTATGTCGAAAGTGGTGAAGGAAAAACCGACTATCGTTGGGTTAAGGGCGGAAACAGCTATTTTTCATGGGGTAAGGGGGGTTATCCTCTAAGATAATGATATGATGTGGGACTCACATTATGGAGAAATAATGATCTGTAATTTCAATTGATGAATCATTCAGAATTATGATCAACATTATGAATAAATTGAAAAAATTGTTTTTATATGCCCGAATACAAAATTCAGAACCATTATTCCAACAGAGCTTTTTTCGTCTTTCTCTATAATCACACAATCTTATACTGCTTCTATAGCATCAGCTGGAATCCCGCTTCCATATATCTCGTATGAATATTATGCGATAATATTGATATAGGGATGAAGTTAGAATATACTTTTTCAGTAAATCAGCATATGTCAGTTAACAAGCGATAAAACTAGGGTCGCGAACATTATTCCCGCAAGATATCGTTGAAATATGTATGGTTTATTTATACAATCCTCCTGGTACTCGAACTATCTGATCGTCCACGTCACTAGCTGGATGAGTCCTCGTTCTTAAAAGACTAAAAACACAATTTTTCTGTTTAATCTCGAAGATGGTATGCGTGGATCGTCTTGGAGGATCTTCGAATTGAGAGTTCATAGTCAGGAATCGAACATCAAATAGCTGTCTGGTAAGGAAATATTACATGATAATGGGTTGAAAATAAGGGTAGGAGAGGATCCTTTATGCCGCATGTCTAACTATCGTATTAAGTGTTTCAGAAATTAAATAATCCCCTCAAAGCATAAAGCGTCCCTCAGGGAAACTAGAAGTATTGAGCCTGTAACCTAGCTTATTCATGAATTTGGGAGATGTACCTGGACATGATTCAGGAGATATTTCAATATATGCTATTGGATTGATATTCTACCCTGCCTTTGAGTACAGTCTTCTGCATTTGAGAGGACGATCATTCAAAATGTGAGGAAATATTATGAAAAGAATAAGAATCAATATTGGACATATATGGACAACATATCTAATGAATTGCTTCATTATCCGAGTCATAATTCAATTTATTGGGTAACATTTATCAGATATTTTTACATATTCGGAGTGTTGTTTTGAGAATAACACGTGCACATAAAAACTTTCCTCATTTCCAACGAATATTTTCGAATTTATGTGGTTTTATTATTGCGGATCCAAAAGGCGTTGCGGAGGGGTTGCAGAAGCGGCTCAATATCATATTTTCTTATTATCCTATCACGATAGTCGGAACTTTCTGACGATATATTGTACCTCGAAAAAACTGATCTACACTCTAGTGTGAATATGGAGAAGAAAAATATTTTTATATTTTCAATACATCGTTCCTCATCCTTCTGATAATTTCGATTTAACTTTTAGAGGTGCCCTATAGATGAAGCCAAAGACAAGCAAGGAAACGGATTTAAAGCTTAGTCCACATGATCTGTGGACTCTCCAGCTTTACTGAAAGATTCACAGTCATTTCAAAATGAAAGGAGTGTTTAAGCTGTCGATAAAAGATGCTTGGATCAGAGAACATGGTTTAGGAGGGGGATTTTGATTGAAAGTTTTGAAAACCTCATTAAAAATAAGCTCAATATGTCGAACCTCAGTTTGATATTCGTACAAATACAAAAGCCCCTGTAAATAGTAGGCTGGAGAGGGTGAAGTCAAGAGGGTAGTCCTAAGTGAATCGAAATTCCTTAGATATATCCAGAATAATGATGATTTTTATCTCAAATGAGATTTTTCCATTTTTATGTTGGAATATACAAATACAAATATGAGTTGGTGTGTTCCATAGCGTAACTGGTCGTTCGGCTCGAATCTAAGGTTAAAGTTTAGGGCGTAAATAACGGCAGAGGGTGGACGGGAGAAAGAGAAAGTCATTCTTGGAATTCATTTATTTTGCGTCCGCGAGATTAATCCTGAGACGAGGACAGGGCGGCGAGAGATTAAAAAGTCGTTCCATTGTGACAGTTTTAGTGCTTTCTAATATTCCCGCGTAAATAGCCCAAAAAGAAGCGGAGTTGACGTTGATCGACTCAACTTAACCGGCGATTGTTATGCAAAGCGGGAGTCGCTCGAAATCACCACCTGTTTGGAGCGAGGACTTTGCGTTCATCCTCATCAGAAGAGTTCTTTCCGTGTCGTCTGGCAGATCTTTTGTACTCGCCTTATTTCCAACCCGAAATACGGCATTACCGGGGCCGTGGCCTGGAAAGAATAACCATCTTGATGGTTTTAAAGCCGTATTTAGAATAATTGCTGCAATATTTAAGTCGAAAGTCTTAAGAGTTGAGCCATACTCCGCTTCTGGAGATGCCGGAATCTTTCATACGCGCGATTTAATAAATAACCCTCTTGCCCGTTGTTTTGCCCCCTCTCTCGGTTATATCGTTATCAAACTGCATCCGTTCTTTTTGCACCTTGTGTCTTCCTAACAATTTCATCCTTTTTCTGGATTTTGTACTTCTACAAACCTCTCTTAACAAGCAAATGGAAAAATCGATAAAAGCTTATATCAATTTTGAAGAAACAAGAAGAATTTCAGATTTCCGGAGTCCTCTAAGGTGACGATCTATAAATTAAAAATCGACCTTTGTTTCCTAACATTTTTTATTTTGTTCCGACCTAATTAGCTGGATTCCGATGAAAATGAACAATTTTAAAATTTTCGTCGAGTTCAATGTTCAAATATTCCCCGAACAATCTAGAATGCATTGGTATCATATAGGTAGTAGAGCGATGCACCAGTATTAATTGCGTCTAAGCAGTAATTCAACGTTTCTTCATCGTGCAGTTTCATCCGAGCCCGAGAAGCTCTACTGCTGCATAATGCTTTCCTCAGAAGTTCAAAGCGTCACAAATAATCACCGATAAACCTTACTAATGATATGCCCGTGAATCAGAAAAATCCGACGACAACGAAGCGCACTCACAAAGCGTGAACCGAATTCTCTTCAAAGAACTAATTGCTAAGATTTCAGTTCAGTGCTTCGCGCCATTTAGCATTCCTAATTCGTATTATAACAAATCCGATTTGCTCGAAAAAATATATTCATACCTTGAAAGAAGCCCTAATCTTTCGATACATTTCTATAATGAGTAATTACCTATTTGATCTTCATAAAGAATTTCCTGATCACCCTCCCCCCATTCACCTCAGAAGGTTCCGAGGCTTAGCTTAGTAAAATACGGCAAAAGTAAGACCGCAGGGAATGAAAATTCTCCAGAAACCAGTCACGGTTCCTTAATTAGATATTTTAAAAAGGGAAATCCTACAAATAGACGATACCTAAAAACTCTTCGGTGGCTTCGAATAAATTCATCAATTATGACAGCCTTCATACAATTTACATTCCTTGTTTCACCTGATAAGACATCGGAACTGAAAAAAGATTCGGAACTAATATGAAAATAACAGTAATATACTTCAATGCAAGTTCAGCATTGTTTCGAATACAGTCTGACAAATAACGACCCCTTTTATTTCCTTATAGTACAGCGGAGGGGGGTGACACTGCATATGTTTCTTCAGGACTTCGTGTTCGAAGGACAAAATATAATAAAATGTAAATAGGACTGACGAAATTGGGCCCAGGGGTGCTAGATCTTCTATCTAAGAAAGGCAATAATACTTCGAACCAACAAATCATTTCGATCCCACATAATCTTACTCCACGTATCGCTAAATGTTTGAAATATGGTTATGGCTCCTACAAGTACACATTGAATTTCAATTGATCTAATTCTACATCAGTTGCTTTATTTACTGCTCATACCCTAAGAACTGAACGTGAATATCGGGAAAATAGAGATAAATGAAAAAATTCCACCTTTACGGCATGAATTCAAATAGGAACTACAACATTTTTGTATCTTGGATCGAATCTACTACTGGATGAATGCATAATTCGATTTAAAGGTGAGTATAAATTTCATTTGGACAAGTTGAAAATTTACTTTGAAATGTATTGCAAAGTGGCGAATGCACCGGTTAGAGAATTTATTGTACAGTTGGTCAAAAGATTTGAAAGTTGCGTTAGAAAAAGCACACAGAATAACGATAGCATTCCGAATGGTATAATTTCAATATCATAAAAACTATTCAAAGAAGTATATTTCCGAAGAAATGGGAAAAAAACGAAAACCATCAAGATGAATGTTTCAAAAATTTTTGAACCACCCATTAAATACTGAATGTATATGCAGAATACTCCTATAGACTGTCACAGTTACAATAATTTGAGCATCGCACGAGAGGGTGAACGAAAATTCGTTATTATCTCCGTCTTTCCTTTCATATTCCACGTGAAGCAAGATGTTTTAAGGCTTTTTACAATAATTGATTTATTGAGTGAGCAAGTAGCTTCTACATGTGTTTATTTTTTGGGACGGATAATTGCATTAGTGGTACGGTGAATAAACTTTCAGCAAATTAATATAATGGATTTGTCAGTATATCAAAGAAGTGGCAGTTGTAGGGTGATAGGCTGTAGGAGGATGGTTTTTAAAGGGTTAGGGAAACGTTAACCATAGGCGTCCTAACACTCAACTCCACGTTGGTGATGAAATATTTCTCATCAATTTCACTATTGACTTGGATTTAAATAGTTTCACGTTTTTCGTGCGTTGAAGTGAAAAATTTCGAAGATAAAATTGCAATAAATAATAACAATCAGATGAGAATTGCAAAAAGGCGAATGCGCTAATGTTCAAATGTTTCAAACTAGGAGACACTGGAGACGTCATTTGAAGGAAACTTTGAAAAGAATCTCCTACAAAAACGATATTTTGAATTCCAAGCATATCTTAAGGTTTTGAAAAGCTCAACCATATTCCTGATTGTTTACTGTATGAATTTCCCTGTTGATTCATTCATTATACGGCTATAAAACAATCAACAAATAATTTAAAGATTCGAAATTACTGAAAAACGCGTTATATCTAACTGAAAAGGCATTTTCAAATGAACAAAAAGGTGTTTCTATATGACAAATTACAGCATTTCGAAGTTGTGATACAAGACACTCATCAGCTCTACGCTACTGCTATATCAGTTTTGTAATTTTATTGACAAAATTTAGGAAAGTTTCAGGTTATTAATTAGAGCGCTAAAAGCATCAGAGAAGCATCCTGACTTCACGCACCTGGACGCAGAGAGATATGGTCAATATCAATTTTGGCTAATTGAATCACATTCGAGGGATGCCAAGCCGTATGATGAAAAGTAAAAGGGGCCACGATATCCTTAAGTACACAAACATACCCAAACATCGATTCGCTTCTTTGTAAGACATAAATCAATAAAATTGCCGTTTTCCAAATCCTAACGGCCTATTTACTCAAGACATCATCCAGTATACTCCTCCGTCTAATTAAGTTTGCTTTCCCAAATGTCCCTGCAGATCTGTGTATATCTCGTTTTCAGATGCAACAACCTTATCGTCTGATATACTGACTGCCTAATGGTTTAAGTAAATATAACTGTCAAACCTCATGAGCGTTTCGAGCGTTATGAATGCCACATAATTGAACGCTAATGCAGATTGTGCCCCCTAACTGGCTCCACTTTCTTGTCCTCCGAAGCTCGAAATACTTCTCTTGCAACATCCCCCATCGATTTTTTATCATATTCCCAATATTCTCGATAAGAAATTCTCAATATTCGAATTGGATCATTAGATCTAAAAACAAGGCTTGTACATCTCGATTTTAGACATTACTCTTACTGGATATTGAGATTTTTCTGAAATACCGAATTGAATTTTCTAAAAAGGAATAACTGAAAAATTATCAATTAAAATATATGATAATTTGAAACAATTCAAAACAACCGTTACCTTCACGATTTATATTGACCGGTTCAATACAAGGATAAACGAATCATCGAGTTGTATTATTTCACAGTCCTTAGTCCTTCTCGAAATGCATTGTTGATACGAAAAAGGTAAATTGTCCGTGCAAAGGGCAGGTCGAAGTTTCGAAGCAGGATACGCAAATTGAGTTTAGAGTTAAAGCTCTAAGGTAAGTAGTGGGTAATATACTTAGCTTTCGAAACTAATTGTTGCATAGCATATAACGATAATAAGTCCCGCTATAGCTCTTAGAAGGTTCGAATCGCTCTTTGTGAGACTTGGACATTATTATTGAGGGCTAATGGATTTTAAGAAGGGTTGACTTGTGTCTTCACTTCTTGATGACAGTTGGGGGCCAGTTTCCGATCTCTCGAATATACCTTGCCGTAGCTTTTGATTTCGCCTTATCAAATCGATCCGACCATAGGCGTCGAAAGGATTCCTGACAGAAGGGAAGCTTTATTTCTAACTCCGCCTTGTATGTGTATTGATAGATTTGATCTGAGTACATTTGTTGTTTTGGCGTCATTTCACGAATATATATATCCACTCTGTAATCTGTATTGAAGCGTGAACCGATAAAATATTATCCATACTATAGAAGTATCATTCGAGTACAAAATCAGAATCATCAGAGAGAAGAAAAATACTTATCTACATTTAGAATATTATCGAATCTGAAAAACATGCTTTCGTGATTACCTTAATTACAGAACTACTACTATATCCAGTTGTTTACCGATTGTATATCGAATTTCCTGTGAAGATTATCGATATGCCGACAATTTGATAATCTTTGTTTGCAAAACTGGATGGATAATTGTGAAGGTACCAATAACACAATCGACCGATTGGTAATCAGAAAGATACTTTGACTTTACCGTCATGTTTCGAATGGTAGCCAACAAGATTAATAACTGCCGTTCGTATAGCCCATAAGGGGTTTTTATAGTCTTCCATTAAGTATTTGAACGTCTTCTATTTGTCAGAAAATGATGAATAATTGTTTGGTTCTTGTGTTTATGTTTTTCTGTTTCCAAGGACCCTTGGGTATATTACCGAGTGATGCCCAGAATGATATAAACGTACAGAATTCACTGACGAAATTAGCTGTATTAGTCTTGCCCAAATGAATGATAGAAATGGAAACTCTGATTACGCGAACAATGCTGGAGATTCCGATCTATATCATAAGTAATTATCTGCGAATTATAGATAAATAAATAGAAATTACGATAGATAAATCCATCGATTCTGGCGTTTTTTCATTTAAATCTTTAGCTTAGCTCTCAATCAGATATGATACGGGATAGATCAAAAGAAATAATCGTCCAGATCTGAAATCACAGCGTTAAATGTCGATTTAAATACAATTATTCAATTGGAGGGACGGATAAACTCGACAAATATTTATTTTGGTAATATCGTACACTGTGGAGGACATGATGGTAGACAAATTGTTCAAAAGCGGGATCATACCAAACGGATTTCTATTGTTTTACGATGTTTGATTGTCGATTATGTGAACGAAATAATATAGAACGATATTTTTCCGCAAAGTACTGACTATGGACTAATTCCTCCTAAATGAATATGATGAGTTGATCCGCTGCTTTGTTCCCAACTAGATAGATTTATAGCAGATTTATGTACTATTCCAAATACCTTCTTTAGAAATTCTGTGACGGTAGATATGATCTGACAAAAGAGGAAGTGTAAATGGATTCTTTTTTGCATCAAATCAATTCAATATGAATTTCAATTATGCATCTTCTAAATAGAGCAAAATTAATTCACCTTGTGGGATTCTTACAATTCACAAAAGATCTTCTACGACGAAAAATAAAAATGTGAACAACAAGTTCGGGGAATTCTGTGTTTACCCAAAAAAAAAATAATTTTTTCAAATTTTCATTACTTGATATATACCGACAGTGAATATTTCGACCTTGACTGTTCACTGTTAAGGATCTCAAAACAGTTCTACAAATTCCTGATTGGCTTCGGTATTAAGTATCGAAAATATATCAGTACTTAGAAATGTTCATTCATCTTTTAACACGACGCATTAAATGAATCCAAATTGGATTCTTCTCACAGATAAACGTACTAGTTTTCAAGCATTATAAATTTATAACTCGTATAATTAACGAAGATTTTTTTAGTCATTTTCACGAATTGTTTTCAATTAGATTGGTATTAATCATTTCTACGGAGTTCTCTGTCTAATAAAACAAGTTTTGCACCCAGACGTACATGTAATTTAAGGCAATTCTAGTTTTTTGTGTTTTCGATCAATTTCGCCTATAAATTATGTTGAATTATCGAATTTTATTCCAAATTTTCTGTAATTTGATACACTAGGTGAAATGAGTTTTTTTGGCTGAAGGACTTAAGTCAATAATTCAATTATAATTATTATTATTCCCAAGATGTAAAGAAATCTGCCCTCGTTTTGAGAACTTCATTCAACTTTTCAAGATTTCGAGGAACACCAATCAGAAATAATCGACATATCTCATTCTGTACGAAATATTGAACGAACAGATTGTACTCATAGAGTACAATACTTTTCCTACCCAATACTATCTTAAGTCCACTGCACCTGACAGCTACCACATGCGAATACTGTGAATCGATATGTGTTTTTTTCCGAATGGAAATAAAAGTCTGGAATCGAATTCAATGAATTACTTGTCACTCGTGTATGCAGAAAATGCCTCATTTATCACGTTTAAGAAACTGCTTCGGATAAGCTTCGTCATTTCTTGTATTCAATTCAGATACCCATTGTATGAATGGCAAATTTTTCTCTGATAAATCGAAATGATTTCTCAAATTCGGAGAATAGAGCACTGATGGATCATGTGTTCATGAAAAAATGTCTATTTTCTTTCTTTTTTTGTTGAATTCTCGCACAAAATGCCCTCGATAAACCATGGGATACAAAGCCAGTTTCACCCTTTCGGTGAAAAGGAAGCCACTCAGCAGAAAGGCAGGTCAACGTCTTGGAGATGCTGCAGGTGTTTCTGCACAGTCAGAAAATGTCAGAAACACTAGTAGAGAAGTGTTACACTCACTCAAAGGCTAGATTGGGCAATGAAGCAGGTACACTGGAGAGACGAAGGGCCTCTTATGCCCAAAAACCAGTGCCAGATAGGGTTCAACAGCTCCAAGATCTTTTGTCATAACATTGGACAGCATTTTCTCAAAAACTAGGTGGAAACCATGCAGAGATCTTGTTGAATGGTCCAGAATCAGATATATGAGAAGAGGCAAAATCAAAGACTTATGACCACCTGGGGTTCATCATCTGAATACATGAACTACAAGGATCCTATAAGAGCAGATTGTGAACATTGGACAGCATTTTCTCAAAAACTAGGTGGAAACCATGCAGAGATCTTGTTGAATGGTCGAGAATCAGATATATGAGAAGAGGCAAAAGCAAAGACTTATGATCACCTGAGGTTCATCATCTGAATACATGAACTACAAGGATCCTAAGAGCAGATTGTGAACATTGGACAGCATTTTCTCAAAAACTAGGTGGAAACCATGCAGAGATCTTGTTGAATGGTCGAGAATCAGATATATGAAAAGAGGCAAAAGCAAAGACTTATGATCACCTGGGGTTCATCATCTGAATACATGAACTACAAGGATCCTAAGAGCAGATTGTGAACATTGGACAGCATTTTCTCAAAAACTAGGTGGAAACCATGCAGAGATCTTGTTGAATGGTCGAGAATCAGATATATGAGAAGAGGCAAAAGCAAAGACTTATGATCACCTGGGGTTCATCATCTGAATACATGAACTACAAGGATCCTAAGAGCAGATTGTGAACATTGGACAGCATTTTCTCAAAAACTAGGTGGAAACCATGCAGAGATCTTGTTGAATGGTCGAGAATCAGATATATGAGAAGAGGCAAAAGCAAAGACTTATGATCACCTGGGGTTCATCATCTGAATACATGAACTACAAGGATCCTAAGAGCAGATTGTGAACATTGGACAGCATTTTCTCAAAAACTAGGTGGAAACCATGCAGAGATCTTGTTGAATGGTCGAGAATCAGATATATGAGAAGAGGCAAAAGCAAAGACTTATGATCACCTGGGGTTCATCATCTGAATACATGAACTACAAGGATCCTAAGAGCAGATTGTGAACATTGGACAGCATTTTCTCAAAAACTAGGTGGAAACCATGCAGAGATCTTGTTGAATGGTCGAGAATCAGATATATGAGAAGAGGCAAAAGCAAAGACTTATGATCACCTGGGGTTCATCATCTGAATACATGAACTACAAGGATCCTAAGAGCAGATTGTGAACATTGGACAGCATTTTCTCAAAAACTAGGTGGAAACCATGCAGAGATCTTGTTGAATGGTCGAGAATCAGATATATGAGAAGAGGCAAAAGCAAAGACTTATGATCACCTGGGGTTCATCATCTGAATACATGAACTACAAGGATCCTAAGAGCAGATTGTGAACATTGGACAGCATTTTCTCAAAAACTAGGTGGAAACCATGCAGAGATCTTGTTGAATGGTCGAGAATCAGATATATGAGAAGAGGCAAAAGCAAAGACTTATGATCACCTGGGGTTCATCATCTGAATACATGAACTACAAGGATCCTAAGAGCAGATTGTGAACATTGGACAGCATTTTCTCAAAAACTAGGTGGAAACCATGCAGAGATCTTGTTGAATGGTCGAGAATCAGATATATGAGAAGAGGCAAAAGCAAAGACTTATGATCACCTGGGGTTCATCATCTGAATACATGAACTACAAGGATCCTAAGAGCAGATTGTGAACATTGGACAGCATTTTCTCAAAAACTAGGTGGAAACCATGCAGAGATCTTGTTGAATGGTCGAGAATCAGATATATGAGAAGAGGCAAAAGCAAAGACTTATGATCACCTGGGGTTCATCATCTGAATACATGAACTACAAGGATCCTAAGAGCAGATTGTAAACGCCTTGTCAGAAATACCTTGAAGGTGCTGGTTAGCATTTGAACCAGAGCCTCTCTAGAAGAGTCCAAGAAACAAAAAGATGTAAGAGGCAAATTGTTCCTTCTGAGATCGAAAGTTGTTCTGATCTGTCTGGTGACAGTTACTTTATCGGGGGCGTATTGGAAAGGATAACATGAAGGGAAAGAAGAGGAAGGAAACTTTTTCATTCAATTCTCGCAAAACCTAATCGTTGGGTTCATTTTTCGTGGGTTTCTGAAGAAAATTGTTGAGTTCTTCGTTTGGGCGATGGTGCAATGTGAAAAATACCTGGAAGACACAGATGGGGAAAAATAGTTAACACGTTTGTCTGGGCAGGGTTTATTTCGTTTTATGAGGAAATCTGCGGGGATGAATAATTTTCTTGAACCCTTTGTTCTGCGTGGGACATACCGACAGGAGTAACGCCTATAAAGACGTTGCAGCTCCGCCTCCAGTTCAATTCATTTGAGCGTCCAGACGTCTCCGTCGGGCGAGCGCAAGCGCCTAAATAACTTAAACTTTTAAGAAATCCTCCGGAGCTTGGAAATAATTGACCTATATAGCGAAAAAAGTAGATTTTATGAGATAGCTCTCAGAGATCCCGGAGTAGGGATCGATGTTAGGGGTTGCGGGAGGATAGAGGGGTGGCCGAGGAAGAGTTCGGCCAGGTTAGATTTATTCCGAAATATTGATGAGCAAGATTCGGTGCAGATCTGGTTGGCCAGTGGGCTGGCCAAAGTCATTAAGAAAAAGTGTGCAGATGATGGTTTTTTAAAGTCCCAAAGAGAGTTTTGCACGATCAGCGCATGAGGGGGTGGCGCAAAGTCGTCGCGGCGAGATTCATTCGGCTCAGCGTCAGTTTGAAACGCGTCCTTGCACGGGCAGGGTCTGTGACGCTCCTCACCAGATAGCCTCAGTCACGTTGTTTACGTTCACGTTACGATAATGCCATATTAATTTCGTTCGTGTCAAGTTTCAATTTTCCGAAACATGGACTTTCAAAGTGCCATGGAAACGTTCGCCGAAGCATGGGTCGCTGCCAAGGGCCATTCCATTTCAGACATTTCGTCACAGGTAACAACCACATCAAAATTTTTTTCCCACTCTCATATTTCAATCATTTTTTTCATTCAACCCGATCGCACTCATTTCAATCATTGCTATAACACCCTTCATTTTCAACCCCTTCCAATTATATCAGTAGTTCACAAAAATTAAAATTTTCCGCTTCATTTTTTTTTATGATAGCAAATAAAAAAAAATTAGTCAAGCTTTGTTGGTTCACTTTCGAATACACCCCGCCAAAATATTTGAAGATGGTTACATAGAATCCATACTGAAGTATTTTGTGAGAATGATTGCAACCCACACCACAAAGTAGAATCAAGTGGATAAGTTGTCCTCATATTTTGCAAAAAAATTTTATTGTAACGACAAACTTGATTCGTTCATCCATACCACACATAAAGATTTAAATTTCGTTGAGCGTTTTCGTGAAAAACAATGGATTTCCCTTGTATTCACCTGAGATTCAATTCCCACGAGCGAAGGCGATATTTTTTAGATGAGAAAATCAGTGTGATACTCGCACAATAGATTTCGACTTGAAAAATTCGCGTTAAATTGTTTAAAATTTGTTTTGCAATTGGTGAAAAATCTGTGTGGGCCTCGCATCGACCGATCAAATAGTGATTTCGACCGCACCAAGTCAGTAATAATTAAATTGAAAGTAATTCATTTTCTCGTTTAATCACTTCAGGCACAATTTTCTACAATTACATTTCAGGAATAAAGATAAACTGGACAACACGACACTAAATCCGTATAATTGTTTGCAATTTTCCGATAATTTTCTGACGCATTATGTTATTTTCTAGACATGAGAAGAATTATTCAATTTCAACGAAATTATTGAATATATAGACTCTGAATTTTATTACGATTATTGCATACAGAGACGATTTTAAAATTATGTTTTATTTTTAATGGGCCTTCGGCTGATTATTAATTTTTTACCCTATTAGAGTTGCTATACGATTTTGAAGTCAATTCAACAATTTTTTTTTATTTTCCTGGAATTTCCCTAAGATCGCTTGCATTCGTTCTACCTATGAATATCTAAAAAGAGTATCGATCGAGGGGGACTAACACAAACCGGCGAATTTTGCACTCTATAATTCTGGGAAAAATGAAATTCAACGATGAGGAACTTCGGAAGAATTCGGCCAGGTAAAACCAAAGTGGAAAAAGAGTAATCATTAGACAGATAAAACAGAACAAGTTTCAAGAAGTTATTAGGCGTTCTTGGATTATCCGTTCGCATTCTGCGATAGCCATTTCCAAGATACAATCATTTATCGGTTTTTAATGTATAGGTAACTCACCATCAGTTATCAGAATGTCCGGAGGAACGTTTCATATAACAGTTTCCAATAGTTAACTTTCGTCAAAATTCTGTAGTGCGATAGATCATCTGACATCTATCCATTTAATTTGAATAAAAGCGAATTAAATCATGTTTTTCTGTCTTATTTACATACGTTTTAATTTTATGGTTTTCGGAATGGTCGATATACTGAAATTCTACCGGCGTGCTCTTAGACTTCTGTCTATCAGACATCGCATTTTCGCATCTGTAGTAATAGCCCGAGTTGGGCTCCTTGAATATTTAATTATCGTATATATTTTCACTAAACTTCTACTTCGAATCCGAGCGATATGGACAAACGGATAATGATGATCCCTTTCGGAAAGATAAATACGAAAAATGTAATGATAATCGGAAATTTCAACGACAGTTTTCTAACAAAAATACACTTGGCACGTCAAAATTCGATTGTATCAAAGGACCGGTAAGTTATGTCATGTGGAACAATATCCGGCCTCAAAGCAGCCCCACTTATAGTGAGTTTTACACCTGTGGTGGATGTTGAAACACAAGGGTGCATACGCTCGCTATTTGGTAATTTCTCTATATCCGCATTCATTTTTACTGGTGACTTCTACCATTGAGTATAATACGTAGTTTTCAACTTCTCAACTTGCTCATCAAATGATTTTATTTGATTTTTTTAATTGGAATAGATAAACATTCGTTTTTTTTCACGACGGTAAAATGAGATAAATACTGATCGAGGTAGTTTTACCTTGTCAAATACTAAGTATATTGACAAGCCTCTTATTCGTGTGGATTTAGACATATTGAATAAGATATATCGGATTTGGAAGGATAAAAGGCAAGACTGATACTTGGGTATTATTGAATTAAAATGGAAATATATGCAAAGAAGTCTTAATTTTATTAAGTATAAAGCGTATGTGGGCTGGATTTGTTTATTTCTGGTAGATTTATCTCTGTACAAGGGATTATAATAATCATAGATTACTCCAATTTCAGGTTAGCAACCTTAATGCTGTAGTTTGCGGACAACTTTCCATAACAATTTCCACTTGTACTCAACATCTTTAACCTTACTAGTTATTGTTGTTGTTTTCATTAGTTTCACGAGAAAGTAATTATGAGAATATTCCTCAATGTATTCCGTAGATAAGTGGCAAATGTGTCAAATGTGTTTATATAAAAAATTTTCATCATATGTTTTTTCAGATGAAAAATAATGAAAAGAACCTCACAATAAACTAGCAATATATGAAATTGGCAACGTTTTTCATAAAATTCAGGTATAAGCTAAAGCTAAATTCACCGAATATACAGATCCCACGATTTTATTCATTCAACCTTTTCACACTTCATATTATAATTGGAACCTGTTAGAACTAATGGATTGGTGGTGCGAATCCTTCTTTTCTGTTAACATAATAACGAATCAGCCGATATGTTCTATAATAATTATTGGAGCAACACATTATCATTAATTAACTGCAGACTGAACTTTGCATTTTGTACAGCCGAATACTTTTTTCGCAGTTATATTTGAACGAAATGGATATTTCCTCTTGGCAACTTTTTTCAATGATTCCTTTTCATGCTGAATTGAAGAATTTTCTTATTACGCAAACTAATCAACGTACTCTAAACGCATACCATTTACCACTATAATGAGATCGATCGTAACGAAAAATTTTTTCGGAAATTAAAACGATATGATTGGTTAGACAAGCAAGTATGCATTCGAAGCTTCGCGAATTTATATCTGTTTTTTTCCAACTATAATATATATTCACGTTTCATTTGAGCTTTGAGCTAGAACGATAGTAGTCAATTTTTGCACCTAATTTCATGGATTTATCTCCAGTAGTTGAGGAGGAGCAAAGATAGACTGAGGACTCTTGTAGAATTCTGATTTTCTTTCCGACCAGTGGTCTGCAAATCAAAGTGTTAAAATGCTCTGAATTACTCCTTGGTCCAACTGCCAAATTATTGTCGAAATTTATAGAAAACGCTGTCCTCATCCATGTGAATTGAGTTATTTTCCATAATTCAGGATACAATAACTGTTTCATATTCATATACAGAAGAATTAAAGATACCTATACATTTCTACAATTTCATAATGAAAATCGAGATGAATAATGTTAATGAGATCCTTGAACTAAACCTAGATTAAGATATTCCTAGTTTCATTACGGTTCTAAAAATATTAAAATTCATCCGAATCAACGAAAGATGAATAGATAAGAATATTGTTGAATGTTTCCGACGATTCTATTTGCATAACAGCGTTCGATATTCCGCTAATTACCATCACCTATATTCGAGTTAGAAATGGACTCTACTTCAGGAATAAGAATATTAATCTGCTATAATTATTCGAATTTAAAATATAAATATCAACAATATTGAAATGATTACTGTGAATTCTCAAATTATGCAAACATTATTGTTGGTGGTTCACATTAATAAAAAAATTTCAGCTTTCTTCAATGAATGCAAATCTAAACGTGTCAAATCTTATAACTCTTTTTAATTTCCTCTCAGCCGGTCTGACATTCTGTCATGTATAATGAACAATCAATGGCGAAACGTAATTAATCCAACAGAGTAGGTATACGATTCAATTAATAAGATCATTAAGTATTTCAGTATTTATTTTTCTGGTGGCCATCTGTTTTTCCTCTTTTTCAATGAACGTATTTGAATTATTGCAAGTTACCCTTCATTCGTTTTACATCTCTTGTATTTCCTGCTCAGTGATGACATTAAATTGAAAAAAAAATCACTTAATTGAAACTGTAATAAGTTTTATGAGTTAGATCTAGACTAGAAAAATTGTTTTAAACTTTGAACGATGGTAATTGGAGAATACTTGTTTCCATCTTTGTGTAACAACTCTCTTGGCATTCGATCATAAGAATTTTACGTTGATCGATTCGCATATGAAAATAAGGGCTTGAATTGTTTTACGTTGTTCCGGAGAGAAATATGCATGTCCGGAAGTTATTTTTTTAAGACAGCCTGACATTGAATTTAATAACAGTCAATCGAAAATAACATGGACAATGTGAACACAGTGAAGATAACGTTTAATTAAAGTCTCTCATACGAGATCGAATTCGAAAGACTGGTATTAAGCAAATCAGGATCATGATTATCATCGAGCTTGAACTGGCTGACGAATGACAATTACGAACCCACTGTGGATCGAATTGTAATACGATTATTGGCGATTATTATTATGAGGATTATCTGTTGAATTTCTGATCGAGTAAGATAATAAAATGTCCAAATTTCGTACTTACAGATTCAAAAAACGAATGGAGTTTATTCAATTTTAAAATTCACCTCATATACATGTATAAATTGTTTGAAATTAAGTGAATCCGTATCATATTGTTCCGCCTGTTTAGAGATTTTTTCAATCCTTCGAAAACAAAACATATTCAGTGCAATTTTTTCAACAGGCGAGGGGAAAGGGATCTGTTAAAATAGTCATTAGCCCGCATTTCCGAGCTGCGATTGATAAATTCGAACTAGGTAATTGCGAAATGTGAGGCTGGAAATAATAGAAATACACGAAATATCATCTATAAAATTACCGGTTTTGTTGAATAGAAACCTCTAAAATAATATGGCCGATTATTAAAATTAATTTGTTTCCTATGTTATTAATTTTATTTGCATTTGCACATAAAATAAATAATAATATATTGTGGGATAATCCTGACGTTACGTCGTTGGTAGGGATTTATTTTCATCATGTAACACAATATTGGGCTGGATTAATGCCGAACATACAATGGAAAATGTATAACTTGTAAAATCTATTTCGTGTTATCGATTCTGCTTGGACTTCTCATCGGTTTTGAAACGTACGGATTCATGTTTGATTTCTGCGTTGTATTTGCTTTGAATTTTACTATACTAAATTGCATTTCGACAACAGCATCATATGAAATACTATTAACGTCACAGGGAAAACGGATATCGATTGATTCGCAACTGAAAGTGCTCGTTAATTTTCAAATAATCCTGATCCGGGAAAAACTATGTTTTTTCACGTTCGACCGAAATGTATTTTGCACCTGTAGGGGATTCTCGAAAAGGTAATCTGGAATTTACATTTCAATAAAGAAGTTGACTTCTAATTCGTTTCAGACACAATCAAACAGATATTTCAGCTACCAGCTGCTGTGTCGTAATCATAAGTCTGAATGACGAGAAAAGAAGGTGCCGTTATTATCAATATTGGTAGAAAGATTTGCTGGGGCAATCGTTGCGATAACACGAATGTTGTTAAATAGTAAACATCGAAAGGTAATCCAGCCCATGGGCTAATCTTTTGATTATACGTCTAACATATTTCGCATAAACCAAAGCAAACATAAAAGCAGAAGCTCGTTCAAAATTTAGACCAAATCTTCCTTTACAAACAAAAAGGTTTTACGACTCCTACTTAAGTAGTAGACAATGAATTATTTTCAAGTAAAGAAGATTAAAGTGGATCAGAGAGTCACATCAGTTATCTGCACGTGGTTCGCTGCGAAAATAAGATCAAAAACAATGACATATGCTCCAAGCAGTCTTCCTATATCCATCCAAAAATATGGACAATTCGGAATAATTGAACCAAGGTAAAAATTCAACTAATGACTGAAATGGCAACATATGAAAAAAGATAATGGACCATACGCAATGTTTTTAATGAAAGGGATTAATGTGTAATAACATATATTTCGAGAATGTATAATTAATGACCGAGTATATTAAACAAATGAGTATTTTTCATTCGATTATCCCAACGAATTGTAATTCGTATTTTAATGAAGAGATCCAAATTTCTATCGAACATAATCATACATAACATTTAATATAACCGAAACAAGCTTTATATCATCATTGCTAGTCACTTTTACACTCGCTGACATTATTTTTCCTGCCAATATTTTCAACTATTCAAAATTCTACACGAAATATACTAGTATATTATTGAGTAGTTCTTCAAATATGATTTTTCATGTAAAATATAAGAACCTAGAAGAATTGTGAGTTGACTTTAGGAATATTCCACAAGATTATAACTTATTTAATAGGCATAATCTGAGAGGTTGGTCTATTTTCGAAATTTATCCGTGAAAGAAATGGTTGGACGCAGCTTTATGGCTTAAATCCCGATATATCTGGAACACCGGCAAGTTTGATTTGAAGAAAGACAAATGACTCTATGGGCTATTTTATGGGTTCGCTTACCTGGAAATGATTTATTGTGTTTTCTATAGATAGATTATCCCTTAAGGCGAAAATTTCGTATTTTCTAGTATTTGAAAGATTTAATAGGAACGTGTCTAGACCTTCATTTCTGACCTCAGCATTAAATTGTTAAAATATAAATTTTGAAAGAAATCCGTTCTGCACCGTAACAGGTTCAGATTGGAATTTAAGGTTTAAAATATAAATCTCACTGATTTGGGATACCTGAAAACTGCAGGTAGATTCAGCTATCACACTAATGAAATCTCTTGATCCACTTATCTTCACAGTCAGACCAAGTACAACCTTGGATTATATATGTTTCGTGAATACCTTTAATGTACAGGCTGACCTGCGTCAATCTGTTATTGAAAAAAATTATGTACCGAATTTATCATACTATTAATACATTTCTGAAATGGAACTTAGTTTAATCAACCTACTGTGCAATTTTGATTCTATATAACTTTCTAATTGATTTTCCTCCATTGGGAGAAACATATAGATTGATAAATGAGATCAAAAATACCACCATATTATCTAGTTCTAGTGCTTGATGTATATCGAAAATCTACTCTCTTAGGAGTCAGACGGAGAGTCTTGGTTCCTCCTCTGAATTCTGCCTATTAAATAAGCTAATTATCAGGTATCACTTTCTATACGCCATAGCCAATTTAATTCCTATCAATCTTGAATGAGTGACTAACCGTCGAAGATAGGATCTGAAGTAAACAGATGAACTTCAGGATATTAGCTTCTTATTCTTTGAATACATTAAAATCCTAAAGTCATTAATAAATATCCACAAGTCATAATCTCAATATTAAGAAACGCTTAAATGTTGAACAAACTCATGCGTTTCTCGGAAAGCCATGACGAATTCGAAATTTGGAAACTACGATTTGTCAAAGAACCATTTGGAGCATAAGAACAGTCAATAGTCGAAAGTAAAGCAAGCCCGCGATCATCTGAATCGCGAAGATGATCGCATTTTTGTTTCATCCCCACCTGTATCTTTAGTACGTGACAAGATACTTCGAACGAAATAAGATTTCCGAGTTATCGAAACACAGAGTTGATTTTGTGAAACATGGTGGAGGTAAATATTCCCCCCGGTTTGTTATGGCCCAAACATTTTGGTTACCAAAGTTTGTTCACTCTACCTAATCGCCAGGAAGACCTCCCCGAAAGGGTTAAAACAATTTGGGTACGTATAGAATCTTTTACATCAAGTAAACTAACATAAATTCTACTAAATGACAGTCTAGATACACTTTTTATGAAATGTAGGGTGATTGTAGGTTCTGATAAGTATGCAGGAAGTCCATCTATGAATTCTGACGCTTTATAAGTTACAAATAACAAATCAATTATAAAAAAATATACAGAGTAGGTATAAAAAGCAAATCACAAAATCATATCTTTGATATTTACTATTTTGTAGGAAAATACGAGAACAGATCAACTTTTCTGTAAATTACACAACTTAACACCCCTCGTAGAGAATGGTTGTTTGGTTTTTGTTTAACTTTGACTTTGACTTTGATGATTTGGTCACTAATGGGGATTTTATCCACCCCTCATAGAGGGTGCATGACAAACCCCTCAATTATACAAGAAAATTTGCGTAATGTGAATTGAAAATTGACTACAAGTCTAGAAAATAGTGAATATCGAAGATATGAATTTTGTGCGTTACTTTTAACACCTTCTGTATAGTTTATTCCCTTCTTCGTTTCAAGAAGATCTTGGATTTTGGAATGTAGATTAATGATAGGGATGGTTTGGCGATACTCAAATATACTGAAAAATTAACTGTGCCAGTATATTTTTTAACGTTTCTGCATTTTGCTTCAACAAATAAACCAATATTTTCGCTGTATAAACAGAAAAGAAAGGAAGGCACCAAGAAAATAAGTTCTTCATGCTGAATTGAAATTGTGATCTGTTAAGTTTGATTGCTATTTTCGCTGGTTAATTAAAATTGTTGAGAAAAATTGATTGTACTGTCAAGAAGTACATATGAATGTTTGATTTTTTTTTTAATATATCTGTTGGAATGTATTGATAATATTCAACTTGGACAATACATTTCGAGAGTAGACACTTCTTATTGATCAACTATCACAAAGTTTCATTGAATACTCGTTAAATTTAAACGAATTTGACTAACCCTTTGACTATACTGACAAGATTCGCATCCAGAGGCTCTTCGAAGTGAAACATTTTGCTGCAAGACTGACTCTCTTAAACATATTTTCATATTATCGCTTTTTTTTTTTTCGAATTTTCCCGATTTCTAACAATTAAATTCTTGTGACGAACCAAAGATTTTGCATGGTTGCAATATATCGAAATAACCAAAAATAATAGTATCTTAATCGAAATCTCTAAAAAATTCGGAACCCAGCCAGTCTCGAACCTGCCACCCTAAGGGTGCGTACCCTTTATCGCCCGTTTGTGGTCAGAGCGCTAGATCTTTGTCGTTCGTGACGTAAATAGGGAAATTTCATGACTATTAGGGCAAACACACGTGATTTTTGTATGTTCCCGATGATTGACGAGAAGCGGAAGGCATGCCGGAAAGAAAACTCCGCTCTCTGTCGGAAAAATCGTCAGGTACAGGCCGAAAACAACAAACGGCGTTTCGGCAACACTGACCTACATAATGGCATCGAAGCTCCGTCGGAAACTTCGAACTTGCACGATAATCCCCAGGTAACGATCGCTAACCCTGCACGCATTTTCCTCTCGTTCATTTCATTAGCGTCCACCGCGCTCTTGTGGAAAGTCTCCCTTCACCCACACACACCTACAATACAAACCACCCTGCCTGTGGCGGTAAAGAGAACCGCGGGCTATTTCGATTCGGCTCGTCGCATTTTCAGATTAGCCATGTCGTTCAGCGAGCGCGGAAAGCTAGTTTTAGTGCGCAACGGTTTCCGTTATACGAAAAACTACACGCTGAAATGCGGCGAGAAAAAATGGATCTGCAGCAACAGACGGTGCGGCGCGAAATTCTACACCTCCGGTGCGAAAAATCGCGTGACTAAAGTGATTTGCGACGAACACAATCACAGTGCAAGCCGCGGCTCGAGGAAATGCAGCAAAAGACGTGCGAGAACGGAAAATGTACCACGAATTTGTGCTGATAACAGCTCGACTGATGTGAGTGAAGATCTCTATTCTTTAAAGGCGAATTCGATGTCTCAAACTCTCAAAAATCCAAACAAAAACTTGGACAACGAACCTCCCAGCTTTCTGATTCGATCGACTAATTCTGGAAGTGGAAAATCCAGGGGTGGAAAACGAAAAACACAGACTGTTGAAATTCGAAGTTTGTGCTGGTGAAATCATACTTCATATGACACCCTTTACCGCATGACTGTAGCTCAATTAGCCCTCAAGTAGACTTTCAAACCTCCCTTTACGTTATACGACAGTTTTTCCATAGAACAGTTTATGCGGTATAGAGGCGATCGCCAGTTAGCTGAGAGGTTCGAGGCCCGCGATCCTCTTCTTTTTTTTATTTGATGAAAAAGAAATTTGGAATACTTCGCTGGTTTTGGAAGGTTTCTATTGGTTTTTTGAATCTCTCATGTCTCAAAACGTGTTGGATTTTTCTTAATTTCTCATTGGAAAGTGAGGATAATATTCTATTTGATCCAGCGACTCAGTTCTGGGGTTTTTCAATATAATTCACAATTGAATCATTCATCCCTAGTATATTTATGTTATTCGCGAATCTATTCCCAGTCCAAAACAAAAAAGTGAACCCCTTTATTCCCTATTCACGACTAAGAAAATACAAGGTCTGATAAACCTACATGCGAACGCTTGTTATATGCGGATTAGGGGAGTTATGACTCATTCAGATAAAGTTAGATCTTCTAAGATCCTCGGCATTGGATATTTTGCCGTTGCACTTGCTGGGGGATGTTCGGAATCGGACGATTCAATGAAACAGATGACTTATCCCTGTCATCGTAATTCCCTTCGGTTTCAACGTAATCTTCATCGTCTACGGATTCAATAAAATTCTGTTTTCTTTGTATCTGAAGGGTAGTCTTTGACACAACTGACTGAATCTTGAAATTTTGGGGTCATTATTATCTGTTTTTTTTTAAATTTTTCGATCTGGAAGAGGGAATAATGAATCTTTGGGTGAAATTTTTGTTTTTGGCTGAAGAAACATTTCGCATAGTACTCTTATGACTTGCATTTCGAACATTTATAATTGTTATATTCCCGATACGGTTTTCTAGTCATAAGAAACGAAAAAGGGCTCTTCATAACGAGAAAGGATAAAACGCTATTATCCCTTCTTAAGATATCCAGTCCGTAAAACGATGAGACCAGGATGTGGCGCACTTTAAACTGCGAGTTAGTAGCGATTCGGATTGCACGCGTAATTGGTTGGAATATTAACGAGTTAAATATAGTTAAAATGAATTTCGAGAATGATTATATTAATACATGATTTATACTTGAGTCAAGGCGTTATTTCTATCTCGCGGACAATTAAGTAGATATCTATTTAATACAAGCAATTTTTTGCGTAGGGTATAACTTTGAGGAATTCTGATGGTTTTTGACCCCACTTAACCCAGATTAAACGCGTTCACGAGTCGCAGAATGCAGGTCCGGTTCTCGATAATTTTTCATCAGGAACAAAAAAAATTTTATTACATAATTCAACGTCATTACGGAAAAATTGTTTGTTGCTTGAACTCCTCACAGCCTACAGATGAGGTTACGACTTTTTAGATGTCTTCAATATTATTATTTTTTCACGAATACTATATTCTGTTATTCCCTACTCTCTATCTATTAGCTCAATGTACGTTAGGATTTAAGTCGAACAATATCGCTTCCCGAGAAATATAAACGTTCAATAAATCATATTTTTGCTTGCTGTGGGTAAAAGGCAGCATTTTTATCCACTGGCCACGCCGATCCTGACAGGACAGCCATACGAATTAACGTGACATACGTAAATTTAATCGTTTGATTTGTTCGTTACAGAGTCAGGCGCTAGCTTTAACGAGGAATTGTAAGTCGCCGACATATTCATCAACCCCTGCAACGAACGAAAGATTAAGCCGGGAATCTGCAGAAAAGGCACCCACACCACCCCCTGGTCTATCAACCCCACTAGATGCTACAGTATCACCATCTCCGATAAAGGAAGATTTCGAATCCTCCAGAAATTCTTCCGGTAAGTAAATATTTCCATCAATTCTTAATAATTAATGAAATAATAGAAATTCTTACCCATCTGGAGCTTCATATACCTGAAACAAAAATAAGAAAATTAATTAGACGTCCAGGTATAATTTTTTCAAATCATTATGATCAACCAATCAATAAATCGAACGAACCAACAAATCAATTTGTTATTTCTCCTTCTGAATTTGAAGCAATAAAAGAACTACAGAGTAGATCTCATCAATCTAGGTTTTTTTAGCGCACACATTTCGAATTTAATTTATAATTCATACTTTCTGTGAATATTTTTTACGAGCACGTGTTAATTAAATTCATAATGATAATCATTATAATTGTCGCTCTGAATGAGGTGTTGGAATTTTCAAGTGGAACAAAAAGTACTTAGATGCGTTATTTACAACTTCAAATTAGATAACCATGAAAAACTGACTTGTTGCTCTTGAAAATGTATATGTTGATCACATCTTTCTGTCGGTAATTCCCTTCGAGGTTTTTCAAAAATTCTATTCGAATTACGCATTTTGTTAATTTGTTTTGATCGAGTTTTACTTTTTTCCCCTTAATGCTTAATTGATATCAGTTATTCAGAAAGAAGGAATATCAATTGTGAGCTAACTTCGAGTGAAAATTTGATCACCGTAGGTAGGTATCGCGCAATGAAGAAGAATCAAATTGAAAATTATACTATAATACAGTAAAATTATCAATACAATAATTGTTAAATACAGGTAGACGGAATGGTTATTTAGTCTTTCGCTTGACTGGTTGCAATTCCTATTTAATAGTAGATTATTTTTCGAAATATTATACAAAGCTCACCATTCGACAAATACTAGGACATTACTATTTTAATGGACTATAAATCTTGCATTGGATTCATTGCTATCGAAGATATATTGTGAATCTTGCATGCTGCCTTCAAGCTGCAGTTTTCTGTTCAAATATTAATCTATTAATAGAGATTTATTGACCGCTTTTTCTCCATTCTGCATTGCTATGTAAATATAAATGAATTTATTGCTTCAAGAATAATGAGAATTTAATTACACAGCTATAAGCTTTTACTCGGCTTAATGGAATTTATTACTTATCGCCGTATTTATCTGGATTCTTTCTGGGAACGAAAAAGGTGTCTTAATAAAAGTTAGTGGTGGGCTAGGAGCGCTAAAATGAAAAATTCGAGGTTCTGTTCACAGCGATATATTATTGATATAAAATATCCACACCAGTAGGACCATCTAACATAGTTCGATTGAGTATTTCAGTGGAACTGTGCTGAAATACGTCAGAGCTTGTTGTTAACACCGCGAACGTAAGTATCGGATTGGTCGTCTACGTTATCCTCCTTCGATTCCTGTTTATATTTTAGACGACATCCCTCCACGGAAAGGAGCTAATCGTTTTTAATGACTAAGTCGAGAAATTCCGCGAAATCTGGCATGGCCTGAATGGAAACGAGAAGCGACAATCCAGTCGGCTGTTTCAGCCAGCGGAAAAGTTGCTAGAAGTTCGATGTCACCGCCATCAGGATTAGGTACATCAACGAATAATCGGAGAATGTTGAACGTCAGATTCGACAAGAATTAGCCCCGGCCATTGTTCCGGACGAACGGTGAGTTTTTGTGCTTTGACTTCGATCAAGGAGTTCAGAGGCGTCGCCTCTGCGGACAACTTTCGATATTGGGAACGGATTACGATACGCGGTGGTGCATTAGCCACAAACTCCAACGGAAAATGTTGCCCATCAGCTACTCGCGGCTACCTTCTGAGAAGGTAGAGCTTTCCCAGAAAATGACATCCAATCCATTCATTCCATGATTTCTTGAGTTGCTCATGCCGATAGGAATTTTTCTTTTGGTCCACCACTGTGATTATTTTTCTCCAAGAGGGCTACATGAAAGGTTATGAAGGTACTTGGTCAAAATGTCGAGGAAAGTTGAGAATAAGGCAAGGTGAAGAAAAGTTACACCAACAGTTACCGACACTTGAGGGGAGTTTGATGAAATAAATTTTCAACTGGTTATTATTGGGGTTTGGAAGAGTTTGAAGTGCGCCACTGGCGTTTGTTCGAGTAGAGCTCTCATTCGGCCACTCATTACGGATTATTCAATGCTGTCTACGCATAATGCTCTCGCAAAGGACATGGGACTGATTCCTTTGCCATTTAATCCGTTGCTGCGTTTACGAAGAGCGCTTTTTGTTCTGGGGTCTGAGTTTTTACAAGATTTCGAAGGCATGCCATCGTACCACTGTCTGCATAGCATACAGGCCAAAGCGTCTTACACAACAGCTTATTTCAATCCACTTTCTTATTAGCTTTGGACTTGTTAGTCTAAAGTTTTAATTCGCGCAACTTGCAAAGAGTGGAGAGGTGGAAGGAGGATTTCGAAAGAGCCGTAAACTCCAGTTAGAGGATGAAGGGTCTTCGAACCCACAATACTGTTTACAATAAGTCCCCGGCTGTGTTTTGCCCTGCCCTTCTCGCGAACTAATACGATTTCATGCAGGATTTACGATGAGATTTAAACTAGTTCTCGGGATTCCCATAGCTCAATGTCTTCTTCGGGTGATCTCACCTTTCTGCCTCTACTGCCAGCAGCCAGTATGTCGGAAAAAGGTGTTTCCTCTCTAATTATCATGAAGCCTATATGTCATTCCATTTTTCGAAAACAATAGGCCAGTTTGACTGGGGTAAACCAAACAGATTCTTGGGAATGGATTCGAGCACTTGTGGAGAAATTCAGAAAAACACCCCAGCATCATGAGATCCGGGTGGAGGGAGACCAGATGCGTAGATAGCGAGCAAGGAGTCCAAGTTTCATCATGTTCACACACAATTTTAATCCGTCTGTACGTGCTTATCTCTTCGTATCATTCATCTATTTGTTTTCGCCACAATCGTGTCGCGCGGATTTGTGTTGAGTCGATCCACAATCCGGCGGAACCCCTGCAGCGTGGGCGATTCAACTTTATGCAATCATAGGCGTTGGGAGTAGCTGATACACACCTCGATTCCCATGGGACACGATCGATTCCATAAGTGTAACAGCCCCATTGTCACGGATCAAGTGGAATCAATTAATTTTTGTTATATGTTTAGTTTTTTCTGGGTCCCGCACAACACCTCGATCAAGATCAAAATTCGCCACCACCCTAGACATCTGAGCACACGACCCTGTTATAAAAGAGGAATTTCCAACTTTTAAGATGTCGCTTAAACACAACACGTAATAATATAATAAGAGTCGTGCCTAGAACGACGTGCTCGCTATTGATTGTCACAGCTCGTATCTTGGCTGGTTTAGTCCCCCAAAATTAATCGATTCCAATGATTATATAAGGCTTATTTTGCGTCTGGATTACGTTGACGGAACTCCTACGAGGAGATTGTTTATTCCTGAGAAACGTAGATAACACGCACCACTAGCTGAAGCAAATCCCCCAAGGAGAATTAATCTCTACATTATTCGGATTAGCGGAAAGAGACGGGTTGGAGGTTCCGATTTCGAATCGAAGCCGGAGTAACGTTATAAGAAGAATAGAAACACCATCGTGTGGATTCATCATATCTCGAGATTAGCGCTAGCGTCTGATCCTTCTCAGCCCCAGCTTATGTGTCCCAAGGTGATCCCAGATCGACGAAGGCTCACGTTAATCTTCTACGACGCGACAATAGCCACGCCAGTGGCGTGTGCATTCCGACTGATTCCATCTAAAAATCAATTCAATTTCAACTTCACCCACGAATACAACAGAATTGTCTCAATGAAACCGCACTTTTTCTACTCATTCTCACCCAAATACGATCAATTTGGTTCTACAGAAAAATAGGTTCTAATTTAACAAGAAGTTATATCCATAGAGACTATGAAAGGAAATTTTGACCCGACCTTCATTCGAAATAATGAAACATTTTGAATTTCATTGGGCGCATTGATTTATTCCGCCTTCGTCATATTCATCGAACGTTATCAAAGATATTTCATCCCCACGCGACTACCCCTACGTATTCAACAATGCTTGGTCGGTTGCAACACCCTCTCATCTCTCTGAAGCCATGCGGAGATTATCCTCTGGTGATTGATGGAGTGAACGGAATTCAGCTCGCTTCGATATAAAAACTCACCGCTTATCCCGAATTCCAAGGTACGTACACAGACCTAAAGAATTTCAGATGAGTGGTTGGAAAATGATTAGCGAAAGAGAGAGCGGGGAGGTTTTTTTACAGTCGAAAAATTGTGAATCATTCATTGGGTAAGTTTGTTAGGTAGTCGAATGGAGATTATTTATATAGAGCGGGCTGAAAATGTCAGAAAAATGACAATGTTTCTTTCGGACGAATTTGAAAAATATGCCCATAACTACCTTAAGAGTCACAGTTACTTTTAATTCTTCTAACTATAACATTCTGACGTAGATATACGCTTAGAAAGTAACTATGACTCTTAAGGTAGTTAAGGTAGTAATGGACATAATGCCCATAAATGTATAGAGAGTCAAAGTTACATTTGATGGCATTTGGCTAGTAAAATTCAACTCAATACAAAAAATGCTCACAATATCAATGCTCCTTTCCTTCAAACTTTTCCACAAAATAAGATAGCAGAGTTTGAAGGAAATTTTTTCATTCTCAGATCCTAATGATGAAATAATCAGTTTTCCTATTAGGAATTATAAATGCAAATGTGTATAACTCTGATTTTAATAGTTTAATTCCTGCGATTTGCGTCAAAAATAATGAACTATATACGAAAAAACAATTATGGTGAAAAACTGGTTTCAATCGAATGTTTCATACTTTTTACGTTATTTATCCATCTTCACGAAATAAAAACATCAATATGTTATATAGCATATCCGCATGCATATAATATAATCGAAGGAAAGCGAATTTCCAACGAAATTAATAATTCCTTCTAGCTGTTCATTCCGATCGACTCATTTTAGATGGAAAAATCGAGTGAAAGTGAAAAAAATTATATTTCTGAAGGTGACGATGCCAGACACATGTCATTCAGAATATATATTGCTAAACCTATATAATGCGTCTTGTTCGAAGTAGGTAGTTCTCAAAAATTGGAATTGTGTTGCTCAGAGATCTAGACAATTTATAAACTCTCATGAAGATTGTGAAGATCTTTCAGATTAGACTCAAATCTGTTGGATTTGGAGGACGTTATCCGAAACATAAGGAGAAGCACTTTGAAATCTAGAATCTGCCATTACAATGATTTCAAATTTTTCTCCGTTTTCTAAATCCCTCCCTATAAACAGGAACGAGCCCTCTCGACGCCATGAATTTTTTTCAATTCGTAAATTCGGAATGGTAATCCTTCATCCCCAAATCCTGCATAGTTTCCGTCTGGGACAGAGTAAAGCATGCCCCCCCTTCCCCTCTACATCCTAATCCCGGCTTTCTCTAATTCCCCACCTCCAGCTAATCCAGCTTTAACAGGCCCACCATTTCTATTTACTATCTAGGGTATGGAGCCATATGGGCAAAAACCAGATATCCATGAGCGTCGACACGAGGAATTATCTCTTTATTTAAATGTAAATTGGCCTGGAAACCAAACAATATTCATCTCCGGATTACGCAAGGATATGATCTAGATCCGACCGCAAGAAAGTTTCAACGGATACTGGTGTTAGCTTATGTTGTAGCCGGCATTTGATTTGTAGCAAGCGCTGCCAATGATCTGAAATATCAATTAATTGTTCATGATTTTGCATAGATTTCTGCAAACAACTGAAAATCTTGAATATACTGAATATTATGTATTACATGTGATATGGACGATCTGCGAGTGGAAATATTGATACCTGAATAATTGAGTTGATTTAATTTTATTGCATAATATTTTTTTGTGTATACTGCGAAGATAAGGGAGGCTTGGATTGAGTCCCTTTTTCCCTTCATCCTTTGCTCGAATCGAAATGGATAAAGAGTAGAGATGTGCGATTTCCGTGGAAATTTGGGAAAACCAGTTTCTGTGTTTTCACTCTGCCTGGCGAACAAGGCTCTATTCGTTTCGTAATCCTTGAGACGTAGGCAGCGCTACAGGGGCAGTCCCCGTTGCTCTAGTTAAAACTTCGTAATATGCAGAGGCCTTCTTAACCTAACAAGATTAGCATAGACAGGCCACGACAACGGCACTAATACCTCCTCGTTTCCCCTTGGGGTTATTAGGCGATCCCAGCCCTGATCCTTGCCGTACCTTACGTATCTTCGACAGGCATACTGGGTGCCCCATGCAGAAACTTCCCAGAAAAGTGTGGCTAAGCGAGGTAATCTTCCTGAACTCTCGCAGGGATTTCCAAAGGTACTCCATAAGAGGTCGATACATCCAAATTGGTTTAAGAGCAAGTGGTTCAATTACCGACTTCCTACTGAATGTAAATATGTTCCATTCATAATTATTTCCAAGCAACTCCAAATTTTCTGGAGATTCTGCTATGGAAATTTGGAATAGGATGAGGATCCCAAGTCCCAAGACGATTTTTTCAGAATTTTCAACGCTCATTCCCGAAAGCATGGAAAAAAAACGACTACCAACTATCGTATCACTATTGTCGTAGCTACTGCCTCCGATGTACCTGTTTCGAAGGTTGGGGATTGAGGAATTGAACGTAGAAAAAGTGTTGAACCTGCAAATATTTCCGAAATGTTTGAAACTTTCGAATTCTGCGCGAAAGATTGTTTTCGTCGTCAAAATCAAGAATATGGGAGCGAATATTCGAATGATGAATCTCTGAGGGAAATTCGAACCGTTTTCAATGCCTCCTTAGTTTCTTCTGTCCGTGACTTGAAAACAAGAAAATGAATATCTTGCGAGAATCTACGGAAGGAAATAAGAGGCATGGAAACGGTTCCTCGAGGGAGAATTCTGCTCAAGTTGATAAGCTGGCCGAGTTATTTTTGTTTTATTAGTTGACGACGGTATGGAGCGGCAAGGTCCAGCGAACGGTCTAAGGATGCAGATGCGGTAATATAAGGCGAAGCCAGGCTTGCAGAGAGAACTAAATCTCGGGGATCCGGCTGCCAGATCCGGTGGGGGTCCTAATCCTCTCGGCTTACCGCGCTGTGTATAGTCCACTAGTCGCTAATCCCACTAGCTGTAATCCAGCAGGGCTGACCAGCGTCTTAACTGAGGTTCACATTGCCTTCCGGCCCTTTGTTTCCACCCCAGCTGATCAATAATGCAACCTTATAAATAATAGTTCCTTCGTAATAACTGTACCGCAGAAATCCTTTACTTGAAACGTCGTAGAACGCCTTCGTCCTTAATTAATCATTTATCTCACGTCTTCAGATCATATTCCCTGAGCTGTCCATTCAACACGAAATATACTTGGAGGAACCGAGTGAGCACAAGACCATTTCGGAACTACATTCTCAGATATTCAATACTAGTAGAGAAAATTTAAAAAATATCAATAAACGAACTGAGAAAACCGTCAATTATGAAATAATCTCGAAGAATCGTCATCTATCTACTTAATGAGGTGTGCTTTCGATTTCCCAACATCTTTCTTTCAATCAAAATAATGCAACAGACTAATTCGAATCGGAAATTTCCATTTACAAAAGTATAAAAAAGTCACTTGAACAACATAATATGTAATTCAGTCATTAATAAATCATACTAGGTATTCAAACAAACAACAATGCGAGAATGTAATAATCCATATACTATACTTCATCAAATTCCAATACAATCTCTTTGAGACACTTGAAATTATGTACTCACTGATTAATCAACGGAAGGTATAATACTCATTTAATAGATTTATTATTTCTACATTTTCATCGATTATATCGTGATTGGGGTTGTAAAAAAGGTACCCGATTATAAAATGTTATATGAGTTACAATTATAGTATCTGGATGTTTTATAGGATCGATCGAGTAATTAAATATGGTTGGTTATAATTCTTCACTGAAATGTTTTTACGCGTGGATAATCGTCGTTTAGATCCTTTTTTTTTTCGAATGTGTTTTTATTACAATCGTAAACGAAACACTCTACTCTCCTCCATTCGAAGTATCAACAGAACAATCCGAAATTCTAGGCCTGGGGGATTAGAGTTGATCCTAGATTAATTTTAACATATCCGTTCAATTCTGTCAGGTTAATCTAGGATCAACTTAATCCTGACCTGAGCAACCAGGTCTTAATGTTATCTGTGATCCTTTTTTTCGTACTGAACAATTTTAAATTATACATCTTCAACATCAAATAATGCGCAGCCTAATCTGAGCGTGGCTCAGGATGTTCCATCATTCTCATAAGGTTCTTATCTCACCCCCCATTCGGAAGATTGAAAATAAAATGAGCAAATCCCCACCTTAATAGACATCATCATGTACTTCTGAAGGTATACCGTTAGATTGAAATTGCTTATCGAACTTTACACTTATTCGAATGTCATTTCCTGCGTTCCTAATGTCGTGAAAATGGCAGCACGCATACTGAATTCAAAAATGAAATGATCTTTCCGATCTTGTTTCAGCCAAGTCTCTTCCCGTCCATTGCATCGTCGAAGGCGTATCTTCCCTCGACGACAAGATTCCAGAACGTGGACCATGGCGTAGGAGGCCCATTGTGGAGACTGACAGCTACGTCATTATACCAGTTGGAACGCCATTCCACAATTTGGTCCAAGTTGCCCTTCTACGACTGGGCTACCCTCAAGACACAGTGTCAGCGGCAAGAGGGTCGGTCATGATAAAGAACTGGAAACCTCTAAGTTTCGATAAGATCACAGTGGATCCGATGGTGACAGTTGGAGAGATTCTGGGGGAGTTATCCAACATCGCAACTCTGAAAATTCAAGTATTCAGAGCGAGACCGGGGGCCACGTCCGATGTCAAAGATCGCTTGTTGAGATTCATGTTGTTGCAGTCTCACGGAATCCTACTCAACTCTGGCTGTCCCCTAGACGAGGTAAGAACCCTGATTTAGGTTCATTCTTCTCGAACCCCTCCTTGTCACGTACCCAAATGAAAAATTTACATTTTCGAAATTATAAAACAATATGGTGGATGCACTACCGTCAACGTTCGTAAATTGTAGAGTTAAATTGAGAACTGAAATGGTTGAAAGCTTTCTCGAATGAATCGAATCATTGATTGACTTTGAATTTTTGAAAAAAGTCCGCGCTCGTTTTGGATCACGTAATAGGAGCTTATTCAACTTCATCTCAAAGATGAACCCGCTTATCCGTTCATAACGAACTAGGAATAGAGCCATTTCTGATGAGATTGAAGGCTTCAAAGTGAATATGATCGTTAAAAGCGAATGCATTCCACGTTTGTATTGAACGGGATAAGTGTTATGTTATTAAGTCTTAGTAAATGGGCGCTTTTATACTCGTGTTTCGAATTAGCAGCGAGCTCTGCGGGCAAAATGAAGATGTTGAGCTGAAGAGTGAATAAGCATTGCACAATTATAATCCAAATATAATACCTCCGTACTACGATTCACATTCACCCCTTGATATTTGTTGTATATTTATCAATTGGAGAAGAAGGAGCTACGACATTGTTAACGCTCAGGCAGAAGCAAGAAATGGAAGGGGTCGGATCTACCCCGGTTATAGATGTAGAAGGCTTTTGATCTCATTAATACCATGAAATAATGCTACATAATCTTATTAAAAGCGAGGTTACTGCTATTCTCTGCACCCTTAATACATTCATTCTCTTAATTCTTAAGACGCATCATGCTTAGGCGAATGGAACTTAATATTATGATATTCGAATATTTCGGTATTCCTTGAACACCTTGAACCGTTATTTCTAAAAATAAACCGATTAAATTTTCGATTCAACTTACATATTTCTCAACAAAAACAATGTATTGTTTTCGAGTAGAATTAAGTGAGAAATTCTTTCGAGTTTTAATTCTGACATTTTTCTATATTTCCCTCTCTCACTGTCTGAAGCGTCTAATTCCATTTTACAGCTAACTTTGGCCAAACTCTGCCAAGATAATTCAATAAGTGGAGGGCCAATTCCCGAATTGTCCGAGGAGACGAGAAGAAAATTCGATCACTGGTGGCGACTTCAGTTCAGCTCACCTTCACCGGCTCCAAGAGCACCATTCAATAACGCATTTTCGTCTCCCTATTGTAACGCGCCCACAACTGTAAAAACGGAACGAACGATGCAAGAAACGAGCCATCCTGCTCTACAGACCGTGCACAACAATTACCCAACACCGAAAGCCAGAATGAGAACCAGCTTCGATCCTGAACTGGAACTCCCAAAACTGCAGAGATGGTTTACTGAGAACCAGCATCCAAGTCGTCAGCAAATTCAGCAGTACGTCAAGGAATTGAACAATTTAGAGTCGAGGAGAGGCAGGAAACCCTTGGACGTCAATAACGTCGTGTACTGGTTCAAAAACGCTCGTGCTGCTCAGAAAAGGGCCGAAGTTCGTAATATCAACCCAGGAATGCCTTGCCATCTTCCATTGAACGGTTACAACAACCACAGTCCATCAAACGGTGGTTTCTTGATATCGGAGGGTTATCTTAATCCAGAACGTTTAGTGGAGCACAGGCTGAAGAACAATCTCACACCAAGGAGAAACATCCTGGGGTGTCATACCTCTGATGAGTATTCCAACAACGGATCGGACTTAGAAGAGGATACCAATGAGGCTCAACCGCCAAGTCCGACTGCGCCCTTGTCCTTGACGAAGAAATCCGCTTCCAGGGAGCAGAGTCCACAATGCTCGGCATCACCACCACCGTCGAACCTTCAAGTAAGTTGTAAGCACAAAAACGTTATTTCCAAAATTATTTAGTGAATTTTTCCAGAATGAAACGTGCAAGCTAGAGACTAAAGAGGAACCTATCAATTATCATTCGCCAGTTCAAGACGCCACCAACAACAACAGACTATCCGATATGGAAGAAGAAGATGTCGACATGGAAAACGAGAGGAAAACCCCAGAACCTAACAGTAACGAAATGTCCCCAGGTAGCATGCCTAGCTTCAAACGTATCTGCGGCAGTCCAGATGATAATCCGTACTCCAGGCTGCAAAACGATGGTTTCGAGAGGTTAGGTCTTCCGATCGTTACGAATTCGGTTTTCAATCAGCTGTACATGAGCCACTACATTCCTAGTTTATCTCACGCCGCGGCGTCTCCATCAGCGTCGAACTCCTTGAACCTTTCGGCGGACGAAAGACGCAAAAGAAATCGCACCTTCATCGATCCCGTCACGGAGGTGCCGAGATTGGAACAATGGTTCTCCATGAACACCCACCCTTCCCATAATCTCATTCTGAAATATACGGAGGAATTGAATCAGATGGCGTACAGACAGAAATTCCCACGATTAGAACCGAAAAATGTCCAGTTTTGGTTCAAGAATCGCAGGGCCAAATGCAAGAGGATGAAGATGACCCTTTTCGACAATCAAGGACAGTACCATAACGAAAGGGACTAATCATCATCTGACTTGGATCTGCGAGGAATCGAAGGGAATGAAATGGAAAATGTTTGAGAATTTCGCAACCGGAAACGTGGATTTCGAAAAACACATTCCATTTCTCTCTTTTCAATACAACTAACGCACTTCGATTCCATTTCGCGAGTTTGAAAACTTTCGAACAAGTAGCGGAGTTCAACCCATCCCAAAGTTTCGCGTCTATTCTTTTCAATTAACCTGTCATCACGAGAAATAACTTTCGATCAAATAGGTGTTGTGACTTTTCATCGATCCTAGCACAAAAAATTCACTTACAAGAAATTTATCAAGCTTCCTTGCTAACAGTCTTCCAATGCGTTCTTTTACCTATTTTATTTGTTGAGAAAAAAATTGAAATCAGTTATTTCTCAGGATGAATTCTAATGGAAATAATTATTCATTTTTATGAAATATTTTCTCAACACCTTTCAGTTGAATATAGGAATAGGTTTATTGGAATGGAAAATAGCTCCGTATTTAGTTATACGACAATAAAGAAGAGCAAGCTCTCTCATGATAAATTTGGTGTTTGATTAAACGCTATAACATAAATTCGATCTGTAAATAAATAGGCCAGAAAAATTTTATTCGAATCCAATATATTTAATAATGTAGAAATAATTCGTTTATAAATAATTTGGAAGGAAAGTGGTCCGATCCATATTACTGTTGATGAATGATAATATTTGTTAACATTCAGAAACAAGTAAATACTTTTCAAACCAGAATCCTTCTTCCTTGATCGGCTTCTGTAGCTCCACAATGTGTAGGTCACATCTCTATCATTCTGAGCGAACCTAGCATTATTTGTTTGTTTCAGGCGAACCTGCCCAATTTTGACAGGATAGTTTATGTTGAGTTTTTTATGTTCATGAAATCCGATAAATTTGTGAAATTTTCCCTTTCACATTTTCTGAGAAAATTGAGATATCAATGTCGAGACTTTGCGATAAAGTCTCTCTAACATTCCTCCACAAGCTTTATACCTAAATTTTGCAAATATTATTTGATTTGATGATGAGTTAACCAAAGATTGTTGAGAATTTTTATTGATAGGATCTATTTTTTGTTGAATCTAACTGTATGATAAGCTGTTTTCAAATGTATTATTCTTAATAATAGTATTGTACCGTATATATGTGAACATTTTGGTGTCTAAGCTGTATGTTATTGAATGTAGTTCTACAAATTGCATAAATATATGGTCTTAATATATTTCCTATTTATAAAAATGTATTTATGTAAATAAACTCTTGAAATAAAGTTCCTTTTCATTACTTCAACACTCTAATTGATTTTCATATTGAAAAAAAATATATATCGTCAGTTCTTTCATCACAGTTTGGCAAGAAAAGAATTCATTGAGGAAAAAATGTTTGACGAAATGGTATTTTCGGTTAATAGCTTCGGCTATAAACGAAGATATAAAATAATAATGAAGTGAATTCATTTAGATTCCAAAAAAAGAGTTACTAGCTCATTATTCGAAATATTTAACAAGTTATGTCTAAGAAAAAAAATCTATAGCGACAATTCAGACAATTGAACAAACATTTCACATCCTATTCCGAATATCCTATCACAATTAGAATCTGATTACCGGCCAAAATGAAAATGTTTCATAAAACCTATAGAAAACAGAAAACACTTCAAATCGTAGAGAATGACAATGCTTCGGAGAAGGAACAAACACAAAAAACTGATTCAGATAGCTCGTCTTCAAAGAAAAAGGGTCCATCAGTGATTCTTACAAATCACAATGTACACGAAACAGTGACACGTTTTGGTTGCATTGCTTTTTAGTGAATTGTTTCGATGTATTTGTAATACATCTCATTTCACTCCGGTTTCATGATTGGTTTTCTTTCTCGATCAACGCACGTACCTAACTACAAAAACTGAGCGTTTTCGGCGTATGAAAAGCGAAATGCAGGGATGATGAAAGGGGGTTGGATTGAATGCGAGCTTATAACCTAGATAAGGAGGCGGCAAATATGTGTCAACTTGCACTATAAGTGGGAATATCATCGGACATCGTTATCTTCAAAGCAGAAGTAGATTATCACAGTTACTTCCTGGTTACTTGAAACTTAGTGCCTACGGCATGTATTGTCATTCACCCTCAATTGTAATCTCTATTTAAACAGTTCAAGACAGCTAGAATATCGTTCACAGGATATATCGGTCAGAATTCACGTCCCCTCTCGTGATTTCTATTGAATCTCACGTTAATTCAAATGTCAAAATGATTATACCGACAGTTTTCTGTACACGACTTCGCTAAGAATGGAACGGTCAGAAAATACACTAGTATACATCACGTGATAAAGTAAGCCTTATTGCATAACAATAAGAGAGAACAATTTTCTTTCAATAGATCAAAAATATCTTTCCAAACCTCTTAGCATCACAAAAACTCAAATAGGGGATGTGGAAACATAAAGCAAAATAACAGAACTAAAGGAAACTTTTCTTGGAAGTTATGAATGTCCAGATACTCGGCAATTATGCGGGAAGGAGGTATTGAGGGTAAGAAAAATATTCAGTGTATTTTCTCAAAAATCTAAGGTAATCTGCATAGAATCTGATTATATTTGATATCAAACGATTGAATGGACTGGAACGCAAATTGTTCTTATACCCCCTGAATGGCAACCAACATTTAAGGATCTTCAATTCCGGCCTTATCAGCAACTATTATTGTTTCCTGAATAAGATTCCCGGAATGAGGATTCTCGATTCGTTTGTGCATGAAAATCTGTATTAGAGAATTAACGTTGTACACTTCATTGTTCGTCTTTGCAGATGTTGTTTTGATGAATATTTTCCGCGATTTTCTTGTTCCCCGTCTAAGGAGCACCGAGATAATACACCCCAACAAATAGGATTTCAGCCAATTAAAAATGTCTGAGGAGGAACGCACTTGAAGGGAGGAAGTCTCCTTGATACCTGGAATTCATTAGTGGGAGAAACCGACCAAATAATGTGATTGAAGAAAGTAGAGAGTCACCTCTTTCCGTTTCGTTTTTCATCTGAGCTTTCGCCTTCTGGACGGTAGGCATTTTCCATCGATAGGAGTAAGGTTCAAGAATAATATTCAAGGTTTGTATAGGACGAAATGAGGTGTTACGAATTGGGAGAAAAACGAACAGGTCGGATGTGGGATTGTGGAATTTCTCTTGATGAGAATTTACCTTTTGTCTGAAACCACGATAAGGGCTATTATCCTCCTGTAATTACCCTGTACTTGAGTGCTGTTCTCGTTGAGATTATAATGAAATAAGTTGGGCAAAAATGTAAATTATGTGGTGTCAGAAGGAGGTAAGAAAGAGGAGAATAATTGTATATTTAGCGGTAAAATTTTCCTTTGCCTTTTATAGGATGATCTCTACGGACTCCATTTAAAACTCTTTTATCATACATTCTAGTAGTATTTCACGTTTCCGGCTCGCTTATGAATAATAAATACTGATATAGAAGCGTAATCTGTGCCTGAGCCCCTTTAGCCAAATGCATATTCTCCGACTCCGCCAGGGAGCCAGCTACTTATCAGACTACTGCTAAATTAAAGATAAAAAATATACTGTCACGTCCATTCTAAGTTGGCTTATTCAATTTCCATCTCCACGGGGCGCAGCTAGATATGTGGGACCGAAGAAAAAGACACCGTCAAATCCGTGGCGCCCTGCTTGATCACGTTCTTAAAGGCCCCACTTGTGATCCGATTAACTCCCAGCCACCGTAGCAATCTCGGTAATGATAAAAATGCCAATAAAAATTAAGGATAATACGGGGGGATGGAGAAGAGTTCGCCCAGCTACGCTCCCGGTACTCCCAACTCGCAGATAAGGAATCAAATTAGCGGAGATTATCGATTCCCGGAATGATTTGAATTTAAAATAATTTCGCTATTGACTTTGGATTAGAATTTTTACGGATTCCTAAGAAGGTTATCCCTTCTCCAAGGAATTTTCCGGTCCCCTTCAATCTCGAGAAGTACATTCGATCCATTGGGGCAGCTTTGAAAATACAAACATTCTCCCACGACTATTCATGATCGTCTTCGAGAGCGGAATCAATAGGCGTTGATTCATGCTTGAATCATTCTATGGGGCAAGACCCTCGATAATCAGGTACTCCTCAGTTTTTGCCAGACCTATTTTCATAAGGTGCTGCTTGAGGTGAAGCAAGATCCAAAAACTTTTTGGACCCCTTTGTTGTAGTTGCATTTGCCTCCACACAGAAAAGTTTCGGCCCTAATATATAAAAATTTTAATCCAATTTGTAGTCCTTGAAATGAGCGCAAAATCTAAAAGATGGAAAATGTTTCAAAAAGTAGAGAAAGAGTTTTTTCCCTCGAGTTAAGGAAACAAAAGGATTCGCTGCGTAAGTTCTCACTTCTCCTCACCGTTTCTTATTGAGGTAACACAAAAGAGCAAACGAACAATCCGGTACATTCAAAGGGCTCTGTATCGCGCGAGATATTTCCTTGCCCCATATTTAATACTCATAATTTCATCGAAAGCATAGGAGAACCTGACAATCGACTTCTTTAAAACGTTTTCCTAAAGCAAAGCGCGAAGAGATAAGACCCCGGCAAACGCCAGAAGACTACTTCTGATTGAATTTTAATTAAATTTTGCGGAAGATTTTCCAGTGATACGGTGATAGGCATCCCTATATTACCCGGTAACAGTTTTTCTTATTAGCTACCACCAAACAATATGCGGTTAGCTCAGATGCAACCGTTGCGTCTCCCCCATTTAAAGAGTGCTGACAGGAAATTAATTCTCAAAAATGAAAGCTGCCAAAGTGGTCGGTTCGCTGACAATCGAGGCCGATAACGACGCATTCGTCTTATTTCGTTTAATAAACGAAGCTATACACGGGTTATCGTTCCTTCTGGAAAGGCTCCTCCAGTTCCGACTAAAGAAATCATTTTTATTTCATTCTCCACCCCCAGAACGCTCGTTTTATTCCAAACACACGCATTATGAGCGTTCCTTTTCATTCATCGCTTCGAGTTCAATTTTTATCCATTTCTACAGCGTGTTACTTATTACAATCTGTACTATAAGAAAAAGAAATTTTCAATTTGAAAGTCGATCGATAGAACTATAAAATATATTGATTATGTGTTGCAAAATGGCGAATGCGATGAATATGTATATTGTATGAAAATTGCTCTCCATACAAAGGGACCCAAAAATGATTAAATTCTATGTATGGTAAAGGATAAATGTGCAAACCTAAGGAACAAATAACAACAGAATATAAGCAGAAATTACAAACCCCTATAGTTGAAAAAAAAGGTTGGAAGAAGTTAGCCTTTAAGTAACACAAAATAATTGAGAGACACATTTGAATGTCGCAAACAAGAAAACTACAACATTTCAGGTTGTTTCAAAATCCGATTTCTTTCGATACCAAGAAAAGTTCTTTTAGACAACCTTATAGAAGAAGTTCGAAAAATGTGAGAAGGTGGAAGAACACAGAAAATCTATAAAAAAAATGATATGAAGGGAAGGAAGAAAATAGTTGGTTGGCGACATATCTGGCGTACAGTTAATAAGAAGAGGAATATCAGGATGAGGCTTAGCTGAAGTAAGCCAAGTTTCACAATATTTTTCGGTATATAAGTAATCCTCTGCCAGTTTTATGATAGGTGGATAATGTTATTGGGAAAAGGAGATTAAGAATAATGAGGGGGTTCCCTGCTAGCTCGAAGCGGTCGTATCTAATGACGACCTGCAGCCTCCTTGTGGGGCTGATTTCCTTCAGATATATCATAATAATTCCTAGCTAACTGCAGATTCCCTTAACGTTTGTGCGTCCCGCTATACAACAATATAATTCCAAGAACGTCGTAAATCTCAACTTTTAGGAGTGCTACGTCCCGCTAAAGAGAGAAAGCGGGAAAGGCAGGGGATTAAAGATCAGTAATCTTATAGGATAGATGAATTATGGCGGTATTTGGCGCTTTTCTCTGCCGCACTCGGTTCCCTTCTGCAAAAATCCTTTATGTTTTCCAGGAAAATGCCATTTAATTGGCCAAGATTACGGCTTCGAAATTAATTAAAATTCTATAGGGCATGCATCTTGGGCGAATCGAACGACCCAGGTGCGGCAGCGTCTTCGCCGTCTTGAGCGTCTTCGGCGCCCAGTCCAGGCGGCGTCAATGCAAACGAGAGAACGGGCCCAACCTAAGTATCATCATATTTTATTCGCTATCTGCGTTAATCTCTCATATACGGCACCGTGCAATCGGCAATAACCATTAAACACGCCAAAAGATTCCCCAGCTAAGTCTAAACTCGCGCAGAAATAATACTCCACTGAATATATCATCGTGGTGTCAGGGAACCCCACAAGAGGACGGACTCATCCTAAATGCTCCCCGGAGCCCCAAACGCCCCGAAAATTCCACTGAATTACCGAAATAATGGAAACACTACTCAACTTCTACAGGGGACTTTCGATAAACTATCAATCTGAACTCTATAAGAGGAAATAGTTGATGTCTCATTTTTACCAACTTGGACTCGAATTTGAAATCATTTTTGTTTGAATATTTTTGTTCTATGAAGTTCTGGAAAGAACATTGATGGAAAATCATTTGTAAGTATACAAAAACCCAGATGGTACTTCGATGTTTAAAGGAAGGAAAATCTGGGAGGGTATTAAAATAGATTTTTTAGCAAAGAAAGAATCAGGGCCTGACCTGTCTGTTCAAACATTACAAAGAACAAAGAAATAGCTAAAATAGACTTTATCACCAAGAAAAATCTACGATTCACTCCTCCCATTGCCAATTTCACTACCCAGGGATGAATAATTTCACTTAGAGTCCATTTAACCGAAATATTAAGAGAAGAATCTTCTGTTACAACCCTGGTAAGCTACCGCGCACTCACCACCCTCGTTCTGCTACAAAGATAAACATATTTCATTTTGTATATGAGCTCTATATTCTTGCACGACGTTATCAGAGGCACCTATGTGCCTCCAGAGTAAAAGCCACGTTAACTTTTTCGGTCTGTGAATCTAACCAAATCCACATTACCCTGATTATTCGACTACGTTTCTTTTGAACCGACCTTTTTCTTTCATCCTATACCGTTCTGATAAAATGGTTGTTAGAATATGAATAGACATTAACTCCAATCGAATTCGATGATTTTTTTTCTTCTACATTATAAACTCCTACTGTCACCATGGCTGATAGATCCGCACTCAGGACACAGCAACCTGCAAGAAGTACTGTGTGATCCTGTTGATCGAATTCATGAAAATTTTGAGGTTTAGAATGAGTTCGAATGAAATTCAGACCAAAACATTGATTACAATAGCAATTACTGAGATAAACTAGGAAGTACAACCTGATTCGACTTTTTCTGACCCTTTCAGAGAAAAAACACAGCTCAATCCACCTCGAATATTGACTCTGAATAGAAAAAAGGCCAATCTAGAATCACTTTATGAAAACCTGCCAGGGATGAGAGATCCTTGTTGGATCATTTGTGAAAGCATGCAAGGAAGGGCTATTTGGTTCACCTCTTTTCTTCTCTGGGGTCTGTATGACCTAACCTGACAGAGGGATCTGATGGTATGAAATATAGCAGAATATTAAAATGGGAGAGATGATTTGGTGAGTGGAAATCAATTTCAGGACTTCGAAAATATATTGAAGAACAAAGTCAAGTCAATGACTGGAATTGAATGAGGGGTAGGTATTCGGAAGCAGAAGAAAAAGACTTCCACAAAAACTTGTGGAATCCTCTTTCTCTGGAAGGTAAAGTTATCATCATCCCCTCAGTATCCCGCGAATCCTGAACACTCCCGTTGTAGGAAGTTTGGACCGCCATCGCCAGGAAAGAATGTATAACGGTGATAGTGGAACGGTCCCTTAAGCGCACGCCTTAGAGATGATGAACGATTATTGAGTTAAATAAACAGTCCGTGCGAGAAGCCGTAACTTATAAATATCTATCCTGTTTTCCTTACGGGACTTAGCGTGATATATAGCGGTGTAGCTATAAGGATTATAACTGTTACTCCTTTCTTCATAAGTTGGAGTTGCGGCGTCTCTCTTGAGCTTGCATAACTCGCTATCGTCGCCTGCTACGGATATCTTAATAAGATTCATGAAAGGACGCCATATTTTATATCTTCCGTATATGCAGCACGGGGCGCTACAGCCGCAGACTCTGTCCGGTCTCACAGATAAGTCGCCGTTTTTAGGCATTTACCGCCCCACAATTCATCCACCACGACCCGTTCGGTATGATCAATCTCACCTCCACCGCTCCTTTACTCCACCTTCACGATTTCTCTTTTACGCAGATTTAATAAAATTATTCCGAAACATGGGATTCATCAGTGTTATTTATAGACGAGGAGTATTCGCTTCTCGCAATCACTGTAATTTGAGGTGCATAAACACGATCTGCAAGGATCAAACGCGCCAAACGACCAGTGCATTAACAGGATTCTCAATCAACAACTGGAATTCAGTTCGCGTTGGAATTCTGTAAGACCAGAATACCAAGGAACACTTGAACGAATCTCGAAGAAATTAGATCTCCAGATCTAGCAACCCCTTGACTATCTCAAGGAAATGATTCACCACGAAAAAAGAAATTTCGAATGCCAATTCTTTTCTCTCGATGATTTAACTGAAGAAAGATTATTATATGGCAGAATGGAGCTCATAAACTGATTGTAGAAAGTTAAGGCTACTGGAAAAGTTTATGTAATTGAAGAAGAATATCAGGATGATATGCATCTCAGGAAAACGTCAATAACTTTTGACGGGCAGTCCATATATTGGTCGGTGTGGCCATTCACCTGAAATTGATGCCTGCCAAATTATTTCGAAGGTAATTTGAGATGAAAATCTCGTTTGAAAACTTTTTTTTTTCCATTCATTCCACGATTTATAAATCTGCTTTCCCCTTACATTCATTGTTAACAAATTCCCTCCATTTTTTCGAGAGAATGCATAATGAGAGGCATATTCTACTTGTCCAGAAAGAAGGAAGCTCATCCCAAACATACCCCTTATTGACAAATAGGGTCTTAAATCGGGACTGGAGAAAAACCACCGCAAACGTTTTAGCTCACTCATTTCTCTTTGCGCTTCGATTGAACCGATTCAAAAGCCACTCCACTTGTCATCCGCATCATTCCTTCTGCCGCCCTATAGATCAAGCTCCAGATAAAGCCTCGCTGAAACAAGAGATTACACGTGCTCCGGCTTGGGAAGCAGTCCCCTGAGTTTATAGATCAAATACTATATTGGTCGTTCTCTAATCCAACAGTTATCTTGAAGTGGACAAAGGTTACCACGGAAAATGGAAAGACAAAACATTGAAGTCTGCTTTTCGTATAATACATTCCGCTTTGGTGGATTGAGTGGGTGCCATGGACTCTATGGAGGAATAAACGAAACGGGTATTCAATCGAGCCCATTCTTTACGACTTCCCTGGATTAAATGAATTTTCTGAGCATTGAATCGAGACCCTGTCACAATATACCGATCCTATTTATAATTTCTTCGAATCGAATGAACCGTCGACATACAGGGAAGAATATGAACCTGATAGCCTCACTAAAACGCCAAAAGGCATCCCAATCTATTTCTATATTGGATATTTTTTTATCAGATTTACATCATATATTAATAATATATTTATCACGCTGGAGGTTGAGGTCCTCGACATATATTCAATACAAGAACCTTTGTAATGGCACTGAATATCAACCTTCAAATTTCCATAACGTTACGTAGACGCCACTCAAAAAAAATTACATGCATTCAGTAACTATGATACCTTCATTTATATTTTAATCAATATATTTCATTTTTTCAACCTGCTGATGATAATGATATCACTATTATCAAGTTCTTCTTCAATATCATCAATTTTTTTTGGAGCACAAAAAAATACATACTATAATGAATTCAGATGAAATGTCATCCAATCTTTAAAGTATGCATTCATTTTCCTACAATTACTTCGAAATCTATTCACACCTCATCAGCAGGTCTCCCATCCTGATTTCCCTAAAGAAAAAATTTCCTGTTTCTTATTTCTCCGAACGTTGCCAGCGATGCAGCATCCGTCTCGGAGTCAGCAAATTCAAATTCGAGAGATCTCTTGACCGGAGAAGCTAAGTCGATATTCTCTAATGCGAAACTTGAACCGTTCGACCGAATAATACATAAATTCAATTCCGTTCATTGGCTCAATCCAATAAATCAGGACGGAAAAGAGATTTGTGTATTTCTAGGATGAAATTTGGAAAATATGCAACTGAATCGCCAGTCCTTTCAATGGGGGACTCGTCAAGGACGAGATCGAATTATTCTTAAGGATATCAGCTGGGAAACTCATGAAAGTAGATGCTGGATACGAAATGTTATATTCTTAGGAACTTTTTGGACTCGACAGACAACAAAAGACACTGTTGAAGTAGCCAACATAGTGATAATTGTCAGCTGTTATAAAACAAACGAATAGGAGATTTTGTATTCGCAAAAAATTAATCAGAGTAACAAAGTATGGACATTATCCACCCCTGTAGTTCTATACAATGAATAAGAAAAGAGACTGCTCTCAAATATGTATTGATAAGAGGATCTTGTAGATATGTATCTAAGACAACATCTGAAATTCGTCATAGAGGCGTTTGGTTTCCAGCTCATTACTTATTATCAAGTTCTCCCCCAAAGTATGAAAGGAAATGCCCCCTAATTGGCCTCGGTATTTCGCGTATCGTTCGAGGTGGTCATTCAAAGAGACGACTTATGTGGTATTAAGAAAGATTTCGATACATCTGTGAGGGTATTACCAAAGACTGGTTCTAACTTAGTACAGTAAGTAGCATAAACTGTTGAGACGTGCATGTTGCGGCAAAGGAACGTTACCTTCCTTCTGACCACCATACAACCGCTTCTTAGAAGGAGCTAAGAAATCATTTAACATTCCTTAATGAGCAATTACGCCGTTAGGACCAGCTCAGATAAGGCACCTGAGTTGAATGAAATTGAACGAGAAAAAAAGGAATTTCCTCCACTGAAAACTGTCGACGAATGTGGAACAAAATTTGAGGAATAAACTTCTTGAATTTAATGCATATTTGAACACTGAATCTAAGTAATATTAGCTAGTAGTCTAGAGGCATTTCTTGGACTATCTACCAACAAGCACGCCATCCACATAACGCGACAGGCATAAAGTAACCCTTAATGGACTATTACACATCGTTCTCGGGGATCCTGTGAAATTAATCTCTTCCGGGTGCGGTGATTTCAAGCCAACGAAGCACGAGTTAAAGCCCGACGCTTCGGCTAACCTGTTGCTGAGCTCAGAGTCATCTTCTATTATTACTATGGACATTTTTTCCGGAAGTTTCACAGAAAACTCAACTGACTTAATCGTCTCAAACGAGAAGTGTATATCCAATGCAACATCTTCTAATTTTGAAAAAACTGAATTGCAAATAAACCGAATAGATTTTGGAAATGGTTCGATTATCCCATCAGAAGAATTGTAAAGTGAAATATCATTATTTCGAAAATGGAAACAGAACATATTGACCTCAAAGGCATTGAACAATTTCGAGATGAAAATCTGGTCATGATATAGGGCGCAACGAAAGAATAACTTCATGAAAAAATTGGATATGGGGCACAAATCTGAAAAATCGCTTTTTTGCGTGTATAAAAGGAATGGGGGATAATTTTCGAAATTTATGAAGATGAGATGCTCGTTTTTCACCGGTGTCGTCTCAGCTGTACGCCAAGGACAAGGAAACTATAAGCCGGGCTTATTACTTCCTGCCGTAGCTTCACACTTGATCATATTTATGTGATGTCCGGATTATCAGTAGCCGACTACCTCTTACACCTCCAAGACGCTTCATATCGATTTATGGGACACCCTTAGTCCCCGCTCAAGCCTTTCTATAAATCCCTATTAGGCGAAAGTAATTAGCTTTATATGATGACGTATCGTTCAGGACGGTTGGTAGATTCGCCAAGAATAATGAATTTTTACACCAAATAATTGGTCTTCACCAGTATCGAAACATCCTAATACCTATACACTGTCTTATTTTCAATACCTAAATGATTTTATATGGGCCAATTATGGTAGCTATACACGATGGTCGATAATATGAGAGAAAAAACAGAAAACAATCGATTTCGAAACCGTCTCTCCGAACAATTCAACATAGATGATATACTAAGAAGAATGCGGAAGAATCAATAAAAAAAAGATGATTGGAAATTGTTAAATTTTCGTATAGTTACCCCATTTTCAATTTTGAAATGAAACTGAGCTGTTTAAAATAATAAAACCCACTGAAAAATCATATGTAAAATATTCAAACCGATTTTGGAGAATTTCCCTCAGCAGTTTAAAAATAACACAATCAAATTCAATGGAATTCATGAAAAAATGGGGAAAACTTAACCTATTTTCATTTGAAATGACAACAAACTTCTCTATACAAACAATCTGATCAGTCGATTGGAGAAATAACGAAGATGAGGTGAAACTTTTCACAGTAATGAATGAACTGAGAAAATTATATTAATCTTACACCTCTTATGGTTATGTATCCAGTGCAACCCATGTTGCTTATCTGAAATTTATCATATCATAATCATTTGTTTACACATTCCGTTTATCTCTTTACCTAGAATTGGATCCTGAGTAAAATATGTAGTAAAGCTTTGTATATGGATATATACCTCTCGAAAAACCCATATTTGTAGTTGAAGAAGTTGTATTTTACAGAAGAAATTAACGATGTGAAACGAAAATTTGATGCGATGAAACTACTGTGCTTGTTTTTCACCATAACAATATTCGAGATCGTCAGTTTGAGAACAATAATTCCACTGGAACCCAATTTTCCATGTCCGAGCTATTGTAGATGCGACTATTTTGAGAAAATTGTGCAATGTGTAAATGCTAATTTGAGTGAAGTTCCAGAGAAAATCGATACCAATGTGAGTAGAAAATTTTCATCCACCTATATTTGAAATAGAGAACGTAGTCAGAATAAGTGAAAATTTCGATTTGAATCGACAAGACAAGGCAAAATTTCCAAAAGACTTGAGGAATTTTTCGAATACTTTAGGGGATAATAATGAGAAGGACGATGGAATGGTTGATAAAATAATTTTTCAGTGCAAATTGAATATTTTTCGTTACCACAACATAAATTGAGTAAATTTTTGGAATTCTCGAGTTCTTCACAAAATAAATTCAATTTGATATTAGGATTTTCTAAATTTACATTTCTTGATTTAAAAAAAATCGGTTTTGAGACCCTATTTCAATTATCGAAGGTATTTCCATCTATCGGAAACCACCTAGAATGAACGATTCTCGCTGAAGAAGTTGCCCATTTAGCCATCTCTCGTGATAAGTTTGAACTGAAAGGCTCAGAATTTTGGAATTAACAGAATAATTCCTGGGATAAAATTATTTATCGAACGATTCATTCACACAGCTCTATTAGACAAAAATGAGAGGACAACAAGATAATATTCGAAAGGATATATCAAAGACATTTTCTGTAAAATTCATTATTATGGTAAGGAACTATAATGATTGATCCGCGATGCTATTAGTTCTCCTAGAGAACGACAGATGGCAGAACGTGGTTTTTAATCTTTATGTGTTCTTCAGATAATTGCAATTAATAATTTTGATAGAATAAAAAGAAGCGGGCCTAAAATTTCACTTCAAAATTATTAATATGAAAAAAAATCTATAAAAATTGAGACCAGAAGTTAGGCGATATCAATATCTTTTAATGGCAGAACGTTCTTCTAATGAATATATTGATTGTTTAATTGAAAAAACTGAAGAATGAACCCTATTTCGTTTATAATTGATAATTGCGCCCAATAACGTGGGGAAATTGCCCCTTAATTGTTTGATTTTCGTTCATTTGTCGATTAATTGAATTTCTCAATTTCAGGTCACATTTTTCACTTTATCTCACAACAACTTCAATGGGATACCACTGGGCATAACGAATTTAAAAAACTTATATTTTCTGGATCTATCCTATAACCCTGATATAACTGTCGTTGAAGTGAACTTCAAACATCCATCCCTGAGGAATCTTCACATGAAAAGATGTTCCATCAATTACATCGATAATAGCATTTTCCGAGGATTTCCCGACTTGGAAATCCTGAATCTGTCTGGTAATCCGATAGCCTTCGTCAACAATACCCTAGATTCACCGTCCTTGAAAACCTTAGTTTTAAGTGATTGCAGATTGAAATACCTGAAGCCTGATGCATTTTCGAAACTGACATCTCTATCATTTTTATCACTGGCTGAAAATTCAAATATGAAGCAGTGTCACAGTGAGTCAGAAAGCTTGCTGACATTGGATTTGTCCAACTGCAGCTTAGAACATCTACCTACTGGGCCTCTGAAGAAAGTTGTGGATTTGGATTTGCGTGAAAATAATATTCAGATGTTGAGAAACAAGAGTTTCGCCCATATAACCAGTGTGGAAACGTTGAATATATCTTTCAACGCTATCAAATCCATCGAAACCAATAGTTTTTCACGGCTGGACCGTATAATAGTGCTCGACCTTTCATACAACAGATTAACAACTATAGAAAAAACAACGTTCAAGAAGAACGAGAGGCTGAAGTCCTTGTATTTGTCACACAACTACCTCAGAAAGATCAAGGGAATTTCCAGTGATAGCTTGGAATTGCTCGATTTGAACTTCTGTGAAATAAATTCTTTGACGCAATATTCCTTGACGAATCTTCCTGCATTGACTGAATTGCACTTAGTTCGTAATCAAATATCACACATACCCGATAATATAGAGGCACCACACTTGGTTTACTTAGACATAAGTTATAACGACATTAGTTCCTTGAACAACGCTACCTTCGCCTCATTGAGGTCCTTGAGATTTCTCGTTTTATCCGGGAATAAGCTCACCACTCTAGATCCCAAATTCTTTCCACAAGTGATCGATTTATCAATCGAAGATAATCCCTGGTTGTGTGACTGCGAGGCTTTGCGTCAAATCTACTTTTGGATGATAAGAACAGACCAGAATATGAAGAAGCTCAGATGCCAGTTACCTGTGAAACTGGAGGGTCTTACATGGGAAGCGGCGTGCTCCAGCACTTGGTCCAAATTGAACCACCCCAAAGCGAATGTATGGATGTACAGCCTTTCATTTTTCATCACTGTCGCAGTTCTCATTTTCCTGGTATACGTCTCGAAAAAACTAGATCAGCGAAGAAAAATTCAGGCCGACCAGCAAGCTGCCGAAAGGCTAGCACTCGAGAGGGAAGAATTCGTTCAAAGGCAGGAGAGAAGAGCACGTCTTCGACATCTAGTAGAACAAGAGGTTTCACGGAACGCTCCAGATCCAAGGGAATCCCAAGGACCACCAACATACAACGAAGCTCTTATGTTACCAAGGCTTGATGCCTCCCACCCAAGCTTAGCAGGTAGTTTACACAGTTTCTCATCCATGAGCAACAGCAATCCGGATGTTTCAAAAAGGAGGAGACCCAGAAGGAAGCGAAGAAAAAAATTATCAGCATCACAGCCCGAGGTATCGTCTAACCCTAACCTTACAGAAGGGGAACTAGATTTAACAGACATTGAAGGACAACAGGGCAATGTAGAATTAGAGGAAAGTAGTTTTTAAATTAAAAAAAAATAATGCAAATCGAAACCTAACTTGTTGCATTGGAATATCAGTCGATGTATCAGTATTATGTAGAGAATCGATATGATCAGGGATAATTTTTGTACTGAAAATTTTTATATTTGTTCAATCTAATATATATGTTATAAAATGCTATAATAAAATGTTGTAGTACAAATCGCCTGTGTGAATTCTCAATTCAAACTACCATGATCATAATGGAATAAATCGCATTTAGCTCAGAGGTAAAAAATTATGCATTCACAAGACAAGATTCAGGTTAAAGAACAGTGTGGTTTGATTCGATTAAATTTCATGCTCGGTGGAATTCAATCCACTTCCTAGGTTGTAATTTTTTTTGTTTTCACTCAAACCGGCGTGGACTATGGTAACATGCGATTTGTGAATTTTCGTTTTTATCCGATTTAATTGTTGTAAACTTCCGCTCTTACTTCCGGTCTTGTTGTACAGAAAGCACCACAGACAAGCTGTTATCGGGGGCGATCTAGTGGTCACTTGGTGGGACATTCCTATCTGGCGACAAAAGTGAGCTTCCCCGATTTCTCCCAATTCATTTTACCAACATTCTGTGAATTCTTGGTCAAATTGTTGCAGAAAATCGTTATCGTTCTGAGAAGTCCATTATTTATAGTTCATTAACGTTACGATGTTAATTTCCAGAGCAATTGTTTCATTATCATTCGTTCATGAATAAGACATGCCGAAATTGCGTCCTAAATTATATTCAATCATTTATATTTCTATCATACATAAAATATTCTACAACAGAATTTGAATGAAAAAAAATTCATGTCTAACCATTTCATTTCGTTTCGCTCGAGTAGACCAATTTAAGTATATGTAGCCAGAAATACATATATGCGAATCTTAATACTCCTTCATATTAATTAAAGGAATAATGAAGATTGCGGATGTCTTTTCAGGGATCTCTACAATTATATCCAGTCAATTACCATCCAAATTCATAAGAATCACTCCTAATTTACTCATTGGCGAATACCCCTTATTTAATAGAGAATATAAAAGTATATCAGAGGAAAATTTCCGAAGGGCACTAATTTTGATGAAAAATTTTAGACATAGATCAAGTTTCACCACGAACTAAACCAGTACTGTACATACACAGTTCCAGCTGTAAAATGGCTCTCAAAACAGAAAAGATCCTTCATCATTTGATCTTCAAAAGGTCCAAAATGTTGGTACACGTGTTAGTATAATAGCAGTCGAAGAACACATTCATTGATGGATTGCATTCAGGGGAAGCCTACTGATATTGCCGGCGAAACAATGGAAACATCTTGCCAGGAAAGAAACACAAACAAAGAACGGAGACCTCTACCTCGAAGGGGTGCCATTTGGACATGTGCAACTTTGCAACGTGCATGATCATATTCTAAAATCTGCCCTTCTACAACAAGACCATTAGAGCCAATCAGTGGTTCGAAAATTCCTCATATTATGAAATTTACATACTAGAAACTAGAACTGACCTAACCAATTAATAATTAATTAATAACTCATTCAATTTTGGGGACCAAGATTCGCCTAGAATTTTTCCAATGCTCTTTTACCACACACGTTATCAGAAGAAATAAACCCAAAGAATCGTTATACCTATAGGAATATATCTAATCCCCAAGTATAGTGAAAGAACCCCTCGGACATAGATGTGGGGTCAGGTAACAGTCAACCATTCATAAAAATGTATGAATGGATGCAAGTTAATCTACTATAGGTGTGTCAGTTCCTCAATTCAAGATGAATTTGATCGCGCCTAAAAAACGTCGGCCTAGTGAAAGTGGAGCTTGCATGATTACTAATGTGAATGAACAACAGTTTATTCATGAAAGTGTCATCCGTCTGAGCATCCTAGGTAGACTGCCTGATAATCAATATTCCAAGAAAAAAAAAACGAAAAAGAGACACATTTGAATACACATAAATTTTAAATTAATCATAGTTGGAATCGAATGTTAGAAGGTTCATTACGTTAGGTATAACATTTGTATTCTTTCAGACACTATTGGAAGCGGCCCTGTTATTATAAAATATATAGGATCGTTTGATTTTGAAAGGTCTAGCAGAATTAGTACGTGAAATATTAAGGATTTCGCTAGGTACAAATCCAGATTATGCTAGCACTGAATAAGTAATATAAACACCGCCTTCCGAGATTTATATACTGGCTACTAGTTTCATAAAATTTAAATTCCTTCGTGATATTATACCTAGTTGAGTTCTGAGTGTGCAAAGGATATATTGACTTAGCCTTTGACTACCTACATAAATATATATGTGACATGCTATTTCATACCACGACAGGTTTTTCATATGATATGTGTTCAAGATGGTTGATTATCGTTAATGGAATGTGAATAACATACATGTTGACTTTGACAATTATCAGCAAACCCTGAAATGTACCTCATGAAGAGTTTATGTCACAAACAAATCGGACAATCGAAAATTTGCAATGGAAACGTATCATTTCACGTGAAAGCAAGATCTTCCAATTAATTCATCGATCCGATATAAACCGAATAATAATTTGCGTTCTTGAATAAACGATTGGCCAGACAAAACACAGTTAAGGAATAATTACGCTAGGAGACAAGGTCACAATCCCTTTCAGTACTGTAGGTAGCCTATTCGTTCTTAGCATATATCAAAATCTATTTATGTTCAATCTTTTTCTTCCGGTTTAAACTATCGCAAATGACACGTTTACTCTTAATCATAATCATTCTGCATCATTCATTTCACACCTACTGCCAATTTTCTACTTTAGTTTCATTTGAATTAAAAAAGGTCGTTGATAAGCATGAGAAAAACTACGAAATGTCCAATTAAATTTGAACAAATAAAATTGGCAGAAGGTCAACCCATGTTACATAAAGATGCAAGAGTGCAGTTTTTCGCCAATTTTGTTTTCTGCAATCTTTCGAATCCTTCTTCAAGATTACTATGTATTTGCGAACACGAGAAACAGAAATAATGGTAGGTGGTTGAAATCATTTAAGATAAATGGTGATACTCGATCAAAATCCATAAGCTATACAGAGTGAATTATAATATTGACTAGGATGATTTTTTCTTTCATTTCTGTTTCGGTTCTGTGAACAGTGTAACAAGTGGTGGGACAAGAAGTGGCTATCGGTGCCATATGCTTCACGAAGATCAACCCCAGAAGTTATTCATCATCATTACAACGCACCGACTATCTGCTTTATAGGAAGAAACGGTTTCCCAAGGACGACAAACACAATGACGGTAAGCTGACCGACAAAGCGATCTGTCGTCACTAATTATCTTTGAAATAGTTCAGAGAGTGGTTCTTATCCTTCAAGCTTTTGACTTATGACTCTTTCGGCTTCACATGGTAGGCAACAAGACTTCAGTCTAGGCTACATATACTACTGGAATTATCTTTTCCAGATCGTGTAGGTTACTTTTGGCTAGAACATGAAAAATTATTCATATCCATTTTTTTAACCTACAGGACAGTAATGAAAGGAGACAATTCAATTGCCATGTTCACTGATTAACCAATAAACATGCAACGAACTCTTCCAAGATTTTATTACTACCTGAAATCGCATAAAATGAAGAATGTTGCAGGTTAACCTCACAGGTATCTAGACATGTGAGTTTTACGAACCCTCCTTGGATTTCACGACAATTATTTATAACCCTAACGATGATGTCTGTTGTAGAGTGGATCATAACTGGATATCTACACTCTCTTCATGTTTTGGGGTCTAACCACTTGTGCATTTCACCAAGAAAATCGAAATTTTTAAATTTCGAGTGAATCAGTTCCTCAATTCTCCATTTCATAGTTTGGTTTCGAAGAATTGGCCACTGAATCATTTTTTTTTTGATTCAGTAAACATCGTATGATCTTTACGTTGGATGAAATCTATGCGGTATTGAACTTCGTGTGCAGAAATTGACAATGATTATCCACTCAGTGAATCTATAATTCGAATACTTCATCCTTAAGAATGCATCAAAGGAGCCAGTTGAAAATGTTATTACTGATGAGACAATTGAATTGGTCGAACACGTGGTCTCAGAAAATTCAATTCAATCAGAACTTGCAGATGCCGTTTCTTCATGGTCGCAAATAGCTTAGAACGATTCGAAAATTGCAGAAATTATCTTGTTTATTCAGAAAGACCCCTACTATTGAGCGCTGAATTCTCCAGCGGTTCAAACGTCCATGTGTACAGGAATATTTAAGAAGATGAACAGAATTGAGAAGTCATCCAGCAAGGAAATATCTACCCTCCCATGAGGGTAGATTTTTCTTGAGAATATTATTCTGATAATGAGTAGTTTATGAGGAATTTTGGCTATCCGGCCTACAGGCGATGCCCTTGGTTGTGTCCTTTAATTATTGGTCTCTGTGCGACTACATTCCTTAGCGCTTTTTGAATTTTTATAGCTGGCGCTATGTTTCAATAGACAAACTAGGGTGATGGAAATAATAATTTATCCTATGCTATTGATTTATATCGCGGTATTTCTCGACAAGGAATTTCAACACTTGGTATGTTTATATATGAACATACGAAGCTCAGTCTACTTCATGATATACGCCAGTGAAAAAAGTAATTCTTCGCCAATTCAATCTTATGGATTCGAGCAGACATAACATAGCCATTTTGAAGCGATATCTTCCACGAAGAATTAAATTCGTAATTCTTTCTTATGATAAAGAGAACAATGAGGAGCTTGCAAATATTCTAAGTATTTCTTAATGAAGAAAACGGTATCAATTGACTAACCGGATTTTATCGAAAGATATTCATTGTTTTTATCATGAGACGATAATCCATTGTGGTTTCTGAAGTGCCTACTGAATAGCGAAGAATAATATCGAAACCGAATTAGATTGATGAAATCATCAACATGTAACAAGAGCACAGAATATATTTCTTTGATATGTTAAATTCCAATCGAAACGTAATTGATATCTGCATTCAAATAACGATATTTTGCATTCCAAGAGGAATGAATTGACTCGGTACCGTGGGGGCGTCACTCCCCAAGTAGTTTGATCCTTATTGAGTATTGAACCAGAGTTGGAGTGGTTGAATACTCAACTGTTTTATTCTTGTCAAACTACCCCGTGCGGTAATTTCATATATTCATAAAAATTCAGTTTTTCCGACTGAAACGTTCATTTAAATATCACTAGTACAAACCTGGAGCTACAAGCAGCTGCCAGGATTGGATGACCAGAAATCGCACCTGTACAAAATTATTACCAGGTGCTAAAATCCAGATGAAATGAGCGAACACACTTTGAGCCGAATCTCAAAGCATCAATCTGTAAATTGCACTTTAATCATGGCAACATTCCTGGAAAGAATGCCTTGTGTGAAATAAATATTCAATATTGAACATTCGAAAATATACTTATGCAGGAATTTCGAAAGATATCATCTCTAAATCCTTTTATTGATTCGTCGCTTGTATCTCAATAAAATTAAAAATTGAATTAATTGCATTCGTTGATATCGTATTTTCAATTCAGCGATAAAACTCTTCTCATTCAAAAGAAGCATTCGAATTGATAGCAGTCCTTTTCTTTCTTTTCATATATTTTATCTAATATACTTGACCTGCTGATTCACACTATTCACAGATTTGTCATCAAATCATTATGAATTCCTTTTTTTCTCAGAATATTTTTTTCAAGTAGATCTGATATCATAACCTGACCGATTTATACCTTGAAATACCTAGAGAGACGGATTGATCACACAAGAAAAAATCCGGATAAGAAGTTCTAATTCGATAACTTTATGTTAATCCTATATATTAGTCAAGGACACATTTCGATTTCATTCCTATTTCAGTTCACGTGTCACCGAACATAGACCCGTGTTAAGTTCGCCCTATTCATATAATACTATTAATATAAAAACTTAGTGCAATGAACTATCAGAAAATGCCTTGTTACCAAGGAACGAGCAGCAGTGATTTTTTTCAAACTCAGCATAAGAGTCGAATTATATGAGGTGTGAAATTCTAATCTTCTGAGGGTAATAAGCTCTTAGCATTCCTTCACGAGATGCAGGATAAATACTAAAAAATTGGAAATAACCAAAATGCGGTACTTTTAATCTGGTCTCCCCCTATTGGGATAACCCAAACACAAAGGTCAACTTGCAATAGTCAGGTCATGATATTCTGATTTTATTATTTGAAATTTAGGAATTCATAACGATTCATGTCAGCGACTAAGTTGAATATACATTTTTTGTGTCATATTGCACACTATCGAAGAGATAATAAAATTTACTATCGGCTATAAAAAAATGAATAGATAAAGCCGAGTACATCTATATGAACAGAAATTCAAAGGTTCGAAATTTAATAAAACAATTTAGGAAATCTAAACCACACGTTAACTGATCGAATACCTGTTCGACATATCGTAATCAATCTATATAAAGATCAGAACAAACACTTCCGAATTCATAGTAATCCTTGGGGTCAACATTCATGGAACCCCCCACAAAATTTGCCGTACAAATTTTAAACGATAGGATCAAATGCAACTTGAACCAGTTACGTATTTAATCATGATTTTTTACCGCACTTTGAACCTGAGTATAAAAACAATCCTTCTTGTACTTTGAAATTATATTAGTCAATATTGATAAGATAACCAAATCAGCATTCAATAAGGTAGCGATTTGACATGTGAGTAAAGAGAGCCCGATGTCGATCTGAATGCATTCAGAAATATCTAACTGGAAATCTGAAGCAATTTCGAAGGAGTATTGAATTTTCAAAAAATTCCACATGGAAGTCTGCTGAAATGGCAGTCCAATCTCATTGGAAAATTGTATTCTAATTTTGAAAAAGCTGATGCATTCACCACCTTCCATACTTAATGAACAAATATGTAATTGGTTTCCTGAGAAATGGACAATTTGAGTAACACATTTCTAATTTCTATTCTATTCCAGAGATAGAAAGCCAAATAAGAATTATCAGTTGACACATATTATGAAACTGAGTAAGACAATGATCTTACGTATTATACTCAAGTATCGAATATGACATAATTATCCTAATGGAAATTAAAATACGATAACACTTTCAGTGTATAATTTTACGAACAAGAAGATCAGTTAAGAAAATACACTCATACTCTAAGTAGAAACTTTGGTGTACTTTTAGACGCCACAAGTTTTACTTAAATAATTAAGTGTTGGGAATTAAATAGGGAAGGGGTACTATTCTTGGAATGGGAGAAAGTTCCGAAGTCATTCGAAATCATATTTAGAAATGGTTAGAAGCCTGCTATTTTGGGAGAAACGTTCCTATTTTATTTCAGCCTAGCTGAATGCATGCACCTCAGAAATTGGGAGAGTACATGCACTCTCCCAATTTCTCCCTGATTTGATGCAGTCCACGAAGGACTCCTCTCACTAATTTGAATATACATAAATATAAAAGTATACGAGTCCTTGAATATTAACGACATATCAATGATAAAGTTGTAACTGACAATTCATTCTCTCAAACACCCACTACAATAAAGTTATACAGTTCCTACACACATATGGAATTGAATGAAAGCATCAGTATCGTTGTTTGCATAGTAATAGGCCGCTAACTGATCTACTGACAACAATGACGTGTCATTATTCGCAGAATCTTCAATGTGGAATATCTAAACTTGTAAAAAACTCGGATTTCCCAAGACGATTATCTCTTACGATGAACAAATAGACATCGATTCCGAATTTGAATAAGCTCTTCCTAAAAATGCGGAAAAAACGTTACGTTTTTCTTAGAAACAAATTTTTCCACCCCCTTTCTTGTCGTTAAATCCAATTTACTCTGGAAACAGCGAAAATCAACTGATGATCCTTCGTGAAAAAACCGTGAGAATAACCGTATTCATTCCCTCCATATTTCTGAGAAATTATATGATATACCTGACCACAGTAAGGGCGCCATCCCTCTACCCTAGATCCCCCGCAACCTCCCCTTTATCATTAACACAATCTGTGTCTGACTAGCATCCAGATATTATGCCACTAACAGAAGCATTCATCTCTATTTTTCGGTGACAGCATTCACAATAACAGACGACTTGCTTTATCTAACCAGATTTTGTTATTTTATGAATTAATTGATTATTTTTTTGTCTCAAATATTTTCGCGACCTCGAATAAGGTTAGAGAATGCAACCACCATGGTTGAATAATCAGGGCTTATATTTAGATATAAACATTCTCGCTTCAATTCGATAGCCTCAACAACTGACCTACAACATCGCAATACTGACCTTTTTTTAAATCGGTAAAAAAAGACGCGATGACCACCATCAACAAGTGTGCGATTTGGCGCAGGATTGCGTAGCCGAAACAAGTTGTCGAGTTATCAGCATGTATGCCCCAAGTCTGCGAGATTGTAACAAAGGTTACACTCTATTTTTATCGAGAGAAAAAATACGATATCTTCACTAATAGAATGAAGCCGGATGGGCCAAATTTTCTTCGTACCGTAAAAAATCGGCTAGTGATGTCTCGTGGTCATGAAGAATTCAATTCGAGGGACCATAAAATAAAATTGCTATTCAGTGCGTACTTCAACTAATAGGTTGATCTTATCGCCCAAAGTGAGGCGCCATCCTGTGCCATTTGAATTCATATCCTCGTCTGTCTCTAACGATATTTCCGCACCATAAAAAGAGGTTGTACAGGTAAATTTTACGGATGTTGTTCCTCAACATCCTCAATACATTGTATAATATCTAGTTTTACTATGACAATACATATTTCCTTCAAGTCCGGAAATGTATTTTTTTTCATATTTCAGAAAAGGCCTCTGGATTCGACAATTTGACTGAAATTGGTGTAAACAATGACAGAATCGACTGATAATTCTTGAGTAAATGTATGAGTCAACGGAATCCGTGAAAAGGCAAGATTCATAAAATTTTCGACGATTTCACCTTGATTTAGGAAAGTTGAAATGATAAATAATAATTATTGAAATGGACAAACTAACTGACCTACACCCAGATAGCCCGTATTGCATACATGCCGACATAGAGGACCAAAGTGACTCAGTCGGGTTTTACCACATGGTAATGGTCTTCGTTATTTCCGGGCAAAACTGACATGGTTAAATTACGAAATTCATCTTATATAACCCGAGACTGGATGAGACGCAGGATTGCGGCACTGACTTTCGGTGAAATTCAATTTTTAATAATTGTTATTATTACGTAACATCGGTGAGAAACGGTCGAACAACGGGTTAACGACTTGGAATATAATAAAACCACGTAATATTTTAATTACAAAAACCAACAGATGGAATCTGAAAATCGGTCAACCATTACACCATGTACCACTATTTTTGCTTCGAATCGAAAAGTAACAAGAATATAAGTAAAAAAGAATATATGAACTAATAATGAAGAAACCCATCCCTTATTGCTTCCAGGGATTCATTTAAAGTATATTGATGGGATCGAAAATTGTGGAAGTAATGATAATATATTATATGATCCCATGAAATAACCCCAGAAGTGTGTCCATGCTGAAGACCTAGAAATCGTCAGCTTCCTTTCCACAATATTTCATCATAACCTAGTTCAATCATTTGAAGCAATCAATCTTGTGAATTTTTACGGTTGGGTGAGATTGAAACCTTCTGATAGTCTCATATCATGAACATTGACAATGACAACATTTGTACGAGAAATTCCTAGTGTAGGTCAGTTCGCTGCTTTGAAAAATTCGTTCAAAGTGAGAAATGTCTTTCACTTTTCCTTATCAAGGAGCACTAATGATACTACTAAGAAAAGAATCGTAACTAATCGTAGACGATATCTATCGTAGATCGAAGGATTTTTTATGCTAACAAGAATCAAAATATAGACTTTAAATAAATTTGATTAATTGGCAATTATATAGATAGATAGATATATAATATCTATCTGAATATTTCGTTTATATTGAATATAATCCAGTTAGTATCTATATGGAAAAGATCTACAAGTTTCGACGAGTACGTTACTGGAATGATTATGCTATTCCTTTAGGATTCTTTGAAATTGACAGGAAGCGGCAAGATAATAAATGTTCGACAGGAAACTCGATGAAAATCTAGGAACATACTCAAGAATTGTGTTAGTCATTTAACAAACGCAAGACTTCCATGTAAGGTTCGATAAAAGTAACAGAAACGCACCGTGAATATTAAAAATCGCGGTATATCTTCATCTGCGTAATCTACCAGAAAAATTATTGTGGGAGAAGCAATAACAATTGTTTCTCAATGTGGGTTGATAATACTGAAGAAAAAACCCTTACATTTTCTCCATAGGACTCTCTTCTCCAGAAAAACTGGAGAATAGAGACCTATAGAGTAATTCTGAATATCATTATTCTTTTTATCGAACACACGAACCGAAAAACCTTGCCCAAAATTAATTTTTTTGGAAATTTCATAAAAAATTCCTCGATTATCCATTCCGTGGATAAAAATCGTTCGACATACACATATTTGAATTGAATGGAGAATAATAATAGGCTTTATATCCAACGTTCAATAATATATGTATATTCCGATTAGTAAACATCTAAGCTCTTCGAAAAATACCTCTTGCTGTGGAGGTTACTACCAAAGAAAATGTATCATTATAATCGGCATAAAAAACATAGTGAAATGTAGCCATGAATTCGTAAAATACGATTGATCATCGCTACTAGTATTCAGTTGTAATTGATGATACGATACTCGTTCATCAAAAAATTCATTTTATGGCAAACAAACATTCGTTTCGACCGCTTAGAATCTATTTATGTTCCGGAGAACAATATCCACATTAGATTGAGTATTCTTAAATATCTATTGTTGAAAGAGGAACTTCATTATTTTTTCGCTTTTTATTATCATTCACCATGACGTTGTAATATATTTTTTCTTTTTTTTACATTACAATTGGGCGTCACTACAGATTGCAAAAATACGTCAATGAAACGTTGGTAGGTAAGGGTTCATTCGCAATGTTGATACTTCTAGACGAAAGCAATAAAAATTTTAAATGTACATATATAAAAACATTATTCAAATAGATATGTATATATATTAAAAAATATATATACCTACATATTTAAATAAATTTCAAACTGGGCAAAACATGCCAATAAAACATTCAAGTGTGCATCAACCATCGCAAAATGTAAAAACACATGTGATAATCACTGAAATCAAAATCAAATGAATTTCGACATAAATATATTTTGACAACAATCATAACATTAACATAAATACTTTTAAATAACATTCGTTTAAAAATGTGTACGGGACAAAATGAAATTACTATTTTTTTTTCATCCCAAGTCTCACACATATCCTTTTTCTGAGGTTAACACAAATGGTGTCTATGTACAAAATGTTTGATTCACTATTATAAAAAAATCAGAAGACTTAACTATTATGACTTTATCGAATTTCGTAATACTCTCTACATTTTTGGTCAATGAAATATGTTTCCCTTGATTCACCTGAAATCTAGAGGTTTTCTTCTGGAAACAAATGGTTCATAATATTTCTATATAAGAAATACTGTTCGCCTGGAACACTGAACTGCAATATAAATCTGAAACTCTCATATTCCTGTCGTCAAAATAAAGACCCTTACAATATTGAGTTATATATATCAACGAATATTACTGAATGAAACACTATATGAAGTGTGACAAAGAAACAGGAGAAACAAAGAATGTAATTGAAGAAATAGGAATCAATTGAGTTTCATACGGAAAATAGCAACATCTCCACGAAAATAAAACAGATTATAAAAGAAAATAAGACGCTAAGAAACGAATGATGATCTGAAATGTCAAAATTATAAAACTTTAAATGGATCCCATTCCATTTGAATGAATATTCCATTCAATAAAAGTAAGAACAACATATTGACACATTGTGGAAAGAAAAAAACATTCACGTATGTGAATATGCGATTCTGAGCAAATTCAGACAGTCATTGATAAAAGAAAATTGAATGGTTCCAAGTAAAAAAAAAAAACAACATCCAGTGTTAAGTCTTACTGAATATATTGAATTGGGTGGACTGAATGCAACGTCCATTTTAATTCTCAGCCTTTAGTTCTTTCACGAATGCACATTAGCAACAAACCCATGAAACTCCGAACTTCGGAAGAATTTTTCAATTTGCTAAACATCAGCCGTTTCCTGTCTTTAGTTCTTCACCTTCTTCCAACATTTGCACTGAAAAAAAAAACAATTACGTTTCGGGATTTCGAAGGTAACAACGGTACTTTCCGAAGAACTGAACACAATACGAATCAGTGAATCTAGTGAACGGTTGCTTCACATTTCCTCCTCGTTACTTGCAGAACTGAAGCACCAAACTATCTAAATTCTTCTACGTAAATGTCACTGAAGAGTCTCTGCACAATCCGTTGATTTCTTAAAACAAGATAGGAACGAGAAGTCCAAAAAATTATCACATTCATTTTATAAATTGGTATTCAAGTAAAGACCGCACCGATTAAGAACTAAATCAGTAACTATCATCGAGGGGTTTGGTAACAATTTCCCCATCGCTATTGATCTCGCGATGTACCAGCTGGGGGGTTTTGAGGACCGAGGGAGGAATCTCACTGGATTTGATGGTCACTCTTTCGGGCTTCGGACTTGCACCATCTTCGTTGTCTGCCGACCTCATTGTTATGTCCAATTCTTCCATCGAATCTTTAGGAAGGTCAGTCTTGCCGTTTTGGCCGTTTATCAACGGAATCCTCTCAGGACGCACATTGTCTTCTTTCTGTTGCTCATTGTTAGTGCCATTCGATATTTCCCTGTATTTGCCTAATGGTTTCATCTCTTCACAAATCCCGTTTTCGGTCATTGAGTTGCGTCTTCTCCTGGATTTTCCTTGGGAAACCCTCTTTTTGACTATTATAAAGATGGCTACTACCACCATCAGAACGATCACAGTTCCAATCAGATAATAAGTTAATCCTTCGTCAAATGCAGCTTTATTTGGGTCTTCTGAAGTCTTGCTCTCTTTAGCTGCGACTATTAATTTTTCAGTCTGTTTCATAGTTGTCTTAGTTGCTGACACTTCATGAACTATTTTCTTGGTGGCAACTTCCTCAACTGGAGTTTCTTTCGTTGATGTAGGGGCAACTGTTGTAGGATCCTGCTCTTTTCCGAACAAATCTTCGAATAAGATACCAACTTGTTCTTTGATCGACAAAAGAGGAGAAGTATTGTTCTCCTTCATTATTTCCAAAGGTTTGAAAGTCGAACAATCGATAATACACGCAGATGGTTCTTCCTTCTCGTAGTTACCACTACCCTCCTCACCACTACCCTCGAAAAGATCATCCTCCTGCGGGGGTTTCTCCAACTTTTCAGGCTTTTCGGTGGAATGTTTGATAAATTCGGAATTGTCTGGATCTTCCTCCATTTCGCTGGTCTCTTCTTGATCGCCCAACATTGGGTTCAGCAGAGAGTCAGCAATCAAAGTTTGCAATCTTTTTCCATTCACATCCTTTGGACTATAGCATTCCACATGTTCCGTTATATTCACTTTAAGTGTTACCAAATTAACATATCTATTTATTGCAGTTTCATCGCAGTTTACAGGGTTCCCTTGCAAATGCAGAGTTTTCAGATTGTGCAGACTAGATATATCCTTTGGTAAGTCTGAAATCGAATTGTAAGATATGTCCAAATCTCTTATATTTTTTGGTAATACGGAAACGGGCACAGTTTCCAACTTATTATTAGATACAGTCAGTGTCAGGAGGTTTTGTAGGTTTGTCAGGTGTTGGAGGTTTTGCAATTCGTTGTTGGAGACATCTAAATATTTCAAGTTTTTCAATTTTTTCAATCGTTTGTCTAGCGATGTAATAGATGTATTACTGAGATCCAATCTTTCGATAGTGTTCGCCTGCTTATCATCGATTTTAGTTAAAAACTTTTGTGAAATACATTTTGCGTATACGGAACCCTCATCGAATTCACACTTGCAGAATTTCGGACAGGAAACCAATGCTGCTGGAGTGGCCGAATGGAATACAGCGATAAGGATGATGAGCACCAATAACTTCATGTTGAGTACCTGAAACAAAAATGGTTTAGTTATATTTAAGTTGTATGACTTATATCAAGATCCCAAACCAACAACGTTATCTTATCGAAATTAAAGGGCGTCAACATGGATGATAATTCAATTTTAGAAACTGCAATTTATTGTTTGACTATTTCTCACTTGTTCAGGAAATTCATGCTGATTCTGATATCTAGAAACTTTATCGGCAGTTGCTATCTAGAAAATACATATCGCATTGTTCTCACAGGAATCGGTTTAGTGGTCAATGATAGATCTTGGAAAGGATCGAGATAAAAATAGTCGATTGGTGACAAAAACTGAGAAATCTCTTTCGACGATAAGTGGACCATATCAAAATGGCAATTCGGCAAAGAATTCCGTTCATTGTAAGTTACTTATGGACCTGAAAAGATAGTCTGCTTTCACGCTCTTTCGTCTATAATATTACAACGACCATCCTATATACCTGATACTGCCACTGTTGTTGGAAATCGATGGTTAGTTACGCCGTTTTTTACGAGAGAAAGTATCCCTCAATCTGATTCTATTCTCAGTCAGCAATCAGCCAATAAATTCGACAATATCTTTGAAGAAAGTCTTTCGAATTTTATTCATACGGTATACAAGTTAGGAGTTGAAAAAATTTGATCAATTAGATGAAAAATATTGACTGAAACAGTTTTTTTCACACACTGACTGGGAACCTTCCAATGGCGAACAAAGCTGAAGCTTTTTTGTTGATTTTAATCGGATTTCGTGCGATTTGCGACCATTGCCTTCTTATATGAAGGTTCGATGTCTTCCTGATATGGTATTTTAAATTCCCGTGATTAGAATCGCCCTACAACAGAGAGCATGCAAGAGAGCCGGTTGTGTACACGGTCCTTTCAAGGATGGTCGTCCACGTAGCTGACTTGGATGTTGGAATTGCGATAACAAAACTCTCCGTCTTCAGAAGGAAGGAACTTTATTGGTCGGTGGATGTCGTACGATTCACACGGCTGAAAGGCAATTGACAAAAGAAGGCAGGTAGAAAGCAATTACGCAACGGTCGTCCGAGATTGCAAAGCATCAACGGAACACCCAACGAAAAATGAACTGTCTACGAAAAAGGGGAAAAGCACTGACGAGTCGAGAGCAGAGCGATCACCCATCCAGGTACTGAACTTGCTCAAACAAGCTTGGCTCGCAGGAAAAAATTATGCATTCCAAATTGTATTCCATTTCCATCGAAATTGTTGGATGATAATTTAAACACCCAGAGATTTTTCCTGGAAATGAGTAGGTACCCTTGAGAGTGAGTGACCTTATATTCTAATTAGGTACTGGGTAAAAAAAACCCAACCCAATTAAAAAACTAAACCATCATTTGATACCTTGAATAGAGAGAAACCTACTAAAAAAAATTTAGACAAATCTTCTACGTTGCTACGAATTCTCGTGCCATAGTGAGTTTACGAAAATTTATAGCACAAAATAACGAAGACAGAGTAGGTACCATGCAGAGCAAGGGAATAAATTGCAAATTCAAGAGAAATCTTCATCTATCTTCTATGTATACCTCACACTTTCCTCGACTAACAAATGTACCGAAGGCAACTATACTCTTATCGCTGTTATTTTATCTCCTACGCCAACTTCGATGAATGTTTCACTACAACCCGAATAACAATCGAATGTCCAAGATAGAAATTTTATGAGGTCAATACCGTGGAAGACATGCAGTAGTTTTCACTCGGGCGAAGTCACTCAATTCCATATTTGGTGTTTAAGATTGTATCAAAGTTGAGAAACTGCGAGGGATCTAACATAGAAAAATTCTCGTAGTAATAATGACTAAGATTCAAAATGTATACACCTCAAAAAAAGGAGTTCGTTTATACAGATTTGAAAGGTTCTTATCGACAAGATCACATAATGTTATGTACGATATTCGGACGAAAAGGAATTCGACAATCAATTTCATCTAGTTGTTGTCATTGGATGGTATTTACCAAGCCCTCAATTAATGTTCAATGATCAATTAAGACTGAAATGATTACACATAAAAGGTCACCAATGTATGGATTATAAACTAATCAAGAAATAATGAAGAGTATTATACCGGTACGAGAACTTGGTAGGTAAGGTACTACCTCATTGTTCCATTACCAGTGATATTGAAAACCTTTTTTTCATTGACATTCGAAAATTATAGTCATAATTGAAATAAAAAACTTGCTGGAAAAAACATATACTATCATCCGACAGTCTCAGAAAACCGAGAAAATATTGAGGGAACATTTTTATGATGAAATTGAAATTGAATATGAAAAATGTGGATTCGATTGAAAAATTCAGCAAAACAACGTACTTCCGTATACTGTTCGAAATGGATTGAATAGCTTAACGAGTCTGATGCTACAAAAAGATGGATAATATGTTTTGCGAACCCACGATCAAGGTTTCGACAAGACAAGGATACGAGATTTAAGTGGAAGAATTCTGGATAATCCTGAGATATCTTAATTGAGTTCATTGCCTACCTCGTTTCATTTCCGCAGTACAAAAATTGGAAAATTGACTACGCACATGTAAAAGAACAGAACCAAAAAAAAAAATAACACTGCGTCATTAACCAAACCAGCAACAAAGGATACGTCATAAAAAAAAACCTGACGTCAATGATTCAAATTCGCCCAAACGTTGATCGTACAAACCGGATTTCTGATTCCAGAGGTCAAACTGAATGAAGGAATATTATTGATACCTTATTAATATGTGCATGTCACAAAAGGAAGCTAAAATTGAAGAAATATTCAAATTAGAACGATATAAAAAAATGGATTATGGAAATATTGGAATACGTTCATATCAACATGGAAACTACTCAGATGCAATCAGAATGTATTTATACGACTGAAAAACTACGATTTCATCAATCAAATCGAGGGAAAAACAGTGAAAAAGTTATTAGATCGAAGAAAATAATAAAGGAGTTGAAAAGGCATAAATTCATTCAATGTACTGGTTTCGAGAAGAATAAGTTCATCCTCTATCTTACATCTGCGATAATATTGTACTCTAAATGGTCTATAAATAACCTTATTATCATTCTGCAGGTCAGATTGGAGAAAAAGTCATTTTCAATAACGACAATTGTCAAAAATAAACTAGAACGAAAAAAGGTACGATAAGTCGGTGAAATGAAGAGATATTCCAATAATTGGTCGATGAAAATATGCATTTTTTGCTTCTTACATTATGAGTATGCACATTTTATCATCTCAAAATCATCAAGAATAGTTTCGCAGTTTTTTCCGAAATTTTACGCGGTTTGAGGAAAAACACAAATAGTATTACTTCTTTTTTGCCGCATATTTTCAAGTTTCCTCATAAACAATAATACAATAATTCAAATGCATGATGGAGTTTAACCTGGGTTCAGCCGAGGAGAAAGGTACAGGATAATAAGTAAATTACTTGTACACGAATGAAAAATCATACTCACTTAAGGATAACCAGTTCGACTTAAAAAAGGAGAAGTTCATTCGACTAAGAAAAGCTTAGTTTTCGCTTAGTTTTCGATCACAAAATTTCATTCACCCTTACACACTTCCCGAAATGCAGAAAGCGCACTTTTGAACTCGCGGGCAAAAAAAACGCGCCAGGCTATATTGCGCTTCGATTTTCAACTAGCACTTGGTCCCTTTATTTCCGCTTGTCTCTATAGAGACGAAATCGAATCAAAGTCTAGTGACAAGTAGCGTATGCAGTGCCGAACCGCAACCTCGGAAAATAAGTTATGCAATGACTTCTCCTCAGCGTGGACATGCAACTTATGATTTCAAGTTTTAAGTTGAGGCGCGAAGATACGTTAGGGTTCGATCCATCTGCCACCTCTGGTTGGACAATTCAAGTCCAAGTCGTTTAAAAGTAGAGAATTCTGTATAGCTTTCTTATCTATGAATTGAATCTAAAACTTTCACATTGAGAAACATAAGATGGCACCACAAATTGCGAACCAATGCTCCCATAATTGTATTTGAAAAATAGCAGAAGATATTAGTTAATTAATTACTCCTTGTATTCTGTGAGGAATAAGATTAAAATCTATGCGAGACGAATTCAATTGTCAATTCATTCACGTGAATTTTTATACCAGCAGTATGATCCACTAACTTGGAATCTATATGGGTGAAAATATTTTATATCAATAGGGTATACCTACATGGCATATCCGTAGTCATATTTTCGTAACAAATTTCATGTTTGTATATTTTGACAATTGGATTCAGATGCATCTTCCAAACCCTCTGTTCAGGGTATAAAGCCTAAAATTAATTGACCATGATGAATTTTATTTATCCGCAACTCTAAGAAACATATCATAAATGGTTTATAAAGCAATATTTTCTTGTTTATTGATAATAATGTGCGTCTTTGAATGGGGATCTTTCAGGCACCTTAATAATTTAATAATTCAAGTCACGTACCCAAAACCTTGACTCGCATAGTCTTTCAACAGAGAATTTTCTGAACGGGAGAGTTTTTGGCCAAATAATGAGTTAATTTATCAAATTACGGCTTATCATGAAAAAAATTTCAAGAAGTTATCCTTTGAAAATAAAGCATGTTGTGTGTGTATGGCCAGTGAAGCTTTTCTGAGGAGCCCAATGGAACTGATTCATGATGATGAGTAATCTGAATCTTGTAGCAATAAAACGAAAAATGCAATCGTATTTGTCGAATTTATTTCAATACGAATAAACGAATGTTCTTAACGGGTCCTGTTTATGCGTTAGTTAGTTGTCTTTCGAACTTTGGTCATACAGTGAATGTGACAACACTGCACCTGTTATCTCAACGTCAGGTAAACCAGGTAGGATTATGGAAGTAGTGGGACAGTATACTTAGTTCGCTTTACTACCTCTATGCATATGTTTCGGTTTTAGAAGTAGTGGTACAAACACAAAAAGTTAAGGTTTTCGAAAACGCTTGGTGAGTAAAACTCGAAAAAACCTACTTTCTACATGTCGAAACAACGTAATTTAACCTAGATTCACTTAAGTAGCTCCAGAGATGCGCATATTACTCAAGGCTACTGTAACTTTGGTAACAAAGAGACACCATTGGTCATCTTTTACATACCAGTATCGAATTCTTTATTGACATCCCGATTTCGCTATTAAACGTCAAATACCAACAAACTTGACGTCATTCTGTATTTTGTCGGTTTGTAGTTTGTCATATTTCCACCGTAATCTGATTTATCTCTTGAATAAATAGGTGGTTACAAAGTTATCTTCTATGTTGCGCAAACAAAATAAGTGGGTAAATATTCATGTTTTGTGAATACCGCTAGCCAGCGCCAAAAAAAGTCCGATGCTAATGGGTTTGCGTCTGTGTCGGAGATTTCAATGCTGGCTTATCGAAATAACCTCATGTGTTTTCTCGATAATGAGAGATGTTAATAAGCCGAAAGATGATATTATTTCATTCAAATTTTTTTAAACTTATTTTAATCGTGTACGCATGTTGAGATAGCTATAGTCAAAGCGAAACAAATCACTTCCTGGACTTCTCAGGAAAGTGACAACTGACCTCATCGAAAAGCTGCCCAATATACATTGTTCCGGTATAGGTATTCTCCAAAAAGAATTCATATATCTCTACGTGTTGTTCTCGAAATGACACACAGCTAATCACTTCGTAAACAATAAATATTGTTGAAAAACCACTTAGGAGTCGTTCAGATCGAGTTTCTATTGTTATGATGAGTTTTTAAGATATTCTAAATATGTCACATTAAATTCAATTGTTTGAACTTTCAGTTCAGACTAAGCATTTCAAGATACGTTATATTTCAGCAAAAGTCATCTCTGAAACACTGATATTATGAGGTCTTTCAAGTTCTACCAATGTATGTATCAAGCAAACGCTGCAAATATTAAGTTCGCTAATTAGGATTACTTATAAATGTTTTAAACAATTAGATCTTTCGAAATTTCGACTATAAAAATTTAAGCCGACTTTTGCTGAAATAAAACGAACTTGAAATGAAAAACAAGTCATTCACATCTACACAGAATCTTCTTCTGTTTAACATTCTCCTGTTGTAATATATAATAGGTCTTCATTCATAAGATATTATTGGGAAGTATGTGATTTGCATTCAATAATTACTAATTAGTCATCAAGGTTCAAGAATGCCCAAATGACTGATGGTCTATACACGTAGATAGTCGCGGTCTTATTAAACACTATATGGAAGGTCAAGTCTAGATTGAAATCAATATTTATACCTTGGAGAGTCCATGATAATACACAAGACCTGTTAAATAACTGACTCATCAATTTTGGTTTATTACTTCCAATAATGAACCTTCAAAATGGAGCAATAAAAAAATTCAATCCCCAAAATAAAACCCTCCAAGTAGTACACAAACACGCACATCATCAAGTAGTATCAGAAAAGAAAAGGAATTAAAATAATCCTGAGCAACCGAAAACAAAGTATCGATATTTATCACACGAATGATTAAACTACATTCAGTTACTCATTTTGCATAGAATGAATGGAAACGGAAGATAACATATAAATGTTTTCTGCACATTTTTTCGAACCCAAACCATTCATTTTCCCAGGTGAATCGAATATGCTGATACAATACTATTGTACACGTATTTGCTAAATAGAAATTAATATCATTCGCTGATTATTGAATTGAACTCAATCAGTATTCCTGAGGACCTATTGCCACCAATAGATTAGAACACTTAGTATGAATATCTCGAAAACCCTGGATACCAGATCGACACCAAAATGAAATAATCCAATATGAATATCACAGCAAAGAACTCTACATATGAATCATCTCCTTGGAGTTTTGGATATACAGAAAGTTGGTCCGCATTTCTCAGAAGCGAGTTTAGAAGGCTACAAAGAACAAAAAACTGAATGCTTGTACGGAGCTGCCGACTTGCGTCAATGACCGTTGGAATAAGATTCGCTATGTCCAGATCGCAGTATATTAGCCTTCGCTGCATCAAATACATACCAGAGAATACATACTATTGAATGAATTTGTTACTTATTTCTGAAAAAAATTTATGAGGGTCATAGTTAATTTTTCTTCAACAATTAGTTGCATCTGGATGGAATACGAAATTAGAATAATAATCACTTACGTCTATCTCGACCATTAAAATTTTTATAAAATTATGATAATTTCAGAATTATGATTGAACCAGATAAAAATGTAGTAATTTTATCTGAAAATCCTCACGCACATTTTGGATATGATTAAGCTTTCAGATAGGACGATCTGTATATCTTTGTGATTAATCGATGTTTCAATGATTTACTATTTAAAATTAACATACGTCCCTAACTTCAAATAATATTCTAATGCGACACATCTACACAATGAAAAATTTGGAAATTCCCTATTTTTCGGAAACCGTTTTAGAAACGCGCATTCATGCGAGTGTAGAATCCGGATGCGCGGGTAGAATTGGATGCGCGGGTATAGAATCTGAATATCTCTGCTATGAGGTGTTTCAAGATTTATATTTTAATATAGTAGCTTGTATCTTTTTGACTTGAAAATGAAACTATATTCAAAGTCTCGAAACTATAGTAATCTTTAACATCTAATAAACATTGTGGGACATAGGACCATAATGATTGAAATAACTGAACGCTGTTTCGAACTAAAATTGGTTCATCAATCCCACTTGAGGAAATCAAATAATACAAAGGAGAGGTAGATAATTTTTGAACTGGCACGTACTGAGATAAAGATATGCTCATACAGCGCGTCACATAGGAATCTACAGACTAGATCAGTCAATTATTCATGGATAATCTAAGGAATGAAACACTTATTGAGCATTAATATAAGTAACAATTCCACATTGTTTTCTCTATTCAATGATATTTATCGACGCACAAACTTATCTCGAGTTTGTGTAGTATACATACACATTGTGAAACGAAAGAAATATTAATATTTACTTCTGATTTTTTTGCGCACTCGTCACAACAATGTGCGATTTCAAATAATTAGTCTACCTTTTTTATTTCGGCTCCTTGTACACGACGACTTTCGAATTCAAATTGTATAAATCGCATTATATTGCAAATATAAATACTTGTTTCTTTTGTTGCAGAAAAACGATGAAGATACTAGGTTTACTTAGTATAATCTTCATCCTCGGGGGCAGGGATTTGAAGGCTGAAGTGACGAACACGATATGTCTGCAAGAATGCCAGTGCAGGAACACCAAAAATGTGTCTTTGGAGATATCAAACTGCCTGAAACCAATAGAAGTCACATCAGACTTCAACCGATCTAACAATCATTTTACAGGCATCCGTTTTAATGATGTGTCCATCAAGAATCTCGACATAAATGCCTTCAATTCCTTCACAGAGCTAGAACATCTCGAATTCGTCTCAACGGAAATAAAGAATATGCATCCCCAGGCTTTCTACAAGGCCGAATTGAGTTCTTTATCATTTTCCAATAGTAAATTTTGGAATTTGCCAAATATTCAATGTTTAGATCTAGAAGAATTGATCATAACAAATTGCAGCCTGAAGAGAGTACCAAAATTCGAAGAACTTCCTTCACTAACTCTCCTTCATTTGAATGATAACAAAATAAGTGCAATCAAAGAGAAAACCTTCCAATCTTTAGATTCACTAGAAGAAATTTACTTAAATAACAATGAACTAACAGGCATTCTTCCTAAACTATTTTACTTCAACCCCCAACTTTCAATTTTAGACCTGAGTCATAATTTATTAAGTACTTTCACACTTGAAGGAACAATGAAATTAGAAATTCTTTCACTGAGCAACAATCGCATCGAAGTATTTGATGCCTCTTCCAGCAAAAACCTTAGGAATTTGAAATCCTTGGATTTGAGCTACAACAAACTAACCAAAATCAATCAAGAAACGTTCAGAAACATGCCAGCACTGGAAATATTGAATTTGGGTTATAACAGATTGACAGTTTTGGATAACAACTCTTTCTCCTACAATGCTAATCTGGAAAAGCTCATCTTAGACGGCAACAACTTCAAAACCCTACCAATCTTTGAAGGACGTACTGATATATTCAGAAGGATATACAATTTCTCTTGCAAAAAATGTGGTTTAGTCTCCCTGTCTTCCTTTACATTCGGAAGCATGCCTGGATTACTTCAGATTTCATTGTCAGATAATAATTTGGAGATGCTTGACCCTAAAGCCTTTGCTTTGGTTTCAGGGTTGGAAATCTTAGATCTGTCTGGTAATAAATTGTCCAAACTGGGTGGAAATATATTTTCTGATAATAAAGAATTGGTCGAAATCAATTTATCTGGGAATAAATTGAAAATTCTGAACCCCGAAGATTTTGTGAACTTGAAGAAATTGAGAAAACTAGATGTATCAAATGCTGAACTGATTTCTCTATGGAACGATAACAGAGGAGAATATGTTTTGAGCGAATTGGAACAACTGACAATATCGAATAATTCAATAAAAGATATTAGTACCGATGACCTCAAAATAATACCAAACTTGAGATATATCGACTTCGAAAATAACCCTTTGCAATGTACAACACATTTGGCCAATTTAATCAAGTGGCTCACCATCCACGAAGTTTTCTCTGTTGAGGGAGTAAACGTTCTGCGAAGGAATGAGAAGTTATTAGACGAGACCTTCGAAGGAACTTACGACCACAAATACCAATGGGAAAAATTGGTGAAGAAGTCGTGCATTCCTAGTAACGATGAAGAAAAGAACAAGAATACTGATTTCGTTATGAATATGATCCTACAGAACGCTAGAGAAATGAATTCCGTACCAATTGTTGATCCACCACAACAAGCTCCGAGTTACGACGAACCTGATGAAGAAGATGAAGATAGCGACGAAGATGACGAAGTATATTCAGATGAGCCAGAAGACGTTATGTTCGATACTGCAGCGACCCGAGAAGAATTCAGTTTGCATCAAGTGACCAACATCATTTCTGTTACGTCAGTATTTGTTATTACTGCTCTAGTGGTACTTTCAGCAGCTGTTTCCATTACCCTGGTTATACTCAAGAGGCACAACACTTTGAACATAAACAATGCTAATCTTCCACGTATTAAAATACCAAGATGGGAGACATTACCATCCCAGAAAAAGCATAGCGGTTCAGTTTATAGACCATTATCAGAAGAAATTTTAACACCCCCAACACCAAAATTCAATCGATACGAATTCAAAGCAAATCCAACTGTCCATAGCTCACAACCTTGAACAGCCGAGGGAAATTTTGAAAAATGTTCTCAAGAACTTTTCAATCGTACTAATTATGTTAGATATAAATGCCATATGGGTGAACTTCGCTTGCAACAAGAAAAATAAAACAACATTTTCTGCAGATAAACTATATTAGTGATCATGATATTGACGAGGAGAAACTAGAGTCGTTATTCTTCCATTTTCTACTTACTCATAATAATATTTAATTTTTTTTTTCATAATAGTCACTTAGTTGTATTCTGTAAAATAGGTTATATAATTTTACCTTCGGATTTATGTATGTATTTTTGGTAGGACTATTAACTACTAATAAAGTTGATTGTACACCAAAAAAAATTTCTATTGCCCCAAATCTTCAGAAGACAATAATCTGAAACCAAGGTAATCAATTAATTGTTGTATAGAGTTGAGAATCTGAAAAAGTGAAGAAAATTTTAGACAAGCTGAAATGAAAAAAAAAATCATTAGTGAAATAATTAAAGGTGTCCTGTAAATAAGAATATCAATTATAAAAACAGCACAATGAAAAATAAAAAATTTCTGGGAAGTAATAAATGAAACATTTTTTTTATTTGCTTTGATAATTTGTATTGAATACTTTTGACAGTATCTGACAATTAGAGAAAACATATACATACATACATCAAAAGCTACATTATTTGTAAGCATGTTTGTGCAACAAGTAACTTTCAAAGACAAATTTTTCTGAAGATATCAAACTGAAGATCTGGAACCTATTACTTTCAAGACCTCGTTTGTGATTTAAGCGTATGTCCTCGTTCAGAAGAATATTTTATTCTGTTAACCACAGACTTAAGGTAACTTCTTCACTTCAAGCATGGAATTTGAATGAAACAAAAAGTTAAAACTTAGAATTGCATATAGATATCATATGAATATCAACCAAAATTCTTTCATGACACTGCTGAAAACTTGATGTGAGAAAAAATGGAAGAACACATCGAGTAATTGTCTAGAACCAAGAAATTTATCCAATTTGAACTTCTTACAGGAGTAAATTCACTCGTTTTTCTCACATTCAGTCTTCGCATCAATTCTCTTGATCTCTAAATTTAATATAATTCTATACATATATACAATAAACTCTTTCCTACCTACATAAATGTCTTTGGTTTATTAATGAAATATTGTTACATTCATCAAATTGTAAAGGAAAAAAATTTCTGGTTCAAAAACGAAAGAGATCTGAAACCAAATGAAAAGAGAAAAGTGGTAGGGGTCCTCATAGCTTTTTTCGAATATAAATTGAATACATGCTCACTATAGATGGAATATCAAATAAACAGGATCGAAAGACCTAAAAAAGATGTGTGAAACGTGGGTTATTTATCTTTCAAAGCAAAATAAGATTCAAACATAAAAAAATAATTAATTGAATTAATTAATAGGTCTTATATCAGAATATTGAGGACATCTGAAATAAAATAGGGTGAAATATCAGGGTCTTTCTTAGAGCACACAAAATCGAAACAAATCAGTCTATAGAGAAGATATATCAGTCCACAAAAAATCCGAAATGAACGTGTAAATCTACACTTTCAAAAACCCTGTTAGTCTGGTTATATAACCTGTGTTTACCCTAACCTAACAATGCTCAGCATTTATGTTGCCTAACACAAACATGCTCATAGAGTTAAGCAACAAATTAATAACAACATTGAAGCATAACCTGGGATGTGAAACAATATTGAAATGTTGAATTTCAACCAGTAAAGGTCAGAAATATAATTGAGCACTCCCTGTTCAACAACAGATGAGCAAATTGGATTAACTGAAATAATATCTGTATAACAATATAAAACATGGATGATTAAATTTTTGCAGTTTCCCCTTTAGTCAATTAAACAGTAAACCATTTTAACACAGACGAAAATATCTGTGCAAACTTTTGAAATAATATTGGTGAACTGGGAACCCTACGAAAGTTTTTATATACTCAAGAATTGTTCCAATCATCTAAGCTGAAAAAGGGTTATTTTAGGCTGAAAGTAGAAATTAAAGTTGGAAAATATGTTTGAAAATGACAAGGATGAAACAGCTTTCAACAGATGTAATTCCACAACACAGATTGAAAATCAATAAGAAAATAAATATATTTGAAAATAAATATAAAAAAATTATGGCGAATGCATCTGAGTTAATACTAGATAGTTATGACGAACATATGGCTTAGTTTATACAAAATGTACAGTTATTGCATGTTTCGGCTAACAAACTAAATTTATGCAATTTTAATTAAAGAAAAAAAATATTTATTGTCATTAATGATTCGATTCGTATCATTCACAAATCATTCTAACCATTCAGGATTATTGAAAAATAAGTACTTTCAAGGGTCATAAAGAAAAGTGAGAATTTTCGAAGAAACTATATACATAAAAATTACATTATCTACACAAATCAAATCAGTCATTTCTGAATTCAAACAATTACTTCATTGGGGCATTACTTCATAATTTTAATGAAAAAGATTCAAATTCACGGTTTATCAAGAGCAATCAATCATTGAAAGGTTGATTTAAGTATATAAAATTTAGTTGTTAGCTGAATCATAACTGATTTTAAAAATAAACCCGAAAATATTACTCTTTTCATATTTATATGGATTATTTCTGCTATGTAGACCTTACACAATAAAAATATAATACTTGAATGATTTGAACGGCTCTCACTAATCAGGTAGCATATGAACAAAACTTATCGGAAACATACCAGTCCGATCTGGTTCGTTTTCTACCATACCTTCCATCCAGTTATCATCATCTGTCTGCTCGTTCAGGACAATTATGATCTCGCCCTCCCTGAACGAGAGCTCGTCGTCATTATCCGCGTTACAATCGTAAAGTGCCTTGCACCTACGTAAGTTACCCGCACCATTTGAGGAGTAAAGACGACCACCTGTCACAGACCTCGGCGAACAGAGAGAGCTGCTGGATATGGGACTAGTGGAAATTTTTAGAGGTGGAGAATCGGAAAGCTGAACAAATAAAAAGGTTATTGAATTATGTTCCCGCCCTGCTTCACTCTGCACAAATGCTAGCATTTTTTAAAACTTAGCAAAAATTTTGTATTCGCACTTAATCAAGATCACTCTGCCTTAAAGAAAAGAAATTCGATTCCTTCCTACATTTTCAAAGAATCAGAGATCAATAGTATCCTGCACCGACAAATGTCAATCTTCCCTGTTAGCCTAAACGCTTAGCCATTCATCGAAATATGTTACAAACAATTCACAATCAGCATCAATAAGCAAAATTAAATGATGTCCGATATAATTCAAAGGTTAAAAGAAGCAAACATTTCATTCCACGAAAATGGTAAGTTTGGTTAGGAATCTCACATAACACTAACTTTTTTATTACCATTTCAAACTTTGGAATTGTTGATGCACAAGATTTCAAATGATACCTCATTCTTTTCTGCAAATCAATCAATCAAATAACAGTGTAAAGTATTTCAGGTACCTATTTTTATTTTACCAAACAATTAGGGGGAAATGCATCAACATTTTTTGATTTTTGTGATCTTGCGTTTGGTTTTATGATGAAAACGTCCGAAGGAAGCAAGTTTGATCACGAGGAAATAAGTAAAATCATTTTTCCCAATAGGATAAATACGAGGTTGTCGTTAAACAATTTGAAACGCAAAAAAAATTAACCATTGAAAGTTTGTTCCATGGATTCCGACACAATTTATGAAAGAATTTTCATATTCGTATTCGATAAAAATAATTTAAAGTGGTTCCATAAAAATAAAACAAATCTGACTAGAAAGAAGAGACTTCGTGAAATATATTTAAAGTTACATAAAGGATACATACCCTTCGTGGTGGAGGTATTGGATTATGCATTCCCTCAATGTCTGACAAAAGAGAGCAAATGCTTTCTGTTGATCTTCCATTAGATAGTCTATTAGATGGCGCTGGTGGTGGCGGATTCTGTGGCCTTTTGACCACGCCCAATTTATCGTTATTCTTATCAGAGGATATGACTAGTTTGGTTCCTGAAATTGTTATTTGTTAGAATGGTAATGAATAATTGCTTTGACTATTTATTAATGAACTGGATTTACATCACATCTGTTGGGGGTGCTGAACAGAGAAAGCAGAGGCATCACAACTGAAGCATTAGTAGATTAGTTTGAGGGTTAATATCTACAAATAGTAGAAATACTTTGGTCACAAGGCATTTTAGGCGAGGAAAGGTGTCCGCAATTTTGAAAGACGACGTTTTCATCAATACGATACACAAGTCGAACGTGAAAAACCTAAAAATTTGATTTTCCTCGCCTAAACGTATATTAAAGCATCTATGTACCTATCACAGATCTGGGCGAGGTTGAATCAGTACTTGGAGAACGTTTATGGGTATGACTAAGAGTATGGTAACCAGCTGCAAATGGATCAGATGGTGTTCTACTGTGGCTACTTGGGAGGGTACCGTATTGCATCTGAATTGATCCTGGAGGAGGTAAAGGAGCCACCCTCTTCTTTAAACTACCATGAACATTCACTGCAGATACATACAAATATATTAATCCAACTGTCAACTTACTTGCGAGTTTTTCACAAGAAAATATTCCTACTCAGATTTTAAAACGACAGATCGATACTTTCTAAATATATATGCTGGAAACAGATTTGCATGAATTTTTAGGGTCGGCATATTCTGAAAATCGAGTTGTAGTGAAAACGTTTCATTTCAAGAGTATCATCACTAACAATAAATCAAATTACAGAAATAAAAAGGCAAAAATGTGTCGTGAAAAAATGCCAAAATCGATTCGAGATTTCAAATTCAATATTCTCCAGAAGATTTCTAATGACCACCATCACGTCATTAAAATATCTATACCAAATAGTAAAGGAGCAAAATAAACGGAAAGTTCATAAACCAATACAAATTTTCCTCCATGTGTTATGTTTTCTTAGTATTCATAATCATTAAAACCAATGTTCCCAATAAAGCTAATGTTAAGCTCCACTCATTTTTAATGAGGACAATACAAAATTTATTGTGTCACCTCATCATTAGTGAATAAAAACAAACCTGGTTTTCTACCTTGTGGCAGAGGAGGTGGAGGCATCTGTCTATTGGTATTCGGACTGCTCCCCAACTGCAAACTATCGCAGGTCGATGAACGAGAACGATTTGTAATTGGCGATTCTCCACCTGTATAGCTCGGTGGTCTTGAACGATTTTTTTTTTCTGGGGTGAGTGAACCATTCTGAAAAGAAAAATATACACATGATAATTTTTTTCATTATATACGAAAAAATGTTAATAATCAAACTAATTCCTCACCCTATCTTCTATGACAGTATCGTCATCAGAGAAATCTGTTGATCCATCATCATGTGATAAATTCCAGTCAATACTTATATTATCGAAAATATTTTTCAGTCTATTCGTAGTATTTTGAAGCTGTAAGAGATGTGTGCGGATGTTAATAAGATCAATTAAATTAAATCAACAGTCCATACCAGTTCGATACATGTGTGATGGCCTAATTCTTGAGCAATATCCATTGGGGTTTTATTTTGAGAATTACGTATGACAGAACTGGCACCACTTCTCAATAATAATTTCATACTTTCCACTTTATCATACAAAGCACAAAGATGCAAAGCAGTGTTGCCGCCAGATATATCTGGAGAAGATGGTATGCTAGTTTGTTTATCCAACGCAGAATTTATCATATTTTGAATGAGAAAATCGACAACGTGAAGATTTCTGTTTGGCTCATATAAAACAGCTCTATGTAATGCAGTCTCTCCAATTTTCTAAAAAAAAATTGATGATAAGGTTGTCCACTACAAACTTATTGGGAACTCACAGAAGAAGGTAAAGGTTCTGAGAAATCAACTTCTTCTGCCCACATTTGTAGTAATAAGTAAAGATCCCCTCTGTTGATAGCCTCTTCTAATTCATAAAGTTTATCAATATGCGAATCACATGAGCTGAGGGCAAAACGTTTTTCTACATATTTTGCTCTAATAAACGTAAGACGCTTTTCCCTAAAAATATTAGTGGTCTATTAAAACATTCATACAAACCGAAAAACATGACTTACATGGAACTGGACGGTTCTGGTTTATCTGCAGGATTCAACTGAGCTTCCATTACATCGTTGAATGCATGATTTGTCATGAATCTTGCTAGAAGCAATTGACTAGTTCCTACATTGTCCAGAGTGAGAGATTGAATTCTTGAAATATGAACACCCAAATCTCTGTGTATTCCTGAACACTCTATACATACTATTATACCGAAATTTGTTGAAAGCCATGTAGCATCTGAATGAGAAAAATATTTTCAACAAAGCTCTAAGAACAATTACAATAACAGCTTTGCTTTCCAAAAAAGAAATTTTGAAGGAACAAAATGACTCACCATTTTGGGAATTGCAATCACAACATCTGTCATTACCAGGAATTTTCTGGATATACCTGATAATGGCCTGTTGCAATTCAATCAAACTATGATTAACTTTGTCACCATCGGTCTTGGAACTATCATCAAAAGCTTTCATCAGAGCCATTTCTTTACAGTTTATGAGAACAGACATCCATGCATGCTGATCTGCCTCATCTTCTGCTTGAAAATGATAGGTTCGGTTATCTGGAAATCATTTCAATAAATGGTATGATTTTGCAAGAATATGAACACTTCACTCACAAGAAATTAAATCAAAGCCCCTTTTATCATCTGGTACAGGCTTGATTTGACAAGTCAGCAAATTAACTCGAGTAGGAGACTTTGACTCATCAGCATGGCATATATCTAAATAACCCTCAGCTTGAACCCGGCACTTCCTTTTCTGCCATACCCTTCTCATTTTACCTTCAGATTTCTTCAACAGATGCCCTGTTTTTGTGACACCATGATGTTTATCACCTTGTAACTGATGTAATGAATACCCTGCTGCACTTTTATCGATACCGGATCCAACCTAAGACAAGAAACATCGTCAAGTGAAATGAAACTTATACATTTGATTATGCGCAAACCTCTTTCTCAATGCTGGGTGTAGATTTAATCAGATTCCTCAATTCTATAAGTTTTCTCTTTTCTTCATCTTGAGTCTGTTTGATTCTTTGCAGTTTTACACTTAGATGAGCTACATAATTCCCAAAATGTTCGATTGTTTTCAATCCATCTTGAAAATAACTAAAAAATATTAACTTCAATTTAATGTTATAGAATGACTTGATGACACTCACTTTGTCTGTGCATGGTAATACTCCACAAGGTTTTGTAATAAATCCACTCCCTTCTTTGTCTTAATTTCGTTATACTTGATGAGATACTGCAAAAACTCTTGATCTTAACTTTATATATATTATTTTCATATGAGTAAAATAACTATTTTCTAACATTATATTATCTTCGAAAAGAAACAGTGGGTAGTGGGGAAAAACAGATAATATTCTTTGAAAAACCATGTACCTATAGAATAATTTTCTTAAGAGCGTATCATTCTTATTTGAAACAAAATGAAATTGCATCTGATAACAAGTAATCAAGAAAAATAATAGATGCTTATTCAAAGAAAAGCGATAACAATTGTAAAATATATTAAACAATTGCTTCAACAAATGGTCTCGATAAAATATTGATAACATCTGAAATTCCTAATATCTTTCATGTTCACCAAATATAAATGTACCAAATGGAGTAGAAGAAATTAATTTACCTCGCACATTTGCAGTTGGAACAATCTCCTCTCCTTCTCCATTTCTTCAGCAACTACAGCTGGTTCGATTTCAGATCTAATGAAACCATTGTCTTTGGCTGCTTGCTTTCTTTCTTTTTCAATCTTAGAATATCTATTCTCGTAATCTTTCCACGATTTATCGAAAGGCCGTTTCAGATCCCCCTTAACACCTTTTAGGTCGCCTTTTAGTAGATTGTCAAGAGGGAACATAACAATGTTATTCAAATTTTGCATTAGGGTTTTCATTAGGGCCGACAATTCTTTTGTTACAACTGCGAATTTGTTGAAAGCATTACCGATTACCTCCTCATTTTCTTTGGATATTGTATTCAAGCCTATTTTTTCCAATGCCCTTCCCAAATACATCTCATTCTCGACATGAGCTAAAATAAAAGTCATCAAAGTTGAATCGTTTCTCCCTAAAATCTACAAATATTTATTTGAGGCAGAATGGAAATTTCCAAAACATAGCACCAATATTATCAACAATATAAAATAATAACAATAAGAACCCTTTCAAAACCGTACAGTGTAAAGCTGAAATTTCGAAATTAAGTTCAACGCTACAACACACAGAACATACCGTAGAAAAATTATAATAATGGTGAAACACATTTGAACTGAATGGACACCCCTTTCATTAGGAACTGATGGAAAACTATAGGGACAAAGTTCTCATTTTGTGTAATCATACGATATTACTTTTAGATGAACAACAAAATGGAAATTAAAAAAAAACTTAATAAGCTACTTACTATTTCCAGAGGTGTGAATTGCTTTTATTGCCTTTTTCATTTTCATCAGCCCTTCTCTGTCATAATCAAGAGTCTGAAAAAAAATATTAAATAAACTATCAGATATTACAGGCATGAAATCTGCAAAAAAAAATTGGGGAAAGCTAGAACCATTACCAGAAACGTAAAAATTTCGCTACATACTCGCAAGAAAAAAACTGAAACCGCGTCATTAGAATACGGGCAACCGGAATAGGAGAAAAAAAAACGATTTTCATCGTCCTGGCATCAGTTCATCAACTTCTTGACTTAAGAATGCGGTTTTAAATGGTACCAACTGATTCAAATTTTCACAGCTCTTAGGAAATAGATTGGACGACAAAGGTATTAGCTGTGCTGTGCATGGTTTCAGATTTGTTTGACATCATCAGAGCAACACAACTCCCACTGCGATGGAAAAGGTAGGGAACTAGTAGAATAAATCGAGGTGCGGGTTTTATTGCTCTGAATTCTGATGAGATGAGGCGAACAATACAACAGTTCAATATGAAATCAGGTTTCTGAAGAACAACCACGAGATTAGCGATTAGAATTTGAGAAACGTGAAAAGGTCAGCATTTCGGATCAAAACCTTTACTCACTACATACCAGAAAGACGTAAAATTATTAGAATGGTTAATAAAATGAATGTTTCTACTGGATTAACCCAAATTCAAGTAATATAGGCCCAGTTGCGGGAACGTCCATTAATATTTAATGCTCCATTAAAATTCAAAACTGTCATTTTTGGAGGGAATAGTGGAAAATTAGAATTTTAATACAGTATTAAACTTTAAAGGACTACCCTGAAACTGGGTTTATGGTATATAATTCATAATGAAATTATTCTATTTTCGTGAGATAGTTCTGAAAAAAGCTGTATCACTTCCTTTTCGAACATGATAAGCTGTTGACGATAAGCACCGATGATAACCGCGAATAATACATGTAATATACGAAATCTAAAAATAGTGGCACTAAAACTTAATACTGCTCGCATAAAATATCTTGGGGAGAAAAATAAACGTCCCGGTTGTCAAACCAATATAAAAATGTCGACTTATAAATCTAGAAATTTTGCGCAATTAATAGGAAGATTTGTTGAAAAAATGAAAAATGAAGTATTCTCATTGATGTTCAATATGAAAACACATCTCTGTTCGACATTCTTTCAGTGTGAATAAAAAAATTCCAACATTGAAGATTTACTAGTAATCTAAAAGATTTGTCAACCGTGATTACCGATTATATAAATTGAATAATAATCTTCAATGAGGTAATATTTGCAACGTTCACTGTCAACATTGAATTGAGAAATAATATGATAATATATTGAAGTTAAACTTTATAGTTTGAAGTATTGGAACTGCAATATTTACATCACAAAATCACCAAAATAAATGACACAAAAAAGGGAAAGTAAATGGTTGAAGTAATAAGCAACTCACTTCTTCAAATGATGCAATTGTATTTCTACAATGATGCATCCTAGATACGAAGGTAGATGTTGTAGGTGAATTATAATCATCTCGAGTTTCATCAACAAATTCACTAATTCCAATTAAAGTAGGCATCATGAAACCGTATACAAAGACGTCAATAGAGTTTCACTTGAAAGCATTAAAATCTCAAATTAGCGGATTGTGATCTTCATCTCGTAGCACCTTGTCAGCAAAACACCTCCACTTGAATAATTCAATCCAGGATTTATTATTCAGGCACATTTGAAAGAAATATTTCTGATTTATCGATAAACTGCATTGTTTGATTGTTTCTGTCACTATGAAATGAAGTTATTCCATTCAATATTCTATGATGCATGCAGAACCACAGTTCAAACCATAGATAACAGATATCACATCTCTAGAGAATTTCCCTGGAAATGGAAAACATTGAGCTCAAGAAATTTCCTTCAATGATGAAAATAATGATGATAAAAGAGAAAATCTTCTCCATTTTATTTAAAAAAGAGGTGTTTTCCTCTACGCGATTAGATAATCGTTCATGATAGTTTATTGAATAGGGCAATACTAATTTTCCTTTAGAAAATTCGTTACATTAGAAAGAGAAATATGGCATCATTATTTCCCAAAAAAAATCTCTGAAAAAATAATTACATACATTAATATCATTTATGAAATTTCGCATACAGAGTATGCGCTGTACACGAAAACAGATTTTTTTTAATATTTCTTGTTCAAACAAAAGGGACATCTCATTTATACCAAATAAGAATCTTTGTTTGAAATAAAAAAAAAAAAATTGATGAAATAATTGATAACAATGAAATTTTCTCAAAGATACCTAGATATCTTATGAAGAGTTGCAGCAGCTACTGTAACTTTTCATTAAAGGACATACGATGTCACTCACTATTTTCCGAGCTACAATATATGAAATTTTCATTGGGAATTTCCTATGAATATTATAAAAATTCAAAAATCTAAAATAATAATAAAATTACGCATCATCCAATATTACAAGAGATTTAACCTTGTTATAGTGTTATCAACCGAACGCTGGAATTTCCACTTCCTTGCAGATTCTCCATAAAGAGATCATTGAAAGGGAGTGAAATTTTCAATTCAAAATTCAGGCTACTGTTGTGAATCTTCATAACATTGAAATATTGAAAATAAATTAGCAGTTTCAGAAATAATTGCATACCTACTAGAGACTCGAATATTTTTTTGAATTAAGCAAAACGTTCAACTAATTTCAACAGAATTTTATAAGAAAGAATTACTTTTTTTTTCATGAGAAGATATTGTAGGTGATTGTGAATAGATTTCGAGCTTTTTGATTTCAAATTGGAGTAGGTATGTTACATTTTATTTGAATGTTGATTCGCGCTACCTCGAAAGTGTTGCGATACCTATGCAATATTCAAATATTCGGAGGAAATGTCCAAAAATAATGATCTGTTCATTTGCTCATCAATTAATAGACGAAAAAATAATGTTTATATCACATCGTTTGTATTGTACAAGTCTTGCTCAAAAGAACACTTTGCTTTTGAGGTTAAAGGTTCCAATTTCAAATCAAATATAGAATTACCTGCATTTTTAGTGCTTCGTGTGTCGTTACTTTTTTGTAATACCCGACTAAGAGCAATCAGATACCTACTGCATTCATAAATCAATCCAGTCAGAGTGAGGTCCTACAAATGATCACAAATTTAAGGAAATTAGAAAAAAAATTAATTGAATGTATAGTGTACAAAGATGGAATAATCAATTGTTTAGGAACAACTTCATACTGGTTAACTTATGATAAACAGCATAAAGTATGGAATTCAATATAAAACCAATCACTTAATCATTTTTTATATGGTAAGATTAATAATTCAGTATTGGGTATAGCTGCTAGTTGTAAAAAGACTTTTCATTTAGTGTGTAGCTCCCACAACTTGCTGCTTTGCTTACTGAAACCTTCCATATGTTTGTGATCCATTGTTCGATCACATTCGTATAACTAACTTAATATGCATTCAAAACAGTTCTTCGAATAACTCACTAAAACACAAGTCGAGCATTGATAGATTATACCTAATAGTATCCACAAACTTGTTTAGTAATCCATCACAATAACAGATTACTCACATAATGATTCAGAGGCCCAAAGCTGTAATTTTATTTCCTCATAATTTATTTTTTCAATACTAGGTAACATGGAGTCCAGTCAACATCTTATCAGTAATGATTATACAGAAGTGTACCAGAGCTTACCAAGAGCATTACAACTGGCTTATGGAATGGGTCATGTTCTAAATGATGTGTGTGCATCCATGTGGTTCACCTATCTCCTGGTCTATTTTCATCTGGTTTTGCAATTCAGTAATTGGGAAGCTGGATTTCTTCTACTTGTAGGGCAGGTAATAATAATTAACTAGAAATGCTTTCTGGAAATGAAAAATGTTTATTCATTTCCATCATTCTCTCAATATTATTTTTCTCAGGTAGCTGATGGATTAGCTACCCCTTTAGTAGGATTTCAATCCGATCACACCGATGGAGGTTTCTGTTATAGCTATGGGAAACGTAAAAGCTGGCATTTGTTTGGTAAATATTTCCTTTTTTTATTTGTAAAAATATTTGTGGGCTCTATCTGTAAATTTTCTGATGAGATATAGCTTGTGACAGTTTTGCTGATGTTTCGGTCTTGAGAATCTCTTTCAAGATTACCAACAATGTCTGCCAAACATTCACAAGGTTTTCTTTCTCTTGCTGCACAATCTATGAAGCTATTATCTCATCACCATAATTCTTGGAAACTGAGTGATTAGATCCTTTCAACTCCTCTATTTGGGGATAAAAGTCTATTTAATTTTGTTTTAGGAACAATTTGTGTACTTTGTGCTTTTCCATTTATATTTTCTCCATGTATTCACTGTGTTAATATGCAGAGATGGATACAAATGCTTTACTATTCTATATTCATTGTGATCTTTCAATTTGGCTGGGCAGCCGTTCAAATTTCTCACTTATCCCTTATACCAGAGCTTACTCCTAATGAACATGATCGGACTCGATTAACTGCTGTTAGGTAAGATCCAGTGATCAATTCCAGTTTTTGTGCAAAAGTTAAATCACCAATATTCACTATTTTTGATTCAACTATAATTCAGAAATTTCTAACATTTTCATAAATTCAGAGGGTAATCGAAAATTATTTTTCAGGTATGGCTTCACGGTCATATCCAGCATATTTGTTTATATCAACACATGGTTCATTCTTCACTTAAACAATTCTAAGTTAGGACCATCAGATAGTCCAAAATTCCAGAAAATTGTTTGGATAGGGATCATATTCGGTTCAATTTGCTCCATTCTGTTTCATATTTTTGTAAGAGAAGGAGAAAGATATGGTGGAAGGGATATTAGGGGAGGGCAACCCAGGCACAATGTATCAGACCTGTTGACAAACATAAAAATATATAAGGTATATATTTAAACTTTTGTTTCTTCGATATTTAAAGTTATGTTTTAGGTAGCAGTAATATACATGTCGACAAGGCTATTTGTAAATCTTAGTCAAGTTTTTATTCCATTATATCTTCATGAATCTTTGGACATGACAGCAAGCAATTTAGCATTAATACCATTGACAATTTTTATTGGTAGTTTCATTATGTCAATCGGTATTGAAAAGCTCAACAGAATATTTGGAAGAAAAGTAAGCCTTCACTCACTTGATATGTAAGCTTGTTCATTCCTGACAAATTCATGATACTGAATTATATTATCGAAATTATTTACTTGATTAATTCCTTTCAGTTGGCATATATCGTTGGAGTTGTTATGGGTGTTGCTGCATGTTTATGGATTCAGTTCGATGCAGGGCCTTTCTATTTTTACTATGGAATTTATGGGGTGGCTGTTTTGATCGGTAATGTAAGGAATTTCTGTAAGGAACAAAACTAAAAAAAGGATATTCTCACAGGGGCTGGAGGATCTGTTGTTCTTGTTACCAGCCTTGGGATAACTGCAGATTTGATAGGTGACAAGACATCAAGTGGTGCCTTTGTTTATGGAATCATGAGTTTCACAGACAAGCTCGCCAATGGAATCGCTGTGATAATTATACAAGACCTGTAAATATAAACACTCCCGTTGTTAATTTAATCACTTTCTCAAAGTTTTTTCAGTTTAGTGTTAACATAGGGAACATAGGGTATCAGTATAGTAGTCACTATTATCCCTAATAGTTCCATATGATCATTCTATATACATATATATATATTTACAATTTTCAGACACAGTGATGGTTCAAATAAAAATTATTATCGTGATATTTTGACCTATGTTTGCGGTGCCTCCATGGTATTGGGTTCCTTTGGTGTTATTTCCTTGATAAAATATCGACCTAGAGAAGGTAAAAGTAGATCAAAAACTGTATATAGATATTTACAAATAATTTTATCCCCTAGGTTTAGCCAGGAACATACAAGTACCAAATTATAACAGTATTAACTCAGAAGTAACAACTAGTGAAAACTCATCACTTTTAACTATCTGATATTGAAAAGTGTACAATAATAAGGCTATCTTAGGACGAGACACTATATTTTTCCTGAGGTACATGAATATATATTCTTGTGATATTTTATTTGAGAGAGGACGATATTAAATTTTATTTAAAATTGTTTTTTTATTGAAGCCCTATTTTCAATCGTTATTATATATTCAAATATGGTTTGGAATAGTATTGATTAATAATAATTGAGCAGAATTCCCATAATAATAAAATATATATTTCAGAAATTTACAGAAAATGTGACACTTGAGTTGAATCTTATAGCAAGAAGTTGATTTCAAACCCAAATTAAACAAGGACAATTGATTTAAAATCTAAATTCAAGAAAACATTTAAAAAAATAAATTAGATTAAGAGAAATATAATGATCACAACAGAAAAATTGTCAAATTAACAAATATTTTACAGGATTGCTCCAGACAATTTGTCCATATATAAAATATTTGATGTTATAATGCAAATACATATATAGATGTCAACTAATTGATTATACATATTTTTTTTTCCTCAAAATGAAAAAAAAAGTTAAGCAATTTTCTACAATTTGAATCAAACTTAAAAATTGGTTAATTGTGCCAAAAATCTACCTTAATGAACACATATAGTTTTTATATGGATTTATTGTATGCAGCATGAGTTTTTGTGTCCATTCTTCAACTTTAGTCGTGACTTAGGACGGTATTTCTCTAGAAATGCCAGCTGCTTCGCGTTGATGGCACCTCGCCTTTTTCTGTAAGAATCAAGTTGAGAAATCGATACAGGGTTACATTAAATGAAGAAGTTTTTACTACTCGAAATCTCAAAATCTGATTTTTCGCGAAAGCTATGAAAAACATCGATCGGCGATCGCCACTGTTGAAAACACAACGGACTAATTAACGCTGAAAAACAGAAGATTCATATTCATTATTCACATATACAAAATCCAGTATGAAAACTTACTAAGTGCAAACATGTCAATTGTTGACATATTGCTCTCGGCATATTTGTAATATAGGTATTTAATGAAATAATAATGTAGTCCGCTGTTCTGAAAAGCTATAAATTATTATCGCAAATTACGAAAGAAACTTTCAGAATGGAAAACTGAAGCACGTTGGCTATTTCAACGACAAAATGCTTCTGTTCGGTGCTTAAGAATTCACCATAAAAATTTCATTGGAATTTCGAGAAAGTACGTCGTATTGCCAACTCGTGAAATTGTACAATGGAGTTCGATAAACAGAACAGTTGTGTCTTTTGTGTGCCCATTATACTGACTGGCAATTCTAATCGATATTTGGCTAAACTTGTGGAGTTTCTTTTGTATGTTATCAGAATTTTACACGAAACCTGAAAAATAATTTGCGCAAACGATAAAATACATGGACTGGTTGCAGATAGTTAATTGAAAGGCATCTTAACGATTGAATGCTCTTGCCTTTGTTTTGAGTGACGTGAAACAATCGATAAAGCTTAGGTCAAATTGGCCTTTCAAACCTCCGCACATTTTGAAATGTCATAAATGGTAAATTTCATTGGAAGTCGGATCACGCCCGAACCAAGGAAGCGTTCAATGCTCAAACCCGTTTAAGGAGTCATTTCCTTTCTTTCATAGATGGAAAATCGCATTTCTACAAGTAATTCACGAACTACATTCATTTACACACAGAAAGTGGCGAGTGAGAAGTGTAGGAGGAGTTTTGAAGAAGAATCTCGAAATGAAGAAAGAAATCTGCATTAAGTTCAATGGTCTTAACCACCCTGAATATAATAATATGGATGCCTATGGAAACTGCCACGCCCATGGAACTATAACTGTGTAGTTGTTAGCGATACAACAATGCTTATACAGTTATCATCACTAATGAGTAATTGGATCTCTTTTATTGGTGCGAAGAAGAGATTTGATGAAGTACAAAAAATATTTTACCCCTAATCAAAACAAATTGTGCCTCATAAATTGTATCAGCGTGGCAACGCGTTCCCTTTCGACGATTATTACCATATTGTTTTAGTTGCTCGACACAGTGGCTCCTGTTTTACTACAAGAATGTGCATGAGTTCTTGGACTTTTCGTTCTAAATGAAAAAACTTCTTATGAGCAAAGAAATATCAAAATGGTTGGTGGATACAAGGAAAATAGAGAATAGAAACTGGGAACAACAAGCCAGGGACAGACATGGATGGAAAACTATGGAAGAGGCTTAAATCCAGAAGTGGATGGTGGAGGTCTGAGAAAGAAGAAGAAGATTCATCGAAATGGAACTTCTTCGTGATGTACTTACTCTCTGATGAGTTCGACGGCTTCTTCGTATCGAAGACCGAGTTCGATCAAAGCTATTGCAACCATGCTGGGCGCCCTTCCTAAGCCAGCGATGCAATGTACTGCAACACAGGAATTTGGGTTGTCATAAAACTGCTTCTTTAATACTTTGAACCATCCTTCCACTACTTCTTTTGGTGGTGACATGCCATCGTTATAAGGCAAATCGTAGACTTCGATTCCTTCATTTTTCAGTTCTTCAGTCTTGTAACTTGGTTCGCACACTCTGACCACAGCAGTGACGTTGTGTTTCTTCAACTCCTGGAAACGTTTCAAGAAATTGATGGTTCAAAAGAATTGAATACACCAAATGCGTATTTAGTGAGAGGTTACACTGAACATATAAATTTTTTCAATATCAATCTCTGTGGCATTTGGACTCACCTGAATATAATTATGGATAGTTTGGTCCGACGGCCTATCTGTGATGAGAAACCTGAATCCTTTGTAGTTGATCTCGGCCGAAGATGGCCGGATGTCAATTTGGCGCATATTTGCACTAATACTCATTCCACCAATATTCAAAAGACGAATTTACGTAATCAGTTACAGTATAAAAATCGTTCAGAAGATTGAATATTTATTCTATTTTCCGATAAATGAAAACTCGAAATATACTCGTTCCAGTCCTTACGATGGATTGCGAAAACAATTCGGAATTTCGAAATCAAAACAAGAACTCTGATATGTCTCTACACATAAGTGTTGAAAATGATGAGATAGAAAAAACTGAAATTGAGGGTGCGATCTCTGACTCAACGCACTTTCGATTCGCAAATTACGTTTTTTGGCTCTCAGGAGGTCAACCCAATGATAAAAATAATTTTTTATATTTGAAATTGGTATTTTATTTGTGTTGAGCCTGGCAGTATTCCCCGCTGTCTAAATGGAACTCCATGAAGGCTAGTACAGGCTCACCAAAAAACTGAAACAAAAGAAATTACGCTCTGAGTGGAATAAATAAAGTTATTGTGTGGTTACGAATAGATGGAATTATTTTTATTTCAAAAGCCGGAATATCACCCTAATATCAATGTTCAACATGTTTGAATTGAATCGAACAACATTCACCATATATTTGTGAACCTAGGCAAGAATTACGATCAAAATAAAAATTTAACGATGGCGATAGGAAATAGTTGATTTTCCTCACAAACTATAACAATGAACAAATAAAATCGATGACGTTATTCGCCGAAGGTTTGACCTGAAAATTTAAAATTTAGTACAGAAAATTAGATTGCCAGTTCATTCAATTACTCTGCATGTATACCTGCTGATTAACTTCATTCGTCAATTGAAGCCCTGTGCACCAAATTATAAACATCGGCCTACAAGCCTATTGAAATCTGGGATAAGCTTCTTGTACACATCACATCTAGATGAGTCATTTGTGAAATTTGAACCATTTGAATAAATTTTCATTCCATGCACAACATTTCCCAAGTATCGTAGGAAATTTTCAAAATTCTTAATGAAACAAATGAGCACTTCTTCCTCATTAACAACAACTCGCAAATTGTTAGTTCTTGAACCCCTTACGAGTCAGAAAAGATCAGCAAATAAGGAAAAGGATTTTAAAATGATTTGGGTTGTTCGAAAAGATTTACGTAAAATATATACCTATTCCACTGATCAACAGACAAATTAAATCGATGATATTTCCGAAGTAAATATTTGCTATGGCAATTAAACTAAATGCTTCTGAGAATCAATACGTCAGTGTTCGTCAGAATCAACATTTCATTTTAATAAATACCGACATTTCATATACTCCTGAAGAAAATTTCAATGAATGGAACTAGATAAGCGGAATGAAGTCACAACATTTAGAAAACAATTAATACCAGGCACTTTGTTTATAGAGATTCGACATATTCGATACGAAGATACTTTCCGAGGAGTGTAATAATCATTTTGTAAGTAAAATCATTCCATTTCCATGCAGTCAAATAAAAAAAGAGGCAGGAAAAACACTATGGAACTGTATACGCAATAAGATTCTTGAACTTTGTGCATTAAAGATGAATAATGCGCATCTCAAATAATCCAATCAAAATCAAGTGATACGATAATTTTTAACTATAACTGAATTGAAAAAAAAATAAGAATTTTTTTGAGATACTGAAAGGTAATATCAAAGACCTTTACCTACCAATTATTTAGATGATTTGGATCCTTTTGCGAGCCTCGAAATAACTCTCAAGATCGATTTCCAATACGAAATCGAAATCAATAAATCACAACAAGCGGAACTTCTTAAAAAAAAGCACGTTATGAGCGGAACTTTCATATAACTCCATGAAAATATTGTGGGAGTTTAGCCAGAAAGAGCTAGACTAGAGATGTTAAAATAGTGATATGTCAAACGTCACTGACGTACGGTTCACAGTATGGGTTTTTGCCAATTTGTATTCTTAAAAATACACGGGTATTGTTTTGAGTGACAAAATGTAAACATTAGCTCGAAAACAGTCCTAAAAAAATTGAATACAACAGGGTGAGAGGGATCTTCATTTATAATTTGAAATAAAAATCGAATATATGGTTTATGACTAAAGTATTCAATAAAAAACAAGATCTCCCAACGTAAATATTTACGAGAGTTAAGAGTACAATTTCTATCTCAGTATTGCGTAATAGAGGGATCTTTTTTGAATCCTGATCGGAAATAATGCGAAACTCAAAATTCTGCGTGAGTTGAAGTTCAGGCAAAAATTCGAATAATTTATGAGCAAGATCTTACTTAAACTTTTGGAAGAAGCCTGTAGAGTGTTAGCATCCATTCCTATTCAATATTGTTCGAATGATAGTTTCGGATTATCCATATTGAAAGATATATTGCCTCTGGATATTATTCAGTCACATCTATAGGCATGTTTCATGAGTAATATTGAACTTCTTGCTTTATTTCTCTTATTATGAAGACTCTTCACACCCAACGAAAGCCTGATATCATTCAAATAAGATACGAGGATCGATACAAATAATGAATTCCACATTCCAAAACTTAACATTGAAGATCTGCCCCAACTTTCAAAATAAACATTATCTTTCTTGAAAATTTTTATGATTTTTCTCTCCCATCATCGGAAGCTCATAAAAAGTTTGAAGAAAAATTGATGCCCCTTTTTTAATATCCTTTAATGGATATAAAAAAATTGCGTTGATTGATATTAGGGATTATCCCAGCAAATTAAATATGTAAGTCCAAAGTTCTCAATGGACCCAAATAATTTAATAGTGCGAAAACCTAGTAGGTGAAATATTACATTTTCCTCTGCCCTAATATATATATACATAGATATGTTTCAACAATCACTCATTCAATTTTTAATGACTTCAATATCCAGTTATAAGCCATAAGATTTTGAGTAACCCAGCTCAAATTCCCGGAGAGGAAGTAATTATACCTGGATTAGATTAGGAACATTAATGAATGAATTAATAAGGTTCAGTCACAACACACCCAATGAATGGAATCATTTACTTTGGGAGGGAACCAATAAATCCCACGAATTGAAATATGTGATCAAAAAAAATCTATTCCTAAGGAACTGTCTTTCAGAAACATTGATGATTGGATGGACGAACTGGATCAACTAAATATTCCAATTATTACCACGTTTCATACAAAAAGGTTTTTCAATAGCACGATAGGTGATATGAATTCAGTTTCATAGCTGATTTGAAGCTCAAATTCGATTTCCCTGGAAATATTCGATTTCCCTGGAAATTTTCTCTCAAAATGTCAATTTCGAAGGGAAATAATTGTTAGTATCGGCAATGGAACGAGTAAATGAGTGATGAACAAGAAATATGTTCCGAATGGAATGAATAGGTACATAATTGAATAGAGAAATTTTCCTGAATATAAGTGGTCTGACAAACATATCTATGTCTGGAATTTTCTGAACAACTCCATACCATGAAATTGCGTAAGTTTGATACACCAGGGACAGAAAATGAAACCATTTCACCTCGAGGGTTTGGAACCGAATTGTGATAAGGGTCAACAGAACGAACCTCCATTAATTTGACATATTTAAAGTGAATGAACCTTTAAACGAATTTGAGAATTCGATTTTCTGTTTCGGGAAAAGGAGGTTAAGAATTCTTTTGTTGCAGTGAGCTAAAAATAAATATTTCTCTCATAATGAAATCGACATTCTCATGTCCTTGTGAGAAGGGAACGGTCAATAGTTACTAAAATACTATAAAAATAACTTATTTAATGGGAAACTCACCACTTTAGCCATACACATTGAAATAGAATTTGGCGATGGTTGTAAATAGCCACAAAAACTGGATATTTTGGACACAGGCACAGAATACTTATCGCACGTCTGTGACACAATCTAGTGGAGCCAACTTTTCATAGAAATATGTAATTTCTACGTAGATTTTCACTTCCAAAGCCAATAAATGTTATTTTTACTATAAAAAGATGGTTTCTTCTCCGAGTTTTCTGCCACTCCGCTCTGTCGTTCCTGCCTATCCTCTCGCTGGCTCCTTCCTATGACGAAAACGAATTTCACCATGATGCTGTTTCGGCTCTTTTCGGAATTTAACGAGGTTATTCCGTGCCCATGACGTCAGTGATCAAACAGCCTTGCGTTTCCAGGAGATAAGTGACGTCATATCTGCGTACGAGAAACGTAGGGTGGTTCGTGGAATCCACAACGCTGAATCTGCTTGTGACTGGGGTTGCGTGGGTGTCCGGGGCTCTACTTTAATCTATTCATACTGAAAATTTTCACTTCGTTACAAAAAATAAATATGATTTTTCAAATAGGAAAAACAATTAACTTACCCCTTCAAAAATTAACTATATACCACGGGGATGATCCATTCCATCAAGCTATCATACCATATCAAGGGAATATATCCATCGAGGAATATCGTCTTCGAAGGATCCCCTGTTTTTTGCTGTTAAGATCAATAAGATCTCCAGCCAATCAATAATTGATTGTTTCGATCATAAATCAACTTTACTGTAAGAAGCATTCAGCTAAAACATTGAAGCTACTGAAATAAACAGCTATAATGCCAACAAGGGTAGCTATTTTTACGAAATGGCGGATGCACTGGTTGAGAAATATATTTGTAGCTGTGAGCTGTGAGCGGTGGTTTTATAAAGGTTATATATTTCAGTCCAGGTCTAGAAGTTGTAGCCATCCACCACGACCCTCATTAATTATTAGATATTAACTATTGCGCATGTAGGAAATATATAAGAATTATAGAGTTTTTTCATCAAATAACGAATAGTAACTTAGTATATTTGATTGAATGAAAAGGCTTATCTACTTTGTGATTTCTGAAGATTTCCAATGAATACAACTCACTTATATGGGAAGTGTGAGTGCCATCTAGAATATCGTAATCAATTCAACATAAAGATATAAAAAATATTGCAATATTCATGTGAACAAACTCCAGAAGATTTTATTTAGACGTCGAGACGACAGTTATATAAAAAAGCTGGAATAATTAACCCACTAGCTTTAATATTTTAATGATGGTAGAACAAACTAACAATGTGACCTTCCCATTTCTATATTAGTCTTTCTGCCATCAGATGATGATAGAACGCTATAAAACGCATTATAGCTCCATAATAGCTTGATGAAAAACTCCACACTTTTCCCAAAATGGAAGTAATGTACTAAATATTGTTTTAAAAGGGAGTAATGAAGTATTTCTGAATACGAAACAATTTTACAGGTAGGTATAGAGAAATCGAGCTACACGAATTATACATTATTCAAGTCAAGCTCCATCCGTTTCATTCGAAGTGAACATTTCTCGGTCCTACAAATTTCCATTCTCAGCAAATTCACTTGTGATGAGTATGCATAAAACCAAATGACTATTCGAACAAAAATATAATTCATTGAAATAATACCTAATTCTCCTTCTATGTAGAACATGATTTCACTTCGAACTTCTACATATCTACTCTAAAGAATCCAGACTAATAAAAAGGAAATAGGATGATGTGAATCAATACCAGAACCCAAGAAATAGATACAATTTAGATGTGTTGAGGCAGAGATGTTTTGAAATTTCAAATAAAATAGAGTTTTGCAATATGGAAATTCAAGACGATCTGATTCTTGAACAATGAAGAACACACTGAGTTGGTAAAAATAGATAATAAGATTTGTAATGACTGTCATCCCTCAGATCAAGGTATTCCTTCATTAAATGATTCATAGAAGGCTATCTGCTATCTATTTATAAATAATTGTATCCAGACTTCTTATCAGAGTAAAACAGATTTCGATTGTATTATCAGCTTTAGAATCTCGAAGAGCCAGTGTTTCAGTGTTAGTTTCAAAGTGAACATGCAACAATCTGTAATGAAATTACGGTGAGCATGATTTTTTCGAATGGGAGCAGCTCTATTAGTGAAAGTTGTGTCAGTGAGGTCCTCTAACCACCGTACAGAGACCAATATCAAGAAGGAAAACCAATCGACGAATTATTTTGAAATGGTATGACTTTTGTTCATATTTCTTTTCAAGTCTTACTGCAAAAAAAAATGAGGATACAAGAAGACACACAAAAAGTGATGTGTCGATTCGTAAGATGTTTGACAGAAGAAACCGAGTAAATATTATAGTAGCCGAATATTTCACTATTTTCAATGGATATTGTGTTTAACAATGGAAATACGTGATCCACATTCTTACCTATAACACTTAACAAATTTATTACGAAAACCGAACAGACTTTTATCTCAGGTATAAACTGATAACATAAGGAATTGATAGGAAACAAACAGATCTTCAAACATCTTTGTTTCAATGAACGGAGTGGGTGAAATAATTTTTTCATTTCACACCAATGTAGTGAATGTGAAATACGACTAGAGTAGTGAGGTAAAAATCATCTTTATCAACCACATAATTCTCATGAAGAGTTAGTTAATGGGAAGCAGAGGCTGAAAAACATGTAGGACAGTAGCAACAACACAGTTCAAGGCAAATACAATAATTCAAAACCAATATGAAACCGTAAAATGGAAATTTGATTGTTAGGAAAAACAGTTCAACGAGATAGAGATAAATCGAATAAAAATGAATACAACGAGGTCTTGATTAAAGAATCGTGGAGTCTTCTGTGTGGTATTAAATATTTTAGAGGGATATCTCGTTGAACGTACAACAAATCGAATATTTTTTCGAACAAAAGGTCATCTGGATTTACTGATAAACATAGGTCACTGTTCCTAGAATAATTAGTACGTTCAGATTATTTGTGATCTATAGAATAATTCGCTTTACACCGCTTCATAAGTGATTTTACGTGAAAACAATGACGGATTCACGTAAAATTAGTCGCAGAACGCGTGCGCAAAGGACTATGAGACGTGAGCGGTATTTTTTGAGGCAAGATCCTTATGAAGATTTTTCTCATGATAGCGACTTCTCTATAGAGGGTTCCCCCTTGTTCACTTCTTCGAGAAAACCATCTTTAGAGAACGGAAGTTACTTTTTATGCGACCATACCGACACCAGCCAATCGAGAACAAGTGGGCACAACCAACTGGTAAGATTTCCATGAAATTTCGAAACGAACACTGTCAAAAAATGTTGATGTTACCTATAGCTTCTCCCAATTGGGAAATAATGTTTGTACCAAATCTTGTTAATTTGAAACCAGAAGCCCCACACTAAAAATTCACCCCATTTAAATGTGGGAATGTGAGAAACCTCACAAATCGACTTCTTCAGTATCTTACTTTGCCCTAGAATTCAGAGTATTACTAAAGCCTGGTAATGATGGGAGGAATTATCGACAGGAAATCTCATCGTTGAATATTAATAATTCCTCAGGGACACAAGAATTGAAATCTAGTTATTATAGGAAGAATTCGGGTATTGCCAAGCATTGCACTTGAAGAAACTCCAGCGAGAGCTGATAGATAAGTGATAAAGTTGATATTTAACGGTATTTTGCGATGCTATCGGGTTTTGCAGAATATTTCCAAATGATGGACCTTATATACAAAAGAAAAAAATTCTGTTCAAACTGATTTGACTATCAAAGACTATATAAGTATCTCTAGAAAAATATATCAGCTAGATCTCGACGTACCTGGTGAACCGAACACCCCCACCTTGCCCGTGTAGGATTTACTTACATGAAACCGTATCAATATTTTCATTGCCTCTATTCTAAGCTCGTATAACATGACATCAAAGTCTGTTTAAAATGAACAACGAAACCGGCAACGACACGACTAGATCTAACGAAAAACTCAAATCCGTAAAGGCCAACTATATCCTGAAAAAAATTAAACTTAAAGTGAGACCAGGTGCGGTTACGGGAAAAGTTTCTGAAGTTCCGTCGACATCTCAACTCGATTTTTCTGTAGACAAAATAACATCGGAAGACGAAGAGAATTTGATGTTGTCGAAATCTGCCTCAGAAACGAAACTGAGTGAATCACAAACAGTGTCAGAAAGCGAGGGTAACAAGGAGCTGAGCACCATCGATAAGAAGAACTTGGAGGGCGTTCATGCTTTTGAAAGGGCGAAATCCTTAGAGATAATCAAAAGGATGCCAGCTTACGGAGAACTTATAGCTGATACTCCGACGGTAACTTTGTCAATTTTTATATGTCCATGTCGATCTTGTTGATATTTCTATCATTTCTATTTCAAAATCTTTTCAGTAGATCGATATTATATTTGGTATATTATCGGCTGAAATGAAAGATTGATTTGCCTTTTTCGAGTATCGTTACTTTCAAAAAACTTATTTCCCTTCCATCACAGAGTTTCAGTGAGTACATCTCTGTTTCTGGGTCCTCCTTTTCCATTTTGTTTTCATACATATAGGGCTGTAGCATTTCAATCGATATAAGGCAGGACCCGCCCTTTTCTTTCCACACTTTTCGTTCTGATAACAGCCACGCCACAGAAACATCTTATTCCACACAATTTTTTCATCATCGATATTGACGACAATGCATGTGTACGGTGGAAGAATTATTCAGAAGCTTTTCATCCAGCTTCTTGAATATACATACATATTGAATAAGGAAATATTCGATATGTTCCTGCTTCCTTGATGCTGGAAGCAAATGGAATCTGCGGTGGGCAGGAGTCGATTCAGTTCTCCTGATAGGATCATCCTGAAGGATTTCCTACCGCTACCCTATACGAGCATCTGGATTTAAATCGCAATTTCGATTGAAATCATTAGGCTCCATTTGAAGTAGCATTTAATTTACTTCCTGTTATTGAACAAATCTCTAGCTGAGGCGTATCGATTGCTCGTACAAATGGAGGACCTAGATGAGTGGTTGGAAACTAGATGCGTGGGTATACCCATATTCTACCCGCGCATCCAGATTCTACCCGCTCATCCAGAGTCTACCCGCGCATCTATATTCCACCCACGCATCTATATTCAACCCGCGCATTCATATTCCACCCACGCATGCAGATTCTACCCGCGCATCTATTTTCTACCCGCGCATCAAGATTCTATTCGCGCATCCAATTTCTATTTTCTAATTTTTTGAGAATTTATATTTTGAATAGCGACAACAGCTATTGATACGGTTGTCGGCATATCTATAGAAGAATGGAGCGAAAGGAGTTCAGAAATACTTGAAAGAATACATTATTCAGATCCTCAAATAGGTAATAATTTGGAGATACGAAATAACTGCCAAAGCACTTGATATTTTTAATGTTATCGCTACATTTATGGTTCACTGAATCGTCATCAAAAGTAATGTTTGACGCACACAATTGGGCAAGCATTGTACTCTCGAGTGAACTAACAAGTTAAATCATGAATAAACAATGAAACAAAATTCGGTCTTTATACTATCAGACTTCAGTGGCATGAGAGATTCGTCAGGAGACCCTGATGAGGAAATCATATTGAGTCAGTTGAGAAAACAATGAAGCAGTACCTACTGAATAAGATATATCCATGTAGTATCTGATTATGTATAATGTCAATATTTTCAATGGATCATCTGAAGCATCTGCCTTTTCATATTTTTAAATAGGTAACATATTATTTTTTGTCACATTATCCTAGCTATTTTAACCGCCTTGTTTGCTTTTATATCACAGTGATCTATATAGAATTGCACAATTCACTGGAAGAATTTATAATATTTCCCGTGGAAAATTCACCAGTTTTGAATTACCAAATGAACTATAATATTTCAGAGAGGTGTGTTTCGATCCCACCAATATCTATTCCTCGGCATAACCGATATCTCAGCTCTTTGAAGTGTGAAATACACTCTCAAATATCACTGGGTTTACATTCTTAACATTAACTGTTCAACCCGATGGTACCTAATTTTTTCAGTCTATCGCGTAGTAGTTGCAGATTTTGAAAAAGTTTCTGATCTAAAGTGGATGCCATACCTAATTATTATTTTTTGTTTCAGTCTAGTGCAAATCAGACCCAAATAAGACGTCGAGATCACCTCTATAAAGTCTTGGTTATAGGAGATTTAGCGACTGGAAAAACGTCAATCATAAAGAGATATGTCCATCGATTTTTCTCCCAAAACTATAGAGCTACTATAGGTGTAGATTTTGCATTGAAAGTGATCAACTGGGACGAAAATACGGTTATTAGACTACAACTCTGGGATATTGCAGGCAAGATGATTTTATAAATAGTTGAGTCAATGAAAATAAGGAAGAAGAATAAGGATGTTTTTGAGAGCAATTCGAAAGTGAAGCTTTTTTCACGAAAATAATTTCGGCTAATTAAATTCAACATAAACTAAGGTGACTTCTTTTTAGGACAGGAAAGATATGGGAATATGACAAGAGTTTACTTCAAGGAAGCAGTTGGGGCTTTTATAGTTTTTGATTGCACAAGGATGAACACTTTCGAATCGGTAAAAAATTGGAAAACAGATTTGGACTCAAAAGTGCTTCTAGCAGATGGTAGTAAAATACCCTGTGTTCTGTTAGCTAATAAGGTGAATAAATCATATATAGACCTCTTAGAAAATATGAAATAATATTTTTGTATTTACCAGTGTGATCAACCAAAGGAAGGGATAGTAAATAACAGCCATCAAATGGACGAATATTGTAAAACGGAAGGATTTGCAGCATGGTTTGCTACTTCGGCTAAGGATAATATCAATATAGATGAGGCAGCTAAAGTTTTGATTGAAAGGGTAAATACAATTTGAAATTCGGAACAGAGAAAAATTTCAAGAGAATGATAATCATCAATTTTTCAAGAGTTATATCTCCTAAAGTATGATATTTTTCAGATATTAGAGAAAGAATCAGTTCTCACTGTCAATAAAGATGGCGATCAATTCTCCATTCAAGAAGACAATCAAGAACAAAACCAAGGAAAGAAGAAATGCTTGTGTTGATAACGACTCAGATGTAAATACTTATTTGATCTGTTTTTAGGTCATTTATTGGTGTATCGTCATAAACATTCTTCATTGCTCAGTTCAACTTTTTTCTATTTTTTATGAGTTGATATAGTGATAATAATTAAATAAATTGTATTTATCTTTTCCTTCAGAAGTAAAAAGATGTCCATGCTTATTATCTGTTCATCTTTAACCCTTTATTCCTTTAATCCATATAATCCCATTAGAAACCTCTAAACTCAAGCACGAAAAAAAGAAAAAAACAAATGAATGTACGCGCCAAAAGTACATACTGAATTTTTTCCCAATTATAGACGGGGTAGGTAAGAAGTATAAAATTTTTTAAATTTTTCTGTACGCACCCCCTGCACTCAGAGAACACTAATATAATAATATTCAAGCAACCCCTAATCATATTTATGTGTGCTATTTATCTACAAATTAAGATGAATTTGGTTGAAATTCTGATTTCTGTCAGTAACCTGACCTGGCTCAGATCAATAAAAAACATGTATTTTATTGATCTGAGTGACCAGTCCTATAATCGGTTCCAATATTGTTCAAGGTTTACCGGACATCCTGTATGTATAAACCTACACACAAAAATGTCACATTATGGATGAAGGAAGATATATTCCGCAATAAAAGTTCGAATCAAAAAAATTCAATAAACGTTAGTAATATTTTTTACAAAATAATTATGGAGGGTACCTAGTATCTACTACCTACCCTCCATGCAGTGCGTGAGTTGTTGCTCTTTGGTATTAACCTATAACTTCAGTTGTCAAACTGACAGGTAAATCAAAATCAATTGAATTTCAAATAAGAAATCTTAGGGCTTATTTCTGAGAACAAAGTTTACATTCATGTATCAAAATTATGAGGTAATTTAAAGCATTTCTAGAAGAATAAAACTGGGGGGTGTTTAGTTGAACAATCAATTGGGCTGTGAAAACAATCATTCATAATGGCAGGAAAAAATTTGAATTTTTCACGCAACAATCCCAGATCCTATGAAGAGGGTGAATTGTATAATACAAGCAGGGGATACAATTATGGCTATGACGTTGAAGATGAATTCCTGAGAACACAAGAGGAATATCTGAATACTAGGTTGCGAACCCCTCACTCCCTATATTCTCAAAGAACGTCTCCTCATTATATGAGTCCAAATGCCGAAGGTATATGCTTAATTTTGTTGTGAGATCCATAAGATCAATTAGAATTTTTTATTTTAAGAGGTCAGTTTCAAGAGATATGTAGCTTCAGGAGTATCTTTTGTCAGCTTGGTTGCTGAGAACATATTGTGCCATCCATTTTTAGTATTACGTAGACAATGTCAGGTATAATAAAATTATTTTCTTGATTTCCATTGTTTCCAATCTTATAGTTTCATTTTAGGTACATCCCTCATCGCTTAAGTACCATCTTCTACCATTTACATTAATCCCATCTGTCTATCATTTACACCAACGTCAAGGATTGACTATATTGTGGAAAGGACTTGGTTCTGTTCTTCTCGTCCGAGGAATATCTTTAGGGGTAGAAGATTTGATAGCAAGAGTTACACCATGGCCAGAGTAAGCAGTTCAGATAGTCATTTATATTTTCTCTATGACATCTTTTTACAGCACAATCACTATGCACAGTGGATTGAAGCAATTTTTCCAACACCTTATGTTGAAATGGTAAATACAATGAGACAATACAATTGAACATATTGTCTACATTAACTTCTGATACTGTTTCAGTGTTAGCCTGGCAATTGTTACCCCATTTTACTCTGCTTCGTTTGTTGAAACTGTACAGAGTGAAATAGCAAGTGAAAAACCTGGAATACTTGATGTATTCAAAGAAGGTTTTATCAGGTTGCTCAGCTGGAATGATGGACCCAAAGGCAGATTGATTCCCATTTGGGCACTTGTTCTTCCGACAGTAACACTAGGTTTGGCCAAGTATCTGTTTTCCCTTATGATAAAAAGTGCAAGTTCAAAGATACTCCTGGCCAAGGTCAAATACGAACATGAAACTACTGGAGCCCTGCCAAGAATTTCAAGTGAAACACAAGATATCAATTTGTCTGCTTCTATAATTTCTTTGATTGCAAGTGATATAGTTTTTTATCCTTGTGAAACAATCGTTCATCGATTACATTTACAGGTAATCATTATGATGAAGCAGATCCATAGACTTCTTTGGCATATATGTATTCTATACCATTTTAATTGCAGGGAACACGAACAATCATCGATAATCTAGATAATGGTAGTTCAGTTCTTGCTGTTTTAACAAACTATACTGGAGCTGCAGATTGTTACGAACAATGTCTAGCATCTGAAGGGGTCTTTGGACTTTACAAAGGATTTGGAGCACTATTAGTGCAGTATGCCCTGCACATAGGCCTGGTTAAGTTTACCAGGTTTGTCTTCACGGAAATTGGTTCCATGATGAGTAAACCCAAATCATCACCTCCTCCAACTATGCAAGATATTTCCCCACCAGCATTGGCAAATTTGTCAACAGTTAGCAAATCCTATTTATTACCATAGTGTTAACAAATAGTATTTCCCATTGAGTAAATATTTTGTTGTGTTTGTTATTTATGCAGATATGTATATAATTTAGGAGGTATATCTTTGTTGTAAGTTTGTAATATCTTGAGGAAATGATAAATTTGATTAAGTTTTTCATTCATACCCATCCAATAATATCCAGATACACAAATTCACACAGAATAATTGAATCTGAAATATAAAATAATAATAAAGAATATGCAATTACACAAATATAATGCTGAAAATTCATCACTATATTTGAACAATGGTATCTGAAATGCAACATAATATAATAATAATAAAATAATCATTATTATATTCAAATCAAAGTGAAGGAATAGAAAAACGTGGGGGAGGGGGGAATAAAAAATATTTTCCAGCAAGAAATAAAAATTCATTGAATGGTATTTTTTTAATCATGTAAATATAAATACAACTTACTAACTAGTGTAAACATAAGATTTATGTAACACAATCAGAAATCAGACTTTTCCATGAATATAAAGTACTTTCACTCCTACTGGAAAAAAAATTTAGAAGTCACCTTAATTTATTATTTACAACAGGTGATGAGGATGAAAATAAACTTCCTTGGCCTTGATGCAAAATATATGCCTCCGATCTCTTGAGGAAAAGGTTGTTTGAAAAGGCACCTTTAAACCCAGGATCGATTAAATCATCTGGTTCATTTTTTAATCGTTCAAAGTGGACTATTTATCACAATTTGGCAGTGTTAGTAAATTTATGAATGAAAGAGACGAGATATCCAAAAGAAAATTAACTCATTTCGAGCTGATGTTCATTCTATACCAAGAGAATCGATTGAAACAAATTTTTTCGATTTGCTTTCTCTGAATTGAAGATTCAGCAATATACAACCTTCCTCCGTACGTCACAATGGTTATGACTCATTTGCTTTACTGAATTACTTATGAAGATTTGAAAAAACAAATCTGAAAACTCGCAATGTCAAACGTATCAGTGAGAAGTAGGTGTTCACATCGAACCAGAAGCGGAGCTTGTAATTCAAGGGCGCGGTTTCAAATAATTTGAAACGGTTTGAACAGGTCAAACCCGCGTCAACCCACTGGCAGTCAATGTGAACACCAAATCGCTAAGACAACCGGTCCAACGTGAACAAGAACCAAGTTTTTAGTTCTTATTTCAGCTCGAAATTATTCTTCTCAAGAAAACTTGCAACCACTGAAAGATGGCTTACTTAAATCAAGGGAATCAAACATGGTTTGGAATTTAAAATGATCAAATCGAAATGAAAATATAAGTAGAATGAAACTCAAGGCACTATATCCGATTTTTTTCGCTACAAATTCCATCCAAATTACTAAAATAAAACAGTGTGTAATATTCAATTAAAAGAGGAATAATTATATAGGAAACAAATAATTATATTTCAAATTACAAATAATTCATTGTGTAAAAATTTCATGAACAGAATAAAATTGTTTCAAATTCCAAATGAATAAAAAATTTGAATGATTAAAATAAATAGTGAGATAGGAATGAATTCACTAAAATTTCCATGTAAATGGACTAAATAAACCAATCTCAATGAATTAAATTAATGACCATTGCTCATTTTCATCAAGTAGAAAACTTCTAAATTAAAGTTTAACATACCATTTTGATTATGTTTACGATTTAAATTCAAGGAAAAAACCTATACTCTTTACTGTAGTAAGAAGAGAGCCGATGTTGAAAATTTTGCATGGAATCAAGCTATATTTTTGCAGTAAAATATTTAGTCTTCAAGAAAATAATTTATTAATAACTTTACTATGGATACAGAATTTTCAACATCATGTTTGAGAATAATTTAGAATTGATTATTTATTTACAAAAATGTGCTACTTAAAGATTATGAGATCACCTTTCATTTGGAGTTTAATACATCAAAATCTTACAAAGAAAAATATTGACAAGTTATTTACAACCTATCTACAATTTATCACTCGTTACATATGCTACACGATTCTAAAAGCGAATTTAATTATTAAAAAGTTGTACATCAGTTACAAGTGGCAGTGTTTGCAATTATGTAAAATTACATCATTGGCAATCCAAAAAGGGTGAGTTTAAAATTTTGTACAAGTGGTATTTTCAGAGTATCCAAATCCCTAACAACTTAGGAGTAAGATGTCATTTGTCATTTACTTTTATTCTAGTAATTTTAGTTTTAATCTGATTTATCAGCTATTCAAATAGTGAAAAATACTGTACATTGATTTTTTCCCCTACTACTATTTGGAAATTTACACAAATTTACATCACAGTAGGTTGCAGTACATAACCTTTTCAGTCATAAATATATAAGTACTGCATTTAATATACGAACTTTTCATCATCGGCTTAATTCTACTCTGCAACTGCATATATCGATATTATGGTTATGGAAAGCTTTTTTCAGATTTCGGAGGCTTACTGAAATAAGAAAACTGCAAATTTACGCTTTTACCATTGTTCGACTTGTATTTCCATAGGAAAAAATTATTTTAAAACATCAATATCTGCAATTATAGCGTATAAGAATTAAAATCGATATGTCATTATTTCATGTCGTCATTTTATATATCAATGTAAACTATTTTTCATCAGAAAGCCAAGTGATGTAATTTAGCGCCTATAACAGCCTGTACGGTTCAGTTGAAGCAGTAATAGTTGGATGCAGTATAAAATTATCATAAACATCGCACAATTCCTGCATCTTATATTCTTCCAAACATACAAAACCTTCCAAATTAGGAGATTGTTTCCTGGCACAACTCATGCAATGCACAACATGCCTTTTCTCTTGCTCACGAATGAACAATATGTTGAAAACTTCAATCTGAAATTGTTTCGTATTTAGTAAACTGAAAATTTAAATTGACACAAAAAAAATGTCAGACATATTTCAACTTCAGATGAACCTCCTACATCGCCATCTTTCTGTAGCTTCTTGTTTGAAAAACGTCAGCATTTATTATGTGCCAAATTATTTATTACATTACTTACCTCGCACTGTCCACAATAATGTGAGGCTTCATTTTTACCTCTACCGTGAAATTTAACTTCGACACCTTTGTGCCTGACAAACTCTAAAATCATAGAGCATTGTCTCAATGTCCTCATAAGGCAGTTCCTAAAAAAAAAAATCCGAATAATACACTGGATAGTCTTTAGCGGCAGGTCAGACAAACTGACCTGACGAAAATTAGGTCTTAAATATTCTAAATACTAACTTAATGAGTGCAAAAAGTTTTGGATCTGAAACTTTGATGTTTCGCGCCAAATTCCAAGACAGATGAAGCATTGGCACTATTGACTTGAAACTTTGTAACTTATTCCATTCATATCTTTCAATAGCCAGTTGATATTGTCTAGCTGTCAGCGGACCAACATTCCACGCTATGTTGTTACACCAACCTACTGCTTGTACCCAATGTACACAACCTGCGTTCACCCACACTAAATCCCCAGGTCTCTGAAGAAATCTTGAAAAATACATAATTTTGATCATTGCAATTCGATTTTTTTCTCGTTAAAAGCGTCCTACCTATAGACTGGTATATTTGCTTTGTACAAATCGTCTAAAATAGGCCACCACGATCCGTGAAGATAGTTTATTTGGTTTTTCTCACAAAGATTGCAAATAGCACCCCAGTATGCGTCTGGTGTTGCGAACCATTCACAATCTCCTGGACCTATATTTATGTTAATTGAGCAAAAATTATTGTTTTCTTGATGTCCAGGCGTTCGGCTACCAGGTACCTAAGAAAAAGTGACAGTAATACAAATTCTGCGTATCGGAATGGAGAAAAGCAAATAGAATGGAAATGTCATTATACCTTCATATAAAGCTGTACAGTATTCATTCCTAAAATAACATGGCCAACATGCGATAACATATTGGCTGCTGAAACTACCCTAGCAAAAGCTGGTAACTTCATAAGTTCTTGGAGCTGCGGCCTCCATTTCCTATCATCTGAAAGATCAACATTTGTTCCAAACCTAGAAACAAGAATTTTTGCTTTGATGTATTTTTCACAGAAAAAAATCAGTGGTTCACAGCAGGCTCCAATAAAAATTTCGGCACTCACTTCAACATTTTAGGTTGGTTGCAGTTTTTCGTATTCGACGATGGTGGAGCAGCTGCAGCACCTTTCTTTCTCCTAACAAAACTAGAAGAATCCTTGGAGTCTGAATCCGACAGCCCACTTGTAGACTTGTCTCTTTCCTCCTGTAAAAACAAGGATTAGGTATACATTCAAGAATCAATTGATGATTCTTTCCCACCTTCAGACTATCTTTGAAACTCGAGGCCTGGTACTGAGCATACCTGGCTATCGTAGTGTGAGACCTGTGAGAGATGCAAGCCCATACTTTCTTGCCAGTTTGGGGATCGTAGTTGTCATCAGAAGGTTGTTGTATTTGCGTCCTAACCTCGACACTGTGATCAGGATTTGCTTCAACAAGAGTTTTAGTAGAAAATAATCCTAGATCCAACTTCAAAGCTGAAGCAAGTCCTCGTACCACCGCTATTGGGTGTTTGAGACAAAACTCTTGGAGTTGAGGACTGAAGGCATGTTTCTTGTTGTCCAAGAAAACAGATGGTGTTGGAGGTATAAGTTGTTGATGATTTAATTTTATATTAGGGGGGTCTGGAGGAGAAGGGGGAGGTGATCTGTCAGAAATTAACGAATTGCTTATGTCCCCCTTCAAACCTTCATCTCTGAAAAATTATTATTGAGTAGATATTGTTAGTTTTCCTGAAAAATTATTTTACATACTTGCATAGTTTCAATATGGTCTTTGCCTCCATGTCAATGGAATATTCAATGTCTTGCCTTTTTTCTGTTGTATTCATGGAATCTAAATCCCAAAGTGGTTCCGATTTTATCCTCAACATATTTTCCTGTTTTGGTATTTCTGCTGGTTTATTTTCTTGTGGATTCTCTTGTTTAACACTAACAGCTTCATTATTTGAAGGTGAAAAAGGACCAGATGACAAGGTATTGTTTTCTGCAAGATTAATTTTTCTTCCTGAAATTCACTATTCTACAGTGTTGTTCAAACTATTTGAAATTGCACTTATTTTTTTTCAGTTATGTCTATTCGTCAGTAAGAGAATGAATTTCTGCATTGAATGAAAATATTGTACCACTTGTGAATATCAAAAATGAATACAACAGATGAGCCGAATTCTTATCAAAAATATTCCAACCAGATGTCCATTCAAACATGCGAATCACGTTTTTCACACAAAAATGACAAATTAAAAAATTTTATGTGGATATTCTTCGATGAGGTAATCAGAAAAAATTTTTAATCATGCACTAGTCCTGAAATTTTTCTTGATGGAACTGAAAAAAAAATTATGCAAATTTTAAATGGAAACTCACCGGAATCTTTTATTTCTATGTCGTCAGATCCAAAATGTTTGAGAAGATTCTCTGCCAACGTTGTAGCCAAATCTTTTTGTGATAGCAAATCTTTCAAATCTTCTTCGCTCACATCAAGATCGTTCTGTTGTTCACTCATTGGCATAGAGTCTTTAACACAACTGGGAACCACTGCTGGAATCGGATGTACCAACTTGTCAATGGCAGACGAATTTGTTAAGAATGAATTGGTCGTGCCTAAGGGAGAGGTGTTATTGTTTTGTGGTGATAACCTTGGGAAGGAGTTAGTAGTAGTTGATACAGCTCCTGTCACAGGTGTACTAGGGAGAGCCAGCCTTTGGTTACGTACTTGATGTTGATGCATAAGCCGATATTGGTGCTGAAGCTGATTCAGTACTTGCTGTAAATTATATTTCAAGTAGAAAATCGTTTATCTATAAGACGAAAAAAATTGGTTCGAAATGAAAAAAGGAGAAATAACAAATAACCTGCTGTTGTGGTGTCAATGTGCCAGAGTGGGACTGTAGGTAATGAAGGGTCTGCAGTTGCTGAGCTGTTAAATATGGAGGCGAAGTATGCGATTTCTGATCAGTATCTGGTTTAAACCTTTTCATTGCACCACCTCCTGGTGAGGGATAAGGGGGAGGTGGACCTTGAGAGTAAGATTTAACCAAGGATTGAGATCCAGCTCTTGTTTGTTGATTAGCTGATTGTTGCTGTTGTCTAGAGGACATCTCAGCTGATATGGGGAGATTCCAAGCTTCTTCAATTGACAGTAACTGTCTTCTACTAGAAGAAAAGTTATTCATAAGGCAATACCTAATCTCCCCCTGTTCAGCATTAAACCTAGTGTAGAAATATTTCAAAAAGTTAGTTATTTTGCCCTGAGTATTCATTTTTATATCACATTTAGTTCTTTTTAGAACTCATGAAAACTGAATTTACTACCTACAACGACGTTCACATTCGAAATGGAATTGAATAGCTCATTTGAAGAAATATGCTGGAGGATTCAAAATATTTATATCATAAATGTGGATGAAGGAAACGGAACTGCCAGCGCTTCTTGGGAAAAGGCTGTGGTATGTAGTAAATGATGAAAATAGGTTTTCTGTTGAGTGTATCTCCGATTTGACGAGCCTCTGAAGAGAATGCAACTCCCGATCAATTCAAAGAAAATCCATATATGTACGTCGAATTATAGTAGGATGAACTAAATTCATTTCCAAAAAAAAATTTATTATAAAATGGCTTCAACTTACTGACTAGTTATGCTAGGCATTGGTGCATTAGAAAGTTGAGACTGCAAAAAATTGATCCTTTGGGTGAGATGTGGGTTCATGCCCACTGATCCTGAACAATTTTTCGGCGTTTTTGCAGAAATGAAGGCTTCCTCGGAGTGTCCTTTATTCGCTATACCTCTGTTTGAGTTCAAGTAGCAAGCATAAGCGTCTCTTGCTTGACCACAGGTTTCATATAATATGCCTAGGTTTGCCCACGCAGCGGAATGACATTTGTCCAACTGAACTGCGCAAATGTAGGCCTGCAATGCGTCCATAGGCTGACTTTGCTGTTGGTATAGCACTCTGAAAGTAACAATTCTGTAACTTTCCTACCTTCCATCACCATCTTTACTCATATAAACATAAATTGATCGATTAGTACCCACCCTATAGAGCACCATGTGTCAGCATTCCCTTCCGATTTCTCGACAGAATTTCTGTAAGAAATAAAGGCATCATGCACTTTTCCAATAGTTGCATAACACCGCCCTAATAAATAGAGGGTTTGACCAGTTACGGAGGGGTCAGCATCTAAAGCTCTCTGCAAGCAATGAATGGCTAGTGGAAGTCGTTGATTCTTGTCGCCCAAAGAATCATGGCAGTGATATAACCAACCCAGTTGGCGAAATATATCAGCACGTAAGGACTGTGTTAATGTTTTGTCCCGAAGAAGTAGTTCATATCTATCTTTAGCAGTCTTCACTTTACCTTGAACTTCAAAGAGATGTGCTATGTGGAATTTGACTGCAATCAGAGAGAAAGAGAAATCAAAAGGTTTGCTAAGTATTCAGTTAATCAAGGAAGGTTATAATCAAAAGCGTCCAGCCTCTAGGGATGCAGCTGCTGACCCTACCTGGCGACGCTCATGTTTTCCTATTCGCAAATCCAGATTGAAAAAAATGCGTATAACTAACAGGTCAAATTCTCTTTTTCCGTTAAGTGATATCTCCATTATTTTTAATTCAATGCAATTCCGTTGATGTAACCCATATTTAATCACCAAATAATTGTTGAGCTCAACACATCATGTGAAAACAGACTGAGAGCTCATACAATTGATGCTTGGATGCTTCAATCCCAAAATCCAAAATTAATATACTTCGGAAATTTGTTTAATTCATAAAATTATTATTAAATAATGATTAACTATGCTGATCATTGTGAATTTATCGACAAATATATATGAATTGCGCATGCGTCCCTTTAGAGCCAAAGATTACCCTTTACTGTAGTAGTGCACAGGCGCACAGTGTATGGTAGTTCGTTTAGTCCTTATAGTGAAGTAGTTTTCGCGGTTCCATGTCCCTTCGAAGCTTAGCCTACTAATTTCTCATTTCTAGTAGGCTATGTTTGAAGTTTTCGATGTTATGTATTGTGTGGGAGACAAATTTGCTTCGTGAATAAATATAAGCAATATACATAGTTATCCTACGTGTGTGTGCTCTTATGCTCTTTTAGTGTTGTTCATAGCGTATCCATTATTATTACTTTCCAACCTGATGATTGGAGGAACTAATTATTAACCTGAATGAAGGGAATCAGTCTCTGAATTGTTCAAATTGGTAAGTATTAACATATTCTGTTCTAGATTTATGTCAAACTAGTGGTACCCGTTTATGCCAAATTGGCTACGGGTAAGTTTTATCAATATGGCGTTTGTGGTTGCTGGCGGGAATTCTCTTGCATTAACGCATGCTCATGTCGCTCATCTGATAACGATTCGTTCGTAGGCGGAACACAATTTGGATTTGATATTTTTTCAGCAGACGGATTCATTAATTTTACGCCGCCTACGTGTTTGCGCCGGCGTCGCGAATTTGACGGGTTCATTTCGCAAGTGTTCGGGCATGCTCCTTGTCTCTTTTATACTTGTTCTCTTATTCAGCACATGTACTTCATATACTTGCATATACTAACGATAGATGGCATTCACGGTTGCTTAGCAGTTTTTGGCGGGAATTCTCTAGTGATAACTCTTCCAGGGTTGGTCAAATCATTTAGTTTATGTTTGGGCACGAGCATGCTTACTGTGAACTCTTTCAGATTGAATGTTTTCCATCCCTATCAATTCAAGTTTTGATGTTTATTGTGTATTAACTAGTGGTAAGTGAATTTAAGTCCTAGAAATACCTACTCGAAATTTACTTTTTCGATATAAATACGATCAATTCGATTTCACAACATCCTTCAGAATATTTTTCATATTATAGCATAGCATCTGAAACTTGATTTTTCGAATTTGTTCATTCGTTCATACGATTGATAATGAAAATTTCATACATCTTCGTTTGAATAATGAGAAACTTTTTTCATATTCAACAAGAATTATCGCGGTTGCTAGGTAGTTTTTGGCGGGATTTCTTCGCGCATGCTCATGGCGTCTATTTGGTAAAAATTCTTTGATGCTGAAACTCGATTTCAATAAAGTGTTTCCTTTTCGAAAAGGCTCATGCTGAAAGTTGATACGAGATACTGTAATCGATAATGATTCTAGTGTCTTGATCATTTATTTTGCATTTTGTGCATAGTGAAGAAACGACCGATCCAAATCAAGATGGAGTGCGACGGCGTCGAAGGTTTGAGCAGACGTATTTGTTTGGCGTTTGTGCATGCTCACTGCGGACGTCTGTTATTATCTGAATTATGTTCCATTCTAATATTGTGCGGGAATTATTAGTTTGAAAATATGTTTCAAAGTGTGCTTCTAGGATATGGAGTAGGGTGAATTTTTTTCTATTCAAATTAGAAATTCTCACTGCTGCTTCATACCTCATCGCATCCCTAGGATAGCAGGTGTACTTCGAGGAGGGACACAAGTGTGAATTTACTTTGATTCAAACTAGCGAGTTCACACTTGTGCCTCAGCCTCGTCGTATTTTTTCCTCGTTTGGTTTTTCCAGGAGGTACTGGTTGCTTTTTAAGTTCCACGTGTGCTTTGAGAAGGGGCAATAGTGTGAATATTCTGTGATTCAAACTAGACTGTTCACACTTTTGCCCCGCACCTCATCGCATTATATCTGGATTCATCAGGATTTTTTTCTAACTAGTATTTTCGACGCTAATACTAGGTATCCTTTTTCGATTCTCAAACTGGATGAGTTGATAACGTTACATTGAATGCTGGTCGAGGATGGTTCGAGCCTTGAAACAATCTAACGATGTAGGTCCTGTTTCAAACGAACATTTGCATTATATAATCTACGAAATGCACGCCTCACTGTTAGAACTGACCTATACTAACCACTGACGTTCAGCTTTCGCGTAGTCGTACCTTGGCCTGGTTTATCTCAGCAATTTACAATTAACGCTGATGATCTCATTTTGTTCACATGCACGCAACTTATCATTCTTATGCGATTTATTTTTACTATCTAATGTCTCCCGAAGGGCCAAAAACAACAACTTCTTATAAATATAAATTTTGTGGAGATGTTTTTTGGCCTAAATCAATATACGCCCCAACAAAATCTTCATGTTTTGTGGTATTTGGAGCTGATTGAATGGAATTGCATCTTGTGTCTAGTTAGATGTATTTATATGTCGCAAATTGGAAATGAAACGCTCTTTTTATTATAAATTATACTTAGACCACTAATCCTGCCAAAGGCCATCTTTAGATCAGCTTTGCGTTTCATTCCCACTGTTTAATATAAACCCCAACATATCCATAGAGTAGTTCGTCGGGAAAATTTATTATTTACTATACGAATTTTTCAATTTTTCAACTTACTTGCGTTTTTAGGTGTGGTCGATGGACTGTTATCTACCAATGCCAACTGAAGGTGCTTAAGGGCCGATTCATACTCCTGGGTGATCTTGAACATCAACCCAAGACGTAAATTGACCTCATTTGCTCGCTGAAATCCTGGAGATACGTAAAGGAGTTGCCGGAATGCCTTAACAGCCCTGCAATAAGGGTAAGGTCAGATTTTTTCATTTTCATTAAGCATGAATTACACTTATATCTTGAAGAAGGTAATATATTGAGTTGAGGGAGAATTCAGATATAAAAACATAGCAATACATAAAGGCCTGTTCACAGTTAGAGCGTCGAGAGTTCTATCCACTATGGATCAATACACCATGTATTTAAATTTAAATATACAAGTTCAGTGTAGAGATAACTCTGCACTCTGTATATTCAAGGAAATGAAGTGTCGTTTTTCAAGCATCCAAGAGAAATTGATCAAAATCATCAATAGCATTCTTAGCGGGGATCAATTTGAATAAAAATATGCTCATGATGTTTTTATATTGCGATTGTTTCGTTGTTTGTAATCATGCCAACATGTTTTTTCGTTCGTATAAAAATGGACGAGTTTTGGGGGGTAGTAGTGAACCAACGGTTGATTATGATGATCGGTGTGATTTACAGTGGGTGCAAAGCTCTCCGACACCACACCGTGATAATACCTTCACTTATAAATATTATTTATGATGAATCTAGATCAATTTAAGTGCAATTTAACCGCATACAAACAACACTAGGAATTCGCTGTCACTGGATTTTTAATGACGGTTCACTGATCATAAAAATTGTGACATTTCTATCTATTATCGATTCAACATTGTTTGAATATTTTACCCAATTGATAATAGTCAAAAGTACTGAACAACCCGATGTTTTCGGCTATTCAAAACATCAGGAAAAACTAGGTCAACTACATATGTGCATTATCTAATCTAATTCTCGTCTATCTTACAGTAATAAAGTTGAACGGACTGTCGGTTCGTAAGTGGGTAATATTATTAGGATGGTATATTTGGGTGTGGGTGGAACGTTTGGGATATTTTTACTATTTCGGAAGTTAATTGAAAATTCGGTACTGCTCCATTAATAAATTTGACATGATATTGTTCGGTCCTGTAGTTTTCCTTCCATGATATATTAGCCAAATCGAATTGGAAAAGTCTACTTAATATTGTTTCTATTCAACAAAAATCATATTAAATACTATCATCAGAACGTACCTAAATGAAATTTAATCTTGGTATACCAGATTTAACATTTTAATATTATAAACTGCGGAAACACCAACACTACTATAGCACCTGTCATATGATATTGAATATTTCCAGAGGAAGTGTCCTTATTCTAAACCTAAACTATTATTTTCTTCCTGACTGCGTGATTCATTGACAGAACGCTCTTCAAAGTGACGTCATTTCTCGTAAATAAATTCCCACTACAAAATTCCGATATTTGCTCTTACTCATTCCAACGTGCAACAGTTAGTTCAATATTATGAATGATGAGCAGCTATGTCGCTTTTAAGTAATATCAATCTATGATAATGGTTATTTCTCATTAGTTTTTGCTGCTTCAGCACCTAACAGGACCCAAACAATCGATACGCAAGCTTTTCCTTAAATGTGGTCAATAAAACGAGCCTTACAGTCAACATCCTTCGAGACAAGATAGAAACGTTTTTGGAGCATTAATCCCTGGTCGTTTGATTTTCATTCTAAGTCTATTTGACCAAATAGGGCATCTCCAGGTTATTTTCCCTGCAGATCTGAACGCAGACAAGTCCTAAAGACCAAAAGGGCTTTTTTGTTTATGACTTACGACAAATTTTCACGCTTATTAACGAAAAAAGCGTGCACCTAATTAATAGGCAAAATATGTAAATTTTGAATGCTAGCCACTTACACCTATTTACCACATGATAAAAATCTTATAGTTTTAAAGGGTCTTTTGACCCTCCATTGTTACCTACTTAGTAATCAATCATGTACAGTATTATCGCGGTAACACCTTAAATGGGGTCTGTTAAGTGACTTGTACCGACTTCACGAAAAAGGAAGTTACAATTTGTAAATATGAATTTCAACGAACTTAATTTACCAGTTAGGTACACACAGGTGACCGGAAAAAAACAATAAAATGTAGGGAAGGTGGAATGGCAATCTCTTGCGTGACAAAATGCTTGAATCATTTAGCTACAGTCCTGACTACCACATGAGTGGTGATATCTTTAGATATTCCATTGATGTATCAAGGATAATTGTTCCTTATCAATTCGGAATCATTTTCATCTCCTAGAAGGTTTTCTAGGGACAACCAGTATACTCTGTAGATTTACGTCGACCCATGACAAGCTGCCATAAGGTGGTGGCAGGTCGCATGTTTTGTGAGATGATGGTCTTTATAGACATCACCTGCGCAGATGCTTGGAACAGCTGGTTCCACTCCATCTGCTTCCGCACATGTTATTGTCCAAACTTCGGGACCTGATCGTTGAGTGGCTACAAAGACTGGTTTGAACTGAACGACAGGAAAACCAATGGAGTAGAACTCACGATAAAAAAATTCCGATTGAAAGTACCTTTCTTTGCGTTCACCTTTTCCCTTTTCAAATATAATTCAAATGTTGGTTCCCCCTCTTCGAACCCTCAGAATCGAATGTATATTTATTTTGCGTATTTTCCTAAACAAAGTATTACGTAAACATTGGGAATCACAATCTCGTAATCATAATAAATGCTTACTAATGTTATTTCTTCATTGTGTAAGATACAAAATGACTGTTTTGAGGAAGAAAACGCGGTTATCATAGGGAGAGCAACTTTATACAAAAAGTCAGGAATAATCAACTTCTCTCGATGATCTCCAGCGTTTTTCATACGAGCCACTATCGCAGAAAGTGGATAGAATGAAAAAAAAATGAATATAATGAGAGCATATCGTTGAACGAACTTTATCGAACAAGTTGGTAATCTGCTCCTCCTAGCAGAAGCCTAGTCTACTATCATTGCCCATTGAATAGAAGTTGTACAACTGAATACGTAAGCAGAGTTACTTTTTTACGACAAGTCATCGAAGCGTGCAATTGCGGCAGGTCAGGCCGGTGGGTATTGCATGTAAATTTTTGAGGATACGAGAAGATGGTCCCGGTTGTCTTGCCGGCATATCCATAGCGAGTCCGATCGTTATTATGAGAGGTCGACGACTCTGACACCCGCTATACTTGGACGGAATTTTGTTTCACATTAAATAATGAATCGACGGGAGGAGTATTCCATACATTTAGCAACTATGTTCTATTCATTACGTTCTACGACTGATAATACGCATATCTAATGATTTTTGGTTCGTTTTATATGTACTTCTTAGAACATGGCAGTTTTCCTGTAATAGTCCCTCAAATTCTGAACGCTACAGGCAGGTACCAATTTTCAACGTGATAGGATCTGTTTTCTTGGATATATTGCGATTTTTATCTTCGAGGCTCTGCAGATGGATTAGAACGAGCGCGCAAAGGCTTTAGGCAAGTGCTTTCCTAATTTGTTTGCCCTCAAACTATTGAGGAACCAAACTGCCTCGTCTAGAGCATTTTTTCAAACGGGCATCGAAATTCTAATAGAGATCATGCGCACAGTAGAAGGATAAACCGTCGAAAATCGATTCTGAGCGAATCTATCAGGAACGTATTGAGGTTCGGTAAAATTTCGCAAAGATGGAATGCAGACCGAAAAAAAATATATTGAATCTCTATCGAACGTGGAATGAATATCAATTACCTATGCATATTTTATTTTCTGAGAATCCATAACCGACATTACCCACGAAAACCAGTAATAATCCTCGGACCATTATCACTTATCACGAGGACCATTTTCACCAAACTACAAATCAAGATTTTATTCCATATTTCAAATAAATTCGCAAAATATCACTTCTCCTTTCAACCTAAAGAAGATTTAAGTTCTGACGTATTATAGTCCTGGTTCTCCTAGACACGAAGGTGATATATCCTCTTAATATTTCAAGAAAATACCCAGGTTTTTCCTGTGGGAACGGCATCTAATTGAGACAGATCTGGGAGACCAAGTAGTTTATTTATAAACAACTCCATACTACTTCAAGTTCCCAGACTAACATCTAATGAATTCAAATCAGGAACCGAACTAATCAATAGTCCAGTAAGAGAAGGTTGTTCACCCAAAACGACTCCCATACATCTCGTGGAATAAATAATCCAGACGGGCTAGTTGTAGAAAAGCCATCCACCCGTCCAAATTTGAGTTGAACGTTCAGACTTCCACAAATTCACCCCTTCGATTCCCCCTGTCGCCAATCTCCGTTATTGTATGGATCGTTTTACCATGCGAGGATTGTCCTACCAAAGAAGGGTTGCTTTTATGTATCGTTTCAGGTCCAGTACGACATCTGTCCGTTCGTGGGACTGTGGATTCGGTTTTCGACGGGGTGAATGTAGTCTCATACGGTGCACATTATCCCACCGGAATAGTTGCTGCAATTATTTCACCCCCCAAGTGATTTTTAGGCGAAAGTAATATCGATGCATTTGAACTACTTTGTGTATTTCTTTTTTACGAGTTGAAAACATCTGTAATAGGTCACTGCAGTTCAGTACATTTTGCGTAATCATTTTGTTATCTAGCTTAGTAGAGGATGTTGTCCGCTGAAGGTTTTCTGGTGTAATCTACGAATTGCATAATCCAGGATAGCCCTGCGGGTAGAAGTTTCTTGTATGTTTTTTCATTGTTGTATACCTGATTTTACCCAGATGATCGCAAAATTTAAGGATGAAGGAAAGCTTGCCGTTGGTTACTTGTTAATAATAAAAAAGTAAAAACAATTCAATGGCTAATAGTATCACTTTGCGGTAGATTTTTATCGAATCACTGAAGGCAGCAACGCTCCGTTAATATTATATATAATATCCGAACGACGTTTTTTGAGTCAGTAGATTTTATATAAACAAGAAGCTCATTACTCATTATCGAAGGGAGAAAAAAAAAATTGAGGGTGGAATGTTTAACCTAGCGCATTCGCCATTCGGCAGCATAGGGCTAAATATGGACTTGTGTTGTTCATAACAATCATGTGTGTGTTGAGTCTCTCTCCTGGTAGACATATAAATATTATGACTCATTTTCAAACTTTTACGTTTTGTGTACAGATTTCTCGACGAGTTCGTTCAACTTCAATGCAACAGAATTTTAAATTACCGAGGTAGGTTACGCCCACGTACTATGATGTGCTCATTCAGGTTGCATTTGTGATTGACCGTGTCAGAAAATAGACTGTTATCAGTAATGATCGATGCAATCTGAATATACGATAAAGTTACAGCAAATATTTCAATACCGTGGAATTGGTGTATTTATCGGGTTTTCCAGGGAAATTATGAGCTTATCATTTTTGTATTGTATGCACATTCAACACCTTTGTTCAATTGAATTCTCATTTGAAGTTAATTCGTACCAAATACCGCTTCTAATTTCATTGGAATAAAAAAAAAATGTTGGTTGATGAAGAGATATTTTTGGGAGCTTTATTGTGATAAGTGGTAATTATGCACATTCAAGTGTTACACATGAAGTGGCGGATCAACACTGTCAGGAATATCTACAATAATATGACGTCAGTTTGCGGAAGCAGTTTCGAAGATGACGTGAGGTAAGTCACACGCAACATGGCGGATGATTACCAAATCTAAACATCGCTGGTAGCATCCCCTAATTGACAAGGACAGCTACCAACGAATTACAGAATGCAAATAGACAGAAACGGCGCTGAAGTGGGCAGACTCTTACCTTTATGGTTTGAATCTATATAAACATGACTCTTGGAAGAATTTTCTTAAAATTCTATATAATATTGGCATAAATAAACACAATAGGGACGATTGAGATTTCCACACTAAGACACTTTGGATCATGAAACTGGGAGATCGTAGTAAGGAACACTTTGTGGTATTCTGAACACTTGAATTGATCGAACACTTTATTGAAAACGACAAAAACAAACAAAAACTTCACTCTCGGACCTTCGCACGACACCCGTACCCCTCGCAAACCTCTGAGCCAACTGAGCCTGCGACCAAAGCTTGCTAAGGCACCCTAAAATGCATCGTGAAGTTGAATACGGAACGGAGGTGAGCGAAGTTGTGTGAACGGAACGTGAGTTTAGTGCTTCTGCAACTAAAATCCTGTGCTGACAGAGTATCCCTGAATGCACTCAGTTATGTCAGACGAAACTTTCATGGACGATTCGAACTTTCAAGATCAAGATCGCCGAATATGATGTTCGGTAATTGGACCGTCGAAAATAGACTACGAGATGGTCTATCTAGACGGAAACTGCACTCGCGTTACCTTTGCTGCGCGACTAATTTTACCAGAAAACTGAATAAGAATAAATATCTACTACTGGAGACAACAGATTAAGGATGAAGTGACGGACCATTCCCAAATAGATTGGAAGTGAAGATGAGAGTGATACAATCTGGCTAAGCTGAACAGCGCTGTGCCTGAGGTGTCAAAAAGGGACAAAAGCTCTGAAATGGCCATTCTAAAAGGCTCAACATTTGATATTTGGGCAGCAAAAAAATATAATTAAAAAAAAGTGTCCTATGGCAATTTTTTCCGGGTGTTTGAATTACTTTATTTTTGATGAATTACTTTATTTTTGAATCGACAGAAATTGCAAGTTATAATGCAACTGAAGCGACTCTCGGTTGCCGACAAGTTAGCACGTTATATTATTATATTCGAAAAGCAATGAAAGTATCTAAACAATAGATGAGAAGCTTGCGCACCATAAAGGGGGCTCGCCATATAGCGTGGGCCTTGCACAGGCGAACAGGCAATGTCCTTTGTTCAACTGCACTTGCACAGATATTATGCAATTATCGGACTCACTCTTATTAGCACGAACGTTTGTTCACGTGCTAGCCTTACGTATGTATACGTTAAGATAGCCGATCAAAACAACTGTTGAGTGTATCATTTAATTACAATGAATCAATTGATATCATATCAATCGATAAGGTTAGTGATCTGAAAAATCCGAACATGGATGTTGCAGAAACCGAAAACTCAAAGCTAAAAAATCCAGCCTTTATCATCCAAGGTTGAATGGGATCTAACAATCTCCATCTCTCTCCTGTCTAGACTCCGGCGATTTTTTCTTCATCAACTCGGTTTTCGGGAGTGGATGAACACTTCCCAGAAATCAATCAAATCAAACCGAGTTCATCTTTTCATTATCGTTAAAAATTTCGGAAACTTATAATTTGATGCAACAAATCTATTATTCTCGTGTTGTTGAACTCCGAAGAGTTGATATTTTCGCGAATACTCTACTCCTACCTGCCGAGGCAGGCAGGTAAAAATAATTATTATAGGGTAGAGATTCTTCTTGAAATTTAGTGGGGTATCAATAGAACTTAGGTTCCGCTGGCTTTGAAAAGCATTGCTCCCGTTATTGCTTTACAGTCCCGACGAAGAATGAGAATACATCTGTATAGAGATTAACCTTGAGGTGGAATGCACTCTTCATCAACTGTTTTGGAACATATTTTTAAAACCTATTCGAATTTTCCACTTCTCAAGAATACACGTATGTATCCAGATAAAAACGATGTTGCAACTTTCACATTGAAATCAAATTTCAATAAAATTTTGATCCCAGAGAGATTCGACTCTGCTGTCGAGAAAGTGATTATGGAAATACATATTTTGAATGAAATAGGACTAAAAATCAAGGCGATAAGCTTGGAATTCATCGAACCCCGAGGGGTGAGAAGCAGATAGACATTCTGATACCCATGTGTGGACGAAAGAAAATTTCTGAAGGGTTATAATTTTTTGTGTTCAATTCCCAAGGAGATTAAATGCGATACCTACGAATACTTTTTTGTATACCTAGCAACAACGTGTCTCGGACCTCGTTTTTGCCTTGCCCAAACAATACCTTTCATTTTTTTTTTCGTACTTCAAGCAATCTCGAAATTGCTTCTTCCTATTGTCAGTTTCCTGTTATAGGAATATTATGGCGTTTTATGGTATCACTATTGTATCGTGAAGGTATTGTGACTATTGTGACAAAATCTTCCGACAAGCAAAGGTTATTTTTCAATGTTATATTGCTTCGCAGTCGAATACCTCAACTCAAATAACCCACCGTAAATCGTTTCAAATCATAGCCTCCCACGATCTCGTTTATAGCAGGATTCCTAGCTAAAAGACGAATTGCAGAAATCGATAGTGAACGCAGCTACGGTGTAAATAAAGAGTGATATTAGCTGCATAAACTATTTCCTCTAGTATGCCAGGTAACGGTACTTGCACCAATGCTCCGTATGTGTAATACTGTATTGTTCTCGAGCGTTTTACTACCCACTTAATACTTCTTCGTCGCGTATCTTTATGAAACCTCATGATGACTCATTTACCTGCCTCCGAGGTCTTCATTTAGGTGCGTAGAGATTTAGGTTTTCCGAATGAATTGCAATTTGCGCAAATCAGATGTCTAATTTTCGATAAAAAATTGATTATGCAATTTGAACAAAGTGTCCAGCTGATTATCAGTCAATTTTTTTTCCGGAAACATACCTAACTATATAAATGCATAGTGTCTGGGATTAATTGTACTAAATCTATACACTACTTTACTTTCACAGAAAAAGATCACGTCCCGATGGATTAAAATAAATTCACAACACTGGGAATGTGTGAATTTATCAATAGATAAGTGCCTGAATGATTCTTCAGAAACCCATGATATTCGAGATTGGGGGTTACTAACTGCCCAATAATATAGCATAATTGGTAGTTTGTTTCTCAACAACATCCTCTAAATGTAAAGCGAGTGGGTTTGTTTCACAATGGACTGATAATCAGTAGGTAGGCTGCAAATGGTGACAACAAATTTTTCTGGTCGTATGGTCCAGCTGATCACAATTATTGATCACCAGACCTTTGTGCAACAGCCCAATACAAATCGTACGTTATCTTTCTCACGTAGTGCGAGGGAATAGTGTTCATCTACCACCGAAAGTAAAACTTCACTTCGAGACCGAACAAACAGATCCGCCTCTGTCTTCTACCGCAACGAGAGTTCAATATACTATTGATGTGACGTCATATCACATCACTAAAAGTTTACATAGGACAGCAAACCGTACACATGAGCAATCGAAAAATGCTACGACGTACCTATATGCGTTTCGCTTCGGACGACAACCAGCAAATTCATTTCTTCTGCATTAATGCATATTTGTTTATAATAACAATGTAAGCACTGCCGCCTTAATACGATACCATCTTAGAATCCTACTGCGACATCTTGAAAATTTAGTTATAAGGAACTAGATGGAATGCTACAGCTTTCAAAGGAATTCCAAAAATTGCGAATTTCATGCATCGCTTTACTCAGTTCAGGAAAAAATATGCAAGTTGTTGCACAAATATCAACACAGGGTTAGGACTCATCAATATACAGTTAAAATTTTTAATTTGTATGTGCTTACTTAATTTTGAAGGGTAAAAACATCCACTTGATAAAAATTTTAATGATGATATTCTGCTTCACAACGAAAATCCCTGATGAAAACATATACTGAGCGAATCATCAACATATAACTTTTTTTAAATAAATTATTACGATATCATTTGTATTTATTACGTTTCAGAAAATTCCAGAATCTGCATCCCTCGTGATTCCTTCATGGAAAAGGTAAGTTTAACAAAAATTTGAACGCTACTGAAAAGGGCTTCTACAAATCATTGCAATTTATCTCTATGATGATTTCCTGCTTCGTTTTGAAAAATCCTTGATGAGAATTAAAACTGAAAAAATTATTATTATTATCTCCCCTGAATTTCGATTGACTGTGAAGTTGTATCTTTTTTTTTTTTTCAATTTCAGACAGAACATCTGAAAATTTGTTCTCAACGCTTCAAAGGTGAGTTAGAAAAGAAGTTTACGAAACTTAAGGATACTGATCCTTAAGTTCCCACATATATTTTCATAATGATGATCATTCGCTTCTCATTAAAAAAATTTGATGAAATACAAAACTGAGAAAATACTTTGAATCATATGTTTCTCGAGACTTAGTTAAGTAGGCTTATTTTATGTCTTCCTATTTCAGAACACGAACCGAAGAATTTATCCCCAAATTTATGAGCTGCGTTTTCCCCCTAAACTTTTTCCATTGAGGTATATACGAGAGGGTCTTCAGTATGGTAAGGTTAGATACCGTGCTTTCTACTGTATTTCAAGACAACGAAAAAACGACTGCTTTCACTGAAATCGGTGCCCAGCCTTCAGCGTCCTAGAACGATCTTTGGCCGAACGGTAAGCAAATTGCAATTTTTGATAGCACCTTGATTGGCAGACCACCGCACGAAAGATGAACCTATACCACTGCGGATGTTTGGCTGCATTGTGGCCGGCTCCAGGGGTCATTTACCGACCCGACTATGTTGGGCAACCGTGGGCAGTGCACTTCTCGGAGCCCAAGGTCGCCTAGACAAGTTGTCAAAACGAAGAAAAAGGGGAGAATCTCACGTGGACGTCTCGGTCCTCTTACAAATCTGGTTTTAAACGGCTATTGTTTTTAGGACGATGATCTATATGCTCGACAGGGAGAATCCACGAGATAAATATGTTTACCATCGATTTCTGAAATTTTGTCATATGGCTCGCAGATTTGGGGGCAAAAGGCAATAAACCATATATTTTTGTTCAGTCGAAACTTACGATCGCAGTGAAATTCACTTTTTTAATTTGCCGCGAAGTTGAACGATAATTATACTTCATGATCTTGACGAAATGTTCTACATATAACTAGAAATTCACTCGGGCTATTTAAAATTCAAGCAGTCCCACACTAAGATGCCACAATTCCAGCAGCATACCTCCCAGAATCATGAAAAAGACTCACGGCATACCGTCGGCCATCGTTAAAGTAAATGCTATTATTAGATCAAATTTTGAATAAAGTATACTGTCGCCAAGTGATCTCAAACGCACTGAAAGAACCCTCATAAAATGTAGAATGATTTCCACGCATTCGCTTTAACTTTTAAATAAAAACTTGCTCAAAAATCTTCAGCATTCAAATGCAGGTATTGAAGCAACATTTACAATAGCTTATCTCAATGTTTTCGATTAAAACTGCATAGGAAGAAAAAAATGAACGAGTGCGCTCAGTTGGAATAGACTCCTCAGATACTAAAATATTAATTCCGCTAAATTGAATAGTCTATCTGTGTTCATCAGTATCGTATAAATCAATCAAAGATGCCCACTAAATGAAGCAGACGATCGTTTGTTGAAAGTCAATAGGCACATTGAAGTACTCAATAAACCGATGCGACACCTGGCGTTCAACGACCTAAGCTTTGTCTGGATTCTGTTCGCAATGTGTGGAAATGAAATGGGAATCAACGCCGATAGGGCTATGTAAGATAATGAAATAAATTGGACTGGCAGAAGTCCACAATCAGAGCATATAATTTCTCTATACCAGTCCAATTTCATTCCTTCCGTTCTATTCTGTAACTTAAGATAAAATGGAGATATGGTATATGTTGAATAGAAATGTACAAGTGCAATGTCTGGTGCATTTCTATTCAACAAATATTATCTCTAATCCGAAGTTACAGAATAGGGCCCGATTACCTTGCATACCTATATCGGTGTTTGAACCCACATTATTTATTATGTAATATATTTCATGTTTCTATTCAATTAGTCTTAGCTAGTTATTATTCCTGAAAAAATAATAACTACATAACACCCTAGCTCTTACTAAATTCTTTTGCCATTTATTCAACTAGCGCCATCTGAACTTCAAATGACAAAATGAAATTCTGAAACAGGTTCCTGGCAAACTATCGAAGTCTGTCAATTTGAAAAGCCATACCTATTCTGATTAAGTGTTATAATTTCAAATGTTAATATATACCGTATGTCAAATCACTACAACCGATTTCCATACAATTCTAGACATTTCCATATCGATTTAATGATGTCTGCATAACAACGGCCTTTGGGAATATCAATAATACCAAAATGATAATATGTTTTTTATCTATAAGAAACACTCACCACTGAAATGCATTATAATGAAAGTAAACCAATCCTAGTCCATATAGAAATGTAGCGTCCTGCCAGTGATTTTCAGCCTGGGTCTTGTAGAACATCTGATATGCAGAAAGAGCTAAAATTTATAGATATAGCAGGATAGTAAATGACACACATTTATAGTCTACCTTTTCGATACTCTTCTAATAGCAAATGAAAATGTCCCAACTTAACCCAGGTCTTCGGGTCTATGCTAATTTTCTTATTTTTGTGATTTATTGGCTCGTTTTCTTTCTCAACAACATGCTGTTTTGTTGCTTGTATGACCATTAACTCTAAGTATTTGACTGCCTGAAAATTTCAATAATATAGAAAACCATTTGTTACATATGTCGTATACGAACCTTTATTACCAAAGCTTTTTTAGCTTCATTCTCTGGTTTATTGAGAAGTAAGAAACCATACTGACGACTGCAAAGAGTTGAATTAGTTTTGCAGCAAAAATTATAACCATTGATATTCTCACCTGTCTAATTCGGATAAGATATGGAGTTCTGATGGTGTCATGGTTATTTCGTCTGTTTCTTCCCCTTGTTCCGACTTGCTCATATTGACAGAAGTGTGTACACTAAAATCACGGTACTGAACAGGGTCAGATCAGTAATTATTGAAATATTCACAATACGTCTTTATATCAAGTGATGTATAGTTAGCATTTTCCTCAGAGTCCGAGATATTTACTCTTAACACTGTATTTAAACACACCTACTAGTGCACAAAATAATAATTTTCTACACTGAATCTTTTCACGATTCATTACGCTGCTTGTTTTTGAGATAGTTAATGAAATCAACACAGTTCCAATGATTATTTGGAACATAACCTTACTTCATGGACTTTTCCAGTTTTGTTGTCTTCTTTGGTCAATTATGGCTGTGTTCTCAGCAACTGATTCAATAGACTGCAAGATATGGAAAGATGATTGCTATTTATGGAGAAGGGGTGTGCATGATATAACGAAAAATTTGTTTTCAAACTCTTTCGAACCAAATCTTGCTAAAGTATATTCAATTATTTCATTGGGTGAACTTTCCTCCTACACCTACAACCATAGACAAGCTACAGCAAGGATTTGAATGACGTCAATTACTTGTTTACGTACATGCATTGTTGGTTGCAGACTCTGACACTTCTAACAGGTTTTCCTTGTTTTCCGTGTTAGAAAGACACAGGTAGTGGAGGTAAGCAAGAGGTATCTGCTGAACAGGAAAATCGATTTTATGGCATTCGGAAAATGAAGGAAAAACATATGTTGAGTATTCTGTTGAGCATTTTCCATATCTTGATTATCTCATGTAGTTCCTATGTTCAGAAATTTCCACTGTTAATGCCCAATGTTCATCCTGATAGAGTGAGTAGATTTTCAATGTATTGCAGATTTTTCAATTTTTTTGCCCAACATCTGGATATCCCGGCAATTCCATCCCGCTTTATAGTTATCACTTAGGCTCATTACCTGAAAATATTTCAATAATTTTAGAAACAAATCATTTTCAGTTACTTTTCATTTGTGTCTGTATTTTTAGGATGAATTGTATCTTTGTACCCCAGCTAAAATTGTGCCAAACTCAAATTTTTATATTGGTAAGTTATCAAATAGGTGAATGATTTTCATACTCACCAACTCTTTTTTGTCAGTGGGCTTTGAACCAAATGCCACAATGGACAGGATACATCATATGATCTTATTTGGATGTACAGAACCTGGAAGCAATGACCCGTACTGGTGAGAAATCTCATATTCAATTTGTATGTATATATCTTAATGGGTACCAAATTTTTAAGGGATTGTGGTGAAATGAGTATGACAGAAACAAACACTCTGAAAGAAAGGCCTCCTTGTTCCAGTGGAACCCATGTAAGTGTTCCATATGGATTTAGCATTACACTTTGAAGTTAATGTAATGTAAAATGTTTTCCTCCCCCGTTCTTGCAGGTTATTTATGCATGGGCTCGAGATGCTAAAGCCCTTACATTACCAGAGGGAGTAGGTTTTCAGGTTGGAGTGAATACCTCCATAAAATATTTGGTTATACAGCTGCATTATTCTCATAAGTTGCCTGGTAATTTCATGTTGAATACTCTTTGTTATTTTAGAAATTTGGAATGCCTGGTATATCAAAATTATGGCACTATTCAAATTGAGTATTTCAAATTGCACAATAATTTTCATTAGTTGGGCAATACCTAACAACTATTATTATATCATAATTGTTGCATGTTTTTCTTTTCCAGGAAATGAGTTGGATAATTCTGGATTGACTTTGCTGTATACACAAACACCGTAAGGATTATATCATACCAATATGTAACCCAACAAATGAATCTGGACTATATTTTCAGACTGAAAAAGCTTGCAGGTGTTCTCCTGTTGGGAACAGGAGGTGAAATTGCTCCCAAAACCATTACCCATCTGGAAGTTGATTGTTCTATCGATGAAGGAAAAATTATCCATCCATTCGCTTACAGAGTTCATACTCATAGCCTGGGTGTGTTGAAACTTCAGTGGTAATCTTGAGGTAGTGATTTGAATATTTTCAGGCCGTGTTGTTTCTGGCTACACAATCGATCGTGATGAGTATGGAAAAGACCATTGGACCTTATTGGGCAAAAGAGATCCTATGACACCTCAAATGTTTTATCCTGTCTTCAGCAGAAAACCCATTGGTCCTAAACAAAGATTGGTGAGTGAATTGTCTATTAAAATTATTTGATTAGAGGACATTCTGTCTTTGAATGCCTTCTCACTATGGAATGAATTACAGGCAGCCAGGTGTACTATGGAAAGTTCGAGCAGAGATTCATATACTTCTGTGGGGTAAGTAGTAGCAATTTTTTTTTAAAGTAAGTTGAATCCTAATTTTTCCAGACCTACTAATCAACATGAAATGTGCAACTTCTATCTCATGTATTATGTTGAAGATGACTCACCTCTTGATAGGAAATATTGCATGAGTGAAGGTCCACCATTTTATTACTGGAAGAAGAATTACAATTTGAACAATATACCTGAATTTGAAGCATCAGCATTATTGGATCGACCTCCCTTGGTAACTCATCACTAAAAAGTTGCACGAATCTAAAAACTTGAAATGAATGCTATGAATAATTTTGAACTTCCAATTAAGTTTTTGAATATATTGCCCTCAAACTTGAGTCATGAATCTGCACAGTATTAAATGTACTTAAATATTTTCATTTTCATAATTTTTTTTTTAGTTTAAATTGAGACTCAATTTCATTCCTTTTTTTACCAGTTTGGTGGTCTCCAGTCTTCCAAATTTTCTTTCATTATTTCATCAGTTTATCGGTTTTATTTATTTGACCAAAATAAACAAGAGCGTCGCCAGCTCAACAGGTTTGAGGCTCGTCTTTGTTAAAATTTGATGTGAAACACCATGACCACAATGCTGAGATTTAGTTTTGCCCCCCTAGCCCAACAACTAGCGACGCCCTTGATATGTACCCATTGTTATTTACATTTGAGACATTTCGCACAAATTTGTAGATTGAAATTTGATTCATAATGGCAATGCTTATTTTCTCTTCATATATATCAATATATTTTTATCAATTACCACTTTCAAATATCATTAGAAACAAAAATTTTCATCAAATTATAAAATGAGATTTTTTGTAAATTGAAAGTAAAGTATAGTTTTTGTTTTCACTAAAGTTCCTTAAAAATTATATCTGCTGCAGAAACATTCCAAAGTATTAAGATTGATTCAAACTAAATATTCATGTACATGTTAGAATAGTCGTTTTTAGTTCAGTTTTCAATTCAGAACACCTTCTAGAAAGTGAAATTTTAGTTGCTAGTATGAAAGATGTACACAAAAAATATAACTATATATATATTTGGAAACTGACCAAATGAAATTTACTGTGAAGTGCAAAAAAAAATTAAATTACATTCGAGTGGTTACTCAATTATTTTAAACTAAATATTTTTCCAGTTAATGTTATCAAACTATGTATCTTGAATATTTTTTGAGATCTTTATTTTTATGGATTTGAGATTACGATTAAGTGTAGCTTCTAGTCATGAATTCCAATCGTCCAAATTTTCAAATTTACTTCTCAGATTATTTAAAACGTAATTTTATTGTGGTTATCAATTTATGCCATTCCACAAATTGATCTGTTTGTTATATACATATATATATTTTATATTATTTAGTATTGAAATATTTTTATTCTGAAAATTTATCAAAAATTGAATGTGACATATTCAAAGGAAATAAAATTAGCAATTTTACACCGTTTTTTCTTGTGAATGGACACCCTACTTGTGGAGATCAAGATTCAGCGTTTCTGAATTGAACAAATACTTAAAAACTAAAAGATATATCACAATCAAGAGTCGGCGACGTGTATCAAACGATGCGAAATGCATTATGGACCGAAAGGACGGTCATAATACATTAGGCACAGAACTCCTATAAAAAAAAACGTCACAGTGCGGTCGAAATCATATAGATGAAATACATAAAAAAAGCATTTGAAAGAAAAAAGTAAAACTTCACTCATGTTTGTTCACCGGTTCTCATGTAAAAATAATTGTACAATGTGTAACAAACAATTTTATTTGGTTTAAATTCATTACATTATTGATAAATTAACGTTCAGATTAATATTGCACATGATTGAAAATGCTTACGTCAAATGGACGTAATATATGCCATGCATCAATCCAAACTGAAAACAAAAAGAATAAAAAACTATCTTCAATATTATGTAATTAGATACATAAAGTTGTATAGTTGAAACTTAAGGTGCAAGATCTATTTGCCATTGTACTTCTTCCATAAGTAGCTGTGTTTTTTGAGATCACATCAATCTTGAACAATAGTATAAGAAATCGAAAGAAAAAGATATTTTTTATAAGCAATCCAATGTTTTAGATATTGACAATGGCACCATCAAACAAAGTTAAACTATACATATATTCCATTTGGCAGATGATTATTTCGTCCATTCAAAATAAGCCAGAAGTATTTTTCAAACATAAATATGACAAATAAAATGGTGGTTCGATATCCTTCTTAATTAACATGAAAGTAGATGATGGTGCAGTGACACGGAAGCCAAATTGGGGATTGAAAAGGTTTTCAGGATAATAAGAAGGCACAAGCAGCGGCTGTCCAGCATAGTGAAGTCTAACTAGAATGGAACAATACCCTGTGAATTGTCAAGATAACTGAACTGGAACGGTTTATCCAAGTAATGGCTCTTGTAAGATTCCTTCAATTAGTAATGAAAGCTACGCATTCATCTGATTAAACCAAACTAGGGAAACACATATAACAGGAAATATTCCTTTCTGAAATGAAAATTATAGAATGAAATGAACAAATTGAAATGTTTCGAATAACATATAATAACATAGCTCTTGAATTTTACATTGGAATTTAGTTAGCTGCCTAGTTGTGAATCTCTGAAAAACCAAACACCTAGCCTTCAATAAAAATTTCAGGTCTCTGAAAACCAATAAATACAATGACATGCTTTTACATCAATTGATGTGTACATAATTAGAGATATACTTTCTGTTGAGGCACTGTGAGTAAGGCATTTCTACAATAGTTCAGTGGAGATAGGGTCTTCCGACTAAACGGACTTATCCAGTCCAGATTCTGGATTGTAACTTTAAAACTATGTGCAAGGATAGTGCACACAACAGTAGATAAAATATATGTTCATATATCCATGTATAACTATATAATTTCAATTTTCTTTAGTTCAATATACAGAATAGATATCATACTTTGAAATTCCAAACAAATTGAAAAGGCTACAACAATGAACACTATGTTCCTTGGGGAAGTAGAACATTCAACACATACGGACGACATTTTAGACCACACAGTTGATCAGATTCCTACAATTATTTTGAAACTATCAACAATAAGTTTAAGATGTTACACAATGCTCCTGGAATATTCAAAAGCTGGTCTATAAGACATCAAACACATCAAATGACTATATTAGAAAAATAGTAGGTCAAACAAATAATTTTGAAATCTAATTTCATTTTCGAAATTCTTGAGATACAGTATTGAAATCATAATTAGCAATGGAATTGCAATTGTTAATGCATAGTGAATGGTAAATATAGGTTTATATATTATTCATCAACATCAATACCATCAACATATAAATGGACTATCATTATTTCATCTTCTGTTATGACAGAAAACAGAAAATACTAGGTTTCAGTTTGAAATGCCAGGAGGGTTGTGTTGAATCAAAAGGTCTTCCCTTTTTTTTATACAGTGGGTCATCCGTGTCGACAGCCGATGAACAGAGTACATCCGATAACCAGCTGGGAAAGCACCAATATTCATATTTCAAAGTAACTTCCTGCACAGACTCCAAATGTTAGTGGATGCATTCTCGCTAAATTAACAAGTGTATATTATAAATAATATCCTATTCGCCTAAAAACATTTATAAAAAATCCTAACTATTACATGAAAATAATGGCACTATATACTTATGCTTGTTTCTGATAAGAACTTGAAGGGATTACGTATCAGGTAAATTTAAATTACCATCAATAATTCTCTTTTTAGTGCTTAATCTGTCTAATTGATTTGAAGGACAGACAAATCTTCTCTTCAAGTTGCAATATCAGAAAAAAAAATTTGGAATTAACCACTAAAAATATTTACAGGAGTTTTGTAATAACAGTAGATTTCTACAAGAAAGATCTTGATGAATTTCCCTTATCAGTCTCAAACTGGAATTATAAAATTTTTTGTTTATTATAGTAGAAAATTTCATACAGTTGCAGTAGGCAGAGCTGGTAATAATCTCTGCATTTACATTTCCAGTAACAATGAACCAATGACTGTGTCTGACATTGGAAGAAATTGATCAGGTCTTTCTTTAAAGAAGTTCAAATTATCTAATAAGCAGGGTGTTATTCCAAACTGTCATCAGTTTCAAAATAAAACTGCTTCAAAATCGGTAGAATTTTCTGTCTATTTCATTTTCAACATGTAAAATGAAAGTATAATTTTCCTTCAAGACTGTTTCCTAACAATCATAAACTCAATTTGGCGGGGGGTTTAATTTTATCAAGAATTTAATTTTGGATTATTGGAAATGTCATTGAATAAATTTCACGTTGAATAGAAAAATGTGACCTTATAGTTCATAAGGAATTGAATAACTTGTATAAAATTTTCCAAATACTAATGACAATAAATTTCAATGGTCCATTTTTGAAATGTGTTATATGTCAACATTGCACTTTGTATTTTTATCACTGGTACAAAATATCTTATATAAAGTAGAAATGAAATTTGTCGAATTAAAACAATCGAATTATCAATATTATATAAGTTTTCTTTAGGAATTCATATACAACAGTTTCAAACGGATTTGAAAACCTTGAACAGACTAGATAAATATAATATAAAATGGTATTTACAGAAATTACATAAAATTATAGTGAAAACAATTAACACCTTGAAAGCATTATTTGCTTAATATAATCGTTACGCATCAAATATTTTTTTGAAAATTTCGGGGTCCGCAGATTGTTTCTCTAAGTGGGACTGAAAAGGAACTCTGGAAAATTTAAACTGGATTGTGTATAAATTTGTGTTTTCAATATTGACGTTTTAAGTATTTATAAATATAATTGTACTTCTTAGTCTTTTAGTTATACCAATGTGATGTTAATCAATGCAGTTGCATTATCGCATGTTCAATTACCACTGTTCCTGACCAATCGATTGCAGATGTATACGTAATCGACTAAAATCATAAAATACGTGAAACGCACCACACTAACCCATCCCAAATATCCTCGTTTCTATAGAAAATAATTTCATGCTTATAAATTTCAATTTAATTATTGTTCAACTAGACTCAAAGTTTATCACATAGGACGACAATTGGCAATAGACTCATCATGATCAGTATTTAATTCTAACCGCACTATGGCACTTTGAGTGTTCTGAGCGGACGAAATTTAAGAAGGCCAGTCGGTAAGTCTCGGTCTCTTGTGCATCTGTACCGTTTCGTAATCGCCACTAGAGGGCCCCGAAGGAGAGGGCAAGTTCGTAGGCGTGACACTCCCGGGTGTTGACGTTATCTGACCCGCAGAGTTCGGCCTGGGATGATGACTATGCGCTAAATTAAGGTTTTGTATATGGCCATGATGCACAGCAGCACTCAAATGCGTATGGTGTTCGCGTGGAGGTGAAATTGGTTCACTTTTTATCTTAATCGGTACAGGTGACGAGGATTGTGGGGGTGGCGTACTGCTGGATACCGCCAGATGGGGTAATCCACTTGTATGTGCTAGTGATGTTGGTATTTGATGACTGGCCCATGATATACCGAGTCCCATGTCAGTACCGATACTGAAATCTTGGGGGGCAAATGATGAACTTAGAGAACCTGAGTAATTAGAAGATAAGCCGGGAGTTTGCAACGCAACTACTGGAGTGTTCAATGCAGACTGCGTTCGCGAGTGCTGAAAAAAATTATCATTATAAAAATTCACCAACAACAACTTCAAGCAATGCATTTACAGAATATAACAAACTATACATCAGATCTCAGTGAAAAAGCACTCTCATCTGTTAAAATTTTATATAGAGACAAGATATAGCCTTTGGGATTTGCAATATCAATCAAAATAGGTTGACTTATAACGAAATCTCTTTATTCTGGCATAAAGCCCAACTGCTGCTATCCATGAGTAAACCAAGCTCATTGTTATAGAAGGTTTGAAACAAAAACTTTCTCATCAACAAGAAAATAATATAAAAAATCAATACAATCAGGTGGAAACGACTAAGAAACTGCCAAGTCAATATTGATGAAGAATTTTTCCAACATTCAGTTACTCACAGAAACTCCATACATAAAATTCTACAAAATGGGGTCCAGATCTAACCACCAAGTATGGTTACTAGTTTCAGGATAACTAACCTCACTATAAACCACATCATCTTGGGTAATACCATGCCCTCCAAGTGGCGCCGGTATTACCACCCGAAGATTCGATCTAGATACAGGTGAATGTTGTTTTGGATGTTTCGAAGAGCTCATACCAGGGCCAGGACTTGGCCCTGGAGATGGTGAGCCTCCCATGGGCGAGGCTGAATTTGGATAACCGTTGCTCATTTCCAATATCGCGCCACTTGGATATACAGAGTCGGTCTCTGAAGATGATGGACGAGGACTTATACTTGTGTGCGCCATCTGTGGACTAGATTGGAGAAGACCACTCTCGTTGTAACTAATATTCACTGGTACTGACACTGGTTGGTTGTAGTTTGATCCCATGTTCACCTACAAAGAAGAAAAATTGACATTGGTATGAATATGTTAACGTCAAAAAATGAACTTACCCTTTGTCCATTCATCTGATTCTTTTGAATAAGCATTTGAAATTCCTCGTCTATCCTTGTGTATTTAGCTTCAGTTCTTGGGGTCAGTTGGTATTCTGTTTCTGGTTCCGGACTGTCAGGGCTCATGACTCCGTTTTTATGCTCCTTCTTATTAAGTGCCTGCAAGTGTCAGTGGACCAGCTCATGGAGAAAATAAGCCTCAAGGGCTAGTCTATTTCTACCAAGCATATACAACAATTTGATAGAATAGCTTCAAATAAATTATGGTTTTTTTAATGTTCATTCGGATGAGGAATTTTTTTATTTGAAGCTATTCCTTCAGTAGGAGATTTCAAAGATTGCACTACAAACTAAAATTAAATAAAGAAACTTGAGCAACAACTGAGATTAATAATGGCAAATGCAGGAATTGATAGCAATAAAAAATATTAAAACATTCGGTAATACCCCAAGTTGAAAAATTGCTTCTTTCAGCAGGTATTGATAATTTATTGCGGTTCATAGGTCACAAGCGTCAATGACAACAAGTTTTTTTTGTTTTCATTTTTTTTTATCTCATCGAGTTTCTGCACTAGCCGAATATTGGGCACAGTTGCTGCTGGCTTAGATGTACCTCTATAATGTTCTTGTTTGTTAAGGATTCGTGTGGTTCATTATATTCCGTGTACTTCAAGAGCACCTTGTCCATGTCCGTACTGGCATACTGGTATAATTTATTGCTACTACTGAAAATAATTAGAGCAATTTCACAGTCGCATAGTACCGAGAGCTCATATGCCTTTTTCATGACTCCGAATTTGCGTTTATTGAATGTCACCTGAAAAACATTGAATTTATTAATTATTTTATCGGTGAAAAACGCGAAATTAGATGTGTTACAGACAGAAGGAATAATTTCCACAATGTGAGTTCATGTGATTTGGGGGTCACATATCCAGGATCTCCATAGGCAACAATACTACACCCCTCAAAGTTCAATGTGTGAATTTTGGCGCCTTCGAACTCTATGCATTTAAGGCCAAGGTTGGAGTGGATGCAGGTTCTTGCATTTTTTGACTCGAGCGTATGGATGAAGCAATTTAACCTCAAGCGCAGAATTCAATTGTTGGGTTCTTGTTTGGTGCCCAGGTGAGCAAGCACGTGTAAAAAAACGTACCCACTATAACCTTGGCCTAAAAATATTTGTCCAAGTCATCTCCGATCAACCGGTTGTTCACAAAAAATTGAGAGACAAAAGTTTTCTTTCGCAAAAAAAATTGAAGCCATTTAAAAGGTAAGTATAACATTCTTTTGCAAAAATCAAGTTCAAGAAACCATTCTTTTCAAGTGTAACACATGTAATTCCGCTGATAATGAGTAATATCACCGAATACTATTGGTATGAAGAGACATCTCAATAGTATCACTATACTGGCAGCGAGCATCCAATGATGAATGAGAGAAAGTTATTTCTATCATTTCATCAGATTTCTTTACGTAATAAATGCTTCACAACGGACAGTAAATTGTGAATAAATTTTGTCATTATTTACAACAGATCGTCCTGAACAATCATTTATCTTATTAAAGTCAGCTACTTACTTGACGATTCCGTTCATCTGTGATCCTGGATATTTGAATTTTCTTACGACCCATGGCAGCAATTTTGAAATACTGATTTTGGAACCGTTTTCACGTTGAGAAATTGGCGAAAGCCGCGAACTGATGTGAAAAGGTTGCTTGTCCTCAGATCCCCTCAGTTCCTGATGGCTCAAAAAACTGAAACGAAAGAGAATAATAAATGTCAATCTTCGAGATATTCGAATGAATAGAATAGAGTTGGAAGGGTTTTGAGAGGATTCCAAACTGGGAACAATAAGCAACTTAGATCGACCTCATAGTTCCACCCCCACAGGTCGTCCGACGTGCCAGTCCGGCTCTGGTTGAACTAATCTACGAGGGCGAGAGCTACCGCAAGTGGAATATTCTGGGAAGAGGGTTTATTTGTTTTCGTTACGAAAGGACAACATCCAAATCTTATATGTGTATATGAAGAGGATTTCTTCTCAGAAAAGTGTTGAAATACAGACAGAAAGTTGCAAAATTTCCACATCGATTCCCTTTTAATTTTTCACCACATTCCAGATTTTTCTGAAACGTTGATGTCTTGTCATTAACCAAACGAGCTTAACTCTTGCAGCTTGTATCATATCGAGTATTATTGGTTTGATCCAGTGCGAAAATATGATTTTCTTCTCTTCAAATAGGTCGATTGAAACGGAAAATTGGAAAGATCGTCCTCGGGCAGGAAGAGACATCGGAGGTGGCATTTTTTATAGCAGCCCACTCTCGTTACCGTTTTGGACGGGGAGACCTCATGCTTTAGGAGCAATTTTACACCTTGCTAGATTGAATTATCTGAAGATACGGTGAATACACGAGGAAGGGGGCCACCTGCAAACACAGTGACCTGATTCGGTTCAGGGTAGGAGACGATCGATTCTTTAGGGCGAATTGAACAAGGCCGGCGCGCGTGGCCTACTACGTGGGTAGATTGTCCTACCTGTATGTGCGATCTTTGCGGTAGCGATGCTGTCAACATTGCGAAAATTTCCAATAACCGCGAACTAGCCCAAAATTTATAACGATAGGGTGCTACAACAGTCCCAGAATCAGCGAAAGTCAGAAAATGGTCAGAATCGAATCAAAAAATTTCAATTCAATTATTATCGAATGCTTCTGGTAACTGTGTTTATAACACTAACTAATGCCTCAATTTGTAACATAAACAATGTTTTTTTTTCGGAAATTCGAATAAATCCTAAAAATTAATTAATTAAATTAGTCATCGTTGATTATCCGATACTACGATAAGAGAAGATAAGGAAATTATCTCTTTGAAACTAAAATTATAAAGAATTGAGTGTCGAAACACAAATAGTAGGGCTAAGAATAGTATATTGCTAAACGAGCACGGAATCAATGCCATTTCCCACGAGATGGAAATGAACACTGCGTGAAAGTTAAACATAATAAATTTTCTACATAAATTAGTCAATTTCACTGGTCATCATCTTCTTAATTGGACAACTGTTAAACCGAATCGATGATTTACTCTTATTTCACATATTTACATATTTTTTTTTTTTCATTACCGGCATAATACTGTAGATTCATAACCGTATCTAAAGAACTAAAGAAATTGAGAATATAGATAGTATCCCATAGTCAAATCAAAACATTCGACCAAAAAAAAAAACAGAAAAATCATCGCAGTCATCAGGAAATTTTCAAGAGCAGTTCAAGAGTAACAAAAAAAAAAAGTTAACACAGACCTAGTAGGGTACACTAAACTTATATTTCGAAGTTTTCCACACACATCTCAGATAATATCGGAATAGTATACCGCTAGTCGCTACTTCATTAAAACATGCAGAATTCCTTCTTAGAATGATGATTACACATTAAGTGTACACCTTGTATTCAACTAGCGTTTACATCCTTAGCTGACCTCTGGAGGCATTGCGACGGGCTGTTATCAACCTATCAAGCGATCTTTCAATCTACTACAGAGTTCAAGAAAAATTCCAAATAATTTCACTGGAAAATGCTGAGGAAATTTTGGAAAATCATAGTCCGATTGAGATTTTTTTAATATCGATGAAAAAAATCGAAGGATGATATGGTTAAAACAGTTGAGGGAAACCCACTCCTAATTAGAATTCAAGTTCGTTCTCGCAGGGCTAATGAGGCATTATATCAATTTTCAGCACAGGAGAGGAGTCTCATTAGTTAATTCGAAATATAGTAATAAAACCAACAGAAATCACGGTGGATAACGATCATTTAATCAATGGAAACTCAAGTAGGAAAAATTCGGAATAAAAATAATAACAATTTAGGGATGAACATTAGGTTCATTCGTCTGTCAACAGGATGATATGTAATATTTTAATCATTCACGATGTTTGAACTAGGATACAAAATTGTCTGAATACGAATGATCAGAGAACCCGTCAAAAACAAACAAGATAAATTCGATAAAAACAAGGATTCCTGATTAGGTACCGATAATAATTGTATCAGAAGACCTCACAAAATTAGCACCTTATCCAGTAATGACCTATCCATAACAATAAATATTATATCTGCACAATCTTTCAAAATAACTTGCACTGAACTATTTTTAATAGATTTTGATTCCCGAGACTAAATTTAGTACGAATTCGTTTAAAAATAAACCAGCAAGTACGAAAGCGAAGAGGAAAACAAAAATAGAAGAATTTCAGCGGAGTTGTACAAGTTTATCTTGTGATAGAACAATGACAAAGTCTCGTGTCCAAAAATACTTATCACGAGAAAAAAATTGTAGTTTCAAGAAAATGGATTAATTATTCTTCAGGGAAAGTTCATAATAAAATCTGGAATGTGGTGATTTCCGAGAGATGACAGAGGGGCTAATAGAGTTTTTCGAATCGGAAAACTTACCATTCGAATTCCGAAATGTTGTTCAGTTAACCGATAAAAAACACATCTTTTCTTCTTAGTCAACACTCGATAATGAATAAATAGCAATTGTCTCTTCGGTAGGACACGAAGTGATGAAAACCGGCAGCTGTTCAGCAGTGACAGCAGGATATGACTAGAGAGCAACAAGAGTGAAAATTCCACCAAGAGCACCAAGCAGCAGGGAGACTACGACGCTGCGCACCACGCGTGAACTAACTACCCGATTGAGTTTTTCGTTCCCGTTCCTGGGCTTGTGCCAAGCTGAGATGATATGCTGATACCCGCCACCAGAGAGTGCTACGCATTGGTCAATAGCCTACGGTGACGTTGCCAGGCATCCGCCAATTGAAGCGACCTACAGCGTCTACGCTGTACTCCCGACAGCTGGTGCGGGATGGAAAAACGCGTGGGGTGACGCAGAGTTAACAGCATCTTGACGCCGGCGCCGGTTTCAGTCGAAGGGGTCGTCTCCATCTATCAGCATGCTATCTACCGATAAATGGAATAATTATGAAAAAAAATCAACACGGATCAGCTCCTTCATGCTAGACGGACAAGCTAAGTTCTGTCCCTATTTATGATTGGAACAAAACATCAGGTCTAATGACCGAGGAGAGCACCTATTCCCCAAAAAGAATGAGCAGAAAGAGGGAAGTTCCCCATAGAAATACACTCAGATTTTCCACACAATCTAAGCTAAAGATGAACAAAAGATACCTTAAAGGTGGACACTGATATTAGTGCGTGCAGGCTGGGAAGTGGACTTTAAGGGAGTACCAGTCAGCTCACATATCTTGCCAATGAGATTAATAGAAATTATCGAACAATAAACAACTTCCAAATCCAGGAAAACCTTTACATCATAAACGAATTACCCTTTCGATGACAAATCAAAATATTTTCAGATGAACCCCACTGAAGAAGAAACAATTTCCAGAAATAGAATGATCAGGATCTGAAATAACCCATTTCCAATGGGTATAAAAAACATCTTCCATTTATATCACTCGACAAAATAATAGATTTGAGATGTTACATAACTTTATCTGCTGCAGGTACGCTATCCAGATATAAAATGAATGGAATTTACAACAGAGTTAGGTGGAACCTAACGAATATAATTCCTTCAATGGACTCCAGTTAAGAGGAAATCTGAAAAGTTCCAAAAATATCAAAGATTTCAACCCTTGTGGGTAGAGTCAGGAAATGTAGGATAGAGAAGAAGATATAGAAGAAAGAAATCATTTTTTTCAATATTTCAGAACAGAACTGAAATTTTGTAACATTCAAATTCCTTTTTTTCGATACTGTGTTACAGGATTGCTTCTTTGAAAGTTTGAGGATTTCCCTATGGTTGAAATATCACTATTTCAAATTTCAATAGTTGCTATCATGGAAAGCAATACAGATTCGTGTTTGGTTCACTCTCGATAAATTTTGCATCCAATCGCATCAGTTAATCTTTCATTTAACCCATTTCTGCATATCGACAATATTCCATAATATCAGATTAGGAGGAGGATTATATCTCGTAATGCAACAAAATCCTCTTGTCAGTAGAGAAACATGTTGGCACAGATTCGCTGGATGAAATTATTACAGTAACTGACATTTTAATTTTCATCACAATCTGACGCAGCTTACTCAGTTTTATTATTATTATACCATGCATAATGAATATTATAGTGCATCCATTTTTAATGAACGCATACGGGAGATACAAATACGCTTTCACAAATATCCATCACAAAACGTTCATATTGGAATTTTTGGACGCGAGCAATTGGCCATGTATAATGAAAACATAACTGAGGGAAGGTTTGATTGAAAGCATTTTAAATTTCCGCATGTAAATGATATTTACGCATGGTTTTTTTCGGCATGAAATATGTACCTAAATTTTGAATAAGTTTTAGAACGATTCGTATATCTCATACCTAATACAGACAATTTAGCGTATTATTCCGTCGAATAACTGTTTGTCTACACCAAATTGTTTTTTCGCCCTCTGCCAAAATTTATTTTTGGACTAGGAAGTTTCATACGTTGGCATTGATATCTGTATCATCTACAGAGAGAATTTTCTGAAATTTATATAACAGAATTTCCCATTGAAATGGATTATTATGATAATTTTCACTATCCCTGATTTATCTTTGAAAATATACGATTCCACGTCATTAGAGACAGTAGTTTGTCGGAAAAACTGAAAATATTTCCATACAGAAAACGGAAATGAATAGCAAATGCGTTCAAAATTTATTGCACATTGAGAACGTGAGAGATAATATTTGTTTACGAAAATATTGTTGTTTCCATTAACTATTATGATATAATGGTTAATTCTTCACAGAATAATTTGTTACTGCTGCTGTGAATTGACTTTATTTGATGTAGCTGAAAATTCTATACCAATAGACATACGAAATACTGAAGCACAATGTGCAGAAACCATTATCGTTTATCCCCAATTTATTTCTTTATTATGAGTCGATATAACAATAACGCCGGTAGCGAATGCATACATATAGAAGACGACCGAGTCGACAATTCAACATACTGCGAATAGTTTCATTTTCTCTGAATATCTAGGCTGAATACGAGACGAAAATCATGAAATTAATACCTGTACCAACGTCTGAACTGATTCGTTTCGGTTTAATTTATGAAGTCGCATTAAGAAGAAAGACATGTCGTGTCGAGGCGTGGTAACAATGGATCTGGAAGACCGCCAGAAAATTGATCCTTCAATGCTTTCCATCCGAATGAGAACGAGATCCTAATTCACGGCTCATTTTGTTTATAGCCTGCAACAATTCCAACACCAACCTCCGGGAAAATAAGAAGGGAACTGAACCAGACAGTTTTTCGAACTAAAAATATGAACTACAGAAGTTGGAAAAACTGAAGATGAGACAATTTTGTTGTTGCAAGATGTTCCCTACTGGATATAATCAAGGGAAAGGCTGCTCAGATGGGAAGGAAGTGATCTCAACTCTCCATATGAACTGAATCTGATCATCGGCCAATCTGTTCGCTATCAGGTTAGGGGGAACTAGGCTGATTCCAGGGGCTAAACCGAACAGATGGAAGCATAACGTCTTGGCGGAAATCCGGCGACATACACACAATTCCTTCGATCACCTAACTGGATGGAGGGCCTTGCCCTTTCCAGCAATAATAAATCAGATGGGAAGATGGGACAATAAAATTCAACGTGCAGTACACAGAAAACGCACAGCCATCCACATTCGTAATATATCTCAGACATATTATGAATAATAAAGCTGTTTTTACGTTTTGAAATATTTAATCTGTTGGATTTTGTCCTATCCATGAAAAACGATGAAAATTCTCACCACAACTTTTCCAAACCAGGAAAAATATCGAATATAAACTGGAATACTAAAACGATTATAAATTGACGAACGAGGCTGATGGAAAATGCAATATTTCGCTCAACTGATGCAGGCTCCGCAACGAGCTAAGCGTCAGGAAGCAGGATGCCAGGTAGTAATATAGGGAATATAGGATTTGGAGAGAGATTTCAGATTGAATGACGTTATTCAAATATAGAGGTAGACAAACCGAGATCCCCACAAGACGTTATCCCTCTTTCCATACGGCCCAAGTCGAAGCACGTGTTTCCCAATTTCCTTCCCCTACCCATTCTCCTCGTTCCAGACACTCTTCCCAACATTAACGCTGTTTCCGCCATGGTAAATAACAAATGTCAATTACGGACCTTATCGACGATCTGGAAAGGTAAAATACCCTCGAGTGTTCAATTTTCGAATGGATTATCTCGTCTTTCTGATACATTATTATGATAAGAGACTTAGGGGTGAGATTTAGTAAGTCCACACAGAAAATCTGATGACAAGCTTCGACAACTCCAAAATATTGTTTTCACAGAATGATTCGATTATGGTAACGATAATTATGATTGTTCTTCCAACCTGAGACCACGCATTTATATCGAAAATATTTCTTGTTGGTTACTGGTAATATTTAACCGATACTTCAATCCATAACGGTTGAAATTTGATCTACTGATAGTTCTGAATTGAAATTTCCGAGACTTAGTGGAATATTGGACGAGATCTCATTCATTGTAACCATCAACAAAATGTTCTTTCTGTTTTTGACTTTTCGAAATTTACTGGAGCATCGAAATGATGTGGAAAAATCCAGTTGAAACTCTCTGCTAAGAAATCGAACATTCCTTCTGTTCTGCTCATCTTTCGCAACCATCTCAACAGGAAGAATCTTTCAACAATACACGTGGAAGCTGAATGGTCCACATTGATCGATTACAATTTCGTAAATTCCATCCATACTTGAATTCCAATTACTTGGTTTCATGGGATTTCGTGTTTTTGAGAATGCCACAATGATTCTTGGCATGAAATCTAGAACGTCATTAGTCTAATTTTAAATCACATTACATTTCTCGCATATGTGCAATACAACCCAGGCGGACCTCGAAAATTCGTAGAATCTATTGGGTGAATATTCTTCGATTTCTGCTTAAAATTTCTTTACTCTTCCGGTAATTTGTCTTAGGAAAAAATTAGGTTAGGAAATCACGATCAATTAAACTTAACTCCTCATTTTCCGATATAGGTATGAATGTTCAGTCGCAGAATCTAATAATAAAATTCAATGACGTTATTGAATCTTTGCCAAAATCAACTAAACATGCTGAACTAGCTCATAAATCATTACGGACAGAAAATTTTGGACGATGTAAGGGCTTATATTTCACTAAACAGTAATAATATCCAATTACATCAAATGTTAGAACGGTCTTTGAATTTTCCACATAAAAAATGAAGAAATAACACAAAATTTTGGAGTTCGTGAAATCAAGTCTGAAAATCTGATCATATTATTCCTGGTCAAAAATATATCGCATCAAATCATTGAATTTGTTAGGGGTAATAATTGGAATGTTTCAAAAATTTTCTCTATATGAGTTGAACCACTACAATACCCATTTTCGATTATGTTTGTTCGTGTTAACCCTGTGTAACTCACACAGATATTCAACAGTTGAAATAACATGAATTTAAGGACTTCCTCAATATATTAAGAGCATCAGGGGAAGTGTTATGACGTGAATGTCTTCAGGGTTGGCTCCGGAAGGGGAAGCAGGATGAAATCGATGTTTTTCAGTCCTTGAATATTCAGTACGAGGGAGATTGAACGATGGAGTTCAATGAAAAAAGAATATGAAGAAGACGAGTAGCTGCAAAACCAATAAGGCCATCAGATGCAGTTTTTAATCGGAAACTCAATTTTTTGAAAAACAAAAAATTATAAGGACCGACTACCAGGAAAATCTCAATGCCAATCTAAGACCCCCTTCTGGTAGGTCCATTCCGAATAAGACCAGAGTCGAAATTCAACACAACAAACTTCTCCAGCGGAACCGGCATCAAGTTCAGGTGTGAAGCGGCATTAAAGCTACTTCGGAAATGTTTCAGTGAAGTTAACCATAACTTACGTGATGAAGATTGGGGCAAAAAACGAAGCAAGGGGCCGCGTTACTAAAGATAGATTTTGGGCACGTGTGCAGCGGCGAATCCGCCATGACCGAGATGGAGGGGCCGGGATGGAAGGGGGGACTAGAAGCGTCGCGACGACGGCCCGCTAAGTTGACTCACTGATCATGGCAGGCTGAGCGCCTTCTGCGCCGACAGGAAAGGTCCAGCGTCGTCTAGCGGTTACTCACCTCTTGGTGGCTGCCAGGAAAATGTTATGCCAACAGAAATTCACCCCAACAACCCAGTGGCGTCTCAAGTGAACATTTTCTTGGCACAGCACTACCCTTTAACGTCAAGGAATTTTGATATACATAAAGGGGGTTCAGTACATTTTGAGATTTGTAGATTTCGACATACGAATGAGTTGAATCCGTCTGCCATTCAGAATTTCCTCGGAAACTGCTAGATACAAGAGGGTGCGATGTAATAACCTTCCCCTCATTCAGCAGGTGAAAATTCGAGGAGTGAGACATACAAATTTGGGGGTTGGATGGAGAAACAGAGGCTTAGCTTCAGGACTTTATATAAACTGCCAGTCGAAAGTTAGGTTACATCACCCTCCATACAAAATATGACCTCCACGTGCATCAATAACTGATTGACACCTTCTGATTTTCACCATTTTATGGAAAAAATCCTGCTGGACTATCTGGACTTGTGTACCAGCTCCATTTCCCAGTTTTTAAGCTTGTGTAAACATCTTCTGATTGTGCTTCGTGAAATTGAAGTACCTGTGGCATTTCTAACACGGTGATTTACCATTCTGCCGGTCTTCTGATGGCTTTGTAGCACGTGATCTACCACTTTTGGGTCTTCAACGAACAGTACCATGAGAGTGAACGTGAGATCACGTGTTCGACCATCCTGAAGCATCCCAAGGGCTCTCCTGTTGGCGTTGCCATCAGAAAGAATGTTCTTGGGCCCAATGAAAAGCTACAGCTTCTCTTCATACAGTTTGATCATGAAGCTGTAACCAATACCTCTCCTTGGACGTCTATGTAGATGGGCAAGAAGTAAACAATAATAAAAATACGTAAACTTATAAGATTGTTCTGTTCAGCAATATTTTCTGATTTCGGTGTAAGCAATCCAAGAATTTAGGTTTGATGTGTCGACCCTGCGTTCATTCTCCTGGTAAACGATCAATTATTATCGATTCGGATCGCAAATTGGGAAAGGCACGCCAATGGAGGCGACATTTGCGGGCAGGATCGAGGGAAGCAATGACGGCGGCAACGTTTACAAAACATTGGAGAAGCGAAACGGCCCCCCTTCTCAAGTACCCATGCCTTTTATGGGGCGATGCGGCTGCCAAGTGCGTCGGATTACTTCCTTCCTCCCGCGTCCCACTTGGGGCAGATAAACCGAACGCCAGCGGTAAGACAACGGCTCATCTCTAGGAGCTATCTCTGACGGGATAGGCTACCGATTAGGAAGATCCACGGTGCCACCTGAATCAACGAAGAAAACATTGCTAATTTCACATTATTCGCATATTATACCGATAGGAAATCACTGACATGTACCTCAAGTTGCCAAATTTTCAGAAAAGGGTCCTACTGGAGGAAGTACACTGCTTCCTTCACCATCAGTAATTCTTCGCGAATGGGTTCCATGAATTCGATGTGATACCACCCTTAGAGCCTCACCAAAAGTTGGGACAGCTCAGATTTAATGGAAATTTTTATAAACCACTTTCCTGATTTAATTTTTGTGTTGCATACCAGGGGAAGAAAACCGAATTCTCCGACTAGAATTTTTCGCAAATTTAATGAGGAAGAAATGTCAGCCAGAACCGCAACCCATTGAGAATTCCGTTTGGTTTATCTCGAATGGTATTCGGAATATGAACACGACAAAGAAGTTCATAGAACTCCACATTTATATGAAATTTGTTTCGGAGTAATCACAGCCTAATAAATCAGCCATTGTACGATAAAGAACGCTAATAGAGAGATAATGAACCAATTAATTAGTTTCGAATGTTCATAACGAAAGAGAGAGAAAGTAAGAGATGAAGCTTGTTTGATGAGCAATAAGGACGAGCCGGTATGGCACGTGTTTCATCAGTCTCTGTTCATGGAATGGATCACAAAGCACTTCGAACATGAAACTCTGCTAACTTCCATGCAAAATGCGAATATTCCAATATACAGGAATGATATAACAAGATATAGATGCAAGGCAATGAAAGTTGCAACTAATGAATGCTCTCTATCATGAACGCGACATTGATTAAATCCTCACAAATTGAAACGACAGGCTGAAGCACGTGCCAATAGGCACTTTACAGGGTGAAGGCCGTAAAGGAACTTCTGCAACATTGATCACAAATGAATGTTCAACACTGCATAAAAAAATCAACAATTATTAAGGAAATGTAGCTGTTGATCCACGAATAAGAAGTTATATCACAGCACAAATAAAAACACCCCTTCTTTGAAGAAAATCCCGTGGGAAAGGTCAAGGAAATTACTTTTTCGATGAAGTCGACTTATTTTAGACGTTGATAGTGAACTTAATTCGCATTCACCTGGGTTATATTTAGATTCGCATAAAAGATCTCCATAAATGATAAATTTAAATTCAGTCCTAGAATCAATATTGTAAACTGAGCATAACGTATTCATATAATTAATACAGTACACTGCAATTATGACGAAGAGGAAAAGCGTAATACCACATTATTATTCATGTATGAACATTTTCACGTTAGAAAATCTTATCGCAGAGGAAAACTTTCAGTATGACCTTGGGACAACGAAAAATTGTGGAAATAAGAAATACACCTTATCGAATGGAATCAAGGGAATATAAATAATCCAACGACAAGCATCAATGAAGATTAGAGGTCTATGGACCACGTATGGTACCTGCGTCTTTTGATAAACCCACTGTCAAAAGGTGTTGAATGGAAGAACTTTGTTGACTAAACTGGGGAATGGTACGATCAAGAGAAAACTATAGATGAAACTGATTATCTTTTTCCATATATAGGGAAATACTTATTTCTATAATTCGTTGAGCAATATGTTAATAGTGGTATTCTCGACTGGACCTTGACCAAGGTTGGGAAATCCCTAAATCCATTTGCGGTCAGGATAAATGATTTGATCTTCGGCTTTGTGAGAAGTAAATGATCTGTAGCTTTCATTGCGTGACCACATCAGTGCAACGTTGTATAATTTAACGTTTCAAAAAGAACACCAAAGGTTCCAACCCTTCAAATCAGCACGATTTTTGTGAAATTTTAATTGAGCTCTTCCCTCTCTTGTAACTTCTCACCGCTCCATTTTCTCATCTCCCTTTTCATCCCATCAAAACGGATAGGATCGCATTGGATCTGTTCTAAGCTAATTAGCGAGCCCAAGGTCCATTAGTATTTGGGCCCGTGGCATAAAACTACAACGAGATCCAAAGTTTGGGATGAATTCGATCTGCCGCAGGATGCAGAAGCTATCAACAATTTCGCTGTGATAGGCTGTTATCATCCTTTGCAGGAAAAGCAGGGTCCTTCTAACTGAGGTTCGCGGGGTTGTCGGGCCCGTGAGCTGGAACATTACCAGCTCCCTCATGCGAGGTAGTTTTACACATATACTTCGTGTATAAGTGCGTGTTTCACTTGCTGAAATGGGTTGGCTACATTGACGTTGTGAATTGGGTAATACATCGAAGATACCACTCATGCTGAAACATCGATTGTTTCTTCCAATTATGTTCGACAATTTAGGAAATGGATTTCCAATACTGTGCTCATCACAAATCAATGGAATCACTGTTCCAACACGTCTGAACTAGAAGATTTCATAATTGATTCTTTCAAAAATCCACTGTTATCGCTTAACAGTGATACCATCATCAGAAGACGATTAATTTCGTCCCATTTCTGTTGAAGATTGATACTGTTTTAATTACTTCATATCGAGGAAGGCGTTGATCAATACTTGCAAATCAGTCTGTTACTGACATCCAAGTAGACTTGTCAGCGGCACCCCTTTGTTGCGAAGAGCCCAATTTTATTACCCTTGGCAATCTTCCGGAAGAAGTCTTGACTTGTAACCTAAATTATCATGGTCACACATTTCCAATTGAAATTTCATCTAAGATTATCGTCATTGCTTGTTTCCTTCGACCTGACCAATGAAATTTCTAGTAGGCAATAAGAATTAAGAAATTGCTGAATGCACATATGAAATTAATTGAAATAATCTTTCTCTAGGCACTATTCGAATAAATAATAATAATGAGCTCTCGATTCATAAACACTGAACCTTGTGGAAGCCCAAAGTCTGACCAAATTTTTTATCCCTGAATATGCAATAATTTTTTGATGCTTCTTTCCCGCACAGATTCTGCATGTACGTTTAGTGAACGTCTTCTGAGGAACCTTTTCATCTAGGCAGATAAGAGTAGGCAAATACAAGTTTCCCAGACTACAATAATTACACAATAGGTTGTTGTCACATAAAACGCTATGAAGTGTTCACAATTATCGGGCGTTCAAGGTTGGATATAATATTCTTACTCGTTATTAATGAATTGTAGTACTGTACAAACGCGATGTTGGAAAAAATGATAATGGTTATAACATTTCTCATCGAAAGGAGATATACTTAGTACTGTTTTATTTATTAATCATTTGTTCTTCTGAGTATGCGTGAAATATTTATAACGTATATGCAAAATTGTTGTTTGTTATTAGTTAGAACCCTATCTTGAATTCCCGAAAAGTTTTTCTCCTAATCTAACATAAATCCATAGTGAATCCAGTAGATATCATCCAACAACTACCATACTCGCTCTGTTTTGAGAGCTCAAATTTCTCACTCTGAGAAACTGCTAGATTGCGTTTAAATTTCAATTTACATCTGAGAAAATCTAACATAACGAATAACTGGTTCTTCTATGGAAGACGTGATTTAGTGACCAACAATAATTCGTAATCAGCGTAATCAGATAAGGATACGAAAATGACAGCAAACAATGCACTTCATTGTTCAATCAATAAGAGTTGAAAAAAAGTTTTGTTTTATAGCCGTGAAAAAACTGGTTTCAATGAATATAAGATTCGATAAATTTTTGTATTCTCAGCATCAATCTAGACGACATTCGCTTCTCATGCGCCTTCCACGGCCGTGACATTATGTAAACATTATTATACACAAGTTCAAATCTTGATAGTCATGCAAATGACGAGGAATATACAAAGCGATCCATAATTTTTGTTCGCAAATATGTTTGTCTGTTCTGTGAAAGCCCAAGGCATGATCGAATCAGCATCTAGAACCCAAAAAATATCAACCATATTCAGCTCCTCACATAAATTGTATTCTAATGAGTAGAACGATTCATATCGTATAAAATAATACAAATATGATCATCAGACACTGTGCTACTCAAAATTTCAACTCAAACTAAAAAAACTATCAAGGTATTGGCCTACATCATTTTCTACGATTCGTGAGAACTTTTTTTATATGAATTATTATACTTTTTTAGAAAATAACTTCACTTCAGCGAAAAAAAATCATATTTCCGAATGTATTGATACTAGACTCATAAAACTGGAATCAAATATTGCTATAATGAACACCATTCGTCGAATGAGTTAGTTAGTTGGAGAGTAATGAAAATTCGAATTTTGCATCCAGTGTAATACAATTTATTTGCTATAAATATGGGAGCTTCCTTTGAAATTGGCAGCGATGTTTTAGTTTCATTAACAATAGTGCACACAATTGGAAGCACACATCAATTTGTCCCAGCTAAATTGAAACAATCTGGGTTTATCGTATTTCCAATATACAACTTTTCATTTTCACATCAAAATTATACCTTGCAATACTTTGAAAGCTGATTATGCCGTTCGGGACAGTGGTAATAGTAAATTTTTTCAATTACCCTGTTTTCTCCTGCGAATTTCGAACTGAGGTCTTGCCAACTCCAACCACACCTGATAGATGGCGTAATAACATTTTGGTGACACTAAACTTTACTGGTTGCAAATGATAATAAACTGATATGTATAGAATTTGAAGCAACATAACTTTCACAACACTTATCCAGAACTTCCACATGGTAATTTTCATGATAATCGTAGAAAAATGAATTATTCACTGTCACAAATAATACACAGAAAACCATGACCCGGAGATTTCCACGAAAGGCCTAGAAAAGTAGAAAACTCCAATTGAAGGGTAATTTATTGAGGAGAAAACGATAGCCAACAAATCACGACAAAGAACAGATACCCACTGCAAGTCAGGGAGCTTTCAATCCAGAATAAAATATCCACGCTCAAAATACAAGTTTTATTTCAGTACTGGTGTAGCACAGGTTTTTGGGTATTTTTGACCTGCCCAAGTTACACACAGCATTTGCCCGAACAATTTTTAATGTTAATTATAGAAATAAACAAACAAAAATATCTATCTATACATAGATTCGCTAAAGGTTGGCTTTTATTAAACCAGAAAATATACTCTCGATGCCAATAGAGCGTTCCTTCATTCAGAAACTCTCAGAAGAACTCAAATGGAAGGCAAGATATTACTTTTTTTCGATTTTCCATCATCAGTAATCTTTTATGGTATCAATGTAAGAATTGCTTACGAGTACGGAATTGGAGAAAAATGGAACGAATATTTTTCAGTATCACATTGAATAATTGTGTTCTGAAGGTGATCATTGCTAGCACCGATGTATGAATTAGAAAATTATACAACTTTCCAAACTTGGCATGCATAAGCGTGTTTCCTTCCATCGTTCTATTTCGAGCCAAATTTCATTACTTCTTCTAGAGGGGGCATACTACAAGAATCGGTTGATAGAATGGTGTGGATAAATGCGCCCATTCCTAAATACAGGCTGATATAAAATTCACACGACTAAGATTTTCAATCGGCTCAACTGAAAGTTGGAAGGCAAATTTATTGGGTCCTCTATTAATCATTACCAATGAAATTGGAATATTTCCAGAATGAATCCTTTGGAAGCATACAATTTGAATTTTTGTTTATTTTTCGATGTGCGAATTCTTCCCTCGATGAAGAATAATTTCCGAACTTATTCACGAATACAAAATTTTTAATCTAGTTGAAATGCCAGACAAAAGCGTGAAAACCCAGAGGAAGTGATTAAGCATCCAGATATAATGCACGAACAAACCTCAAACCTTGCAATGCCTCGTATAGGTCAGTCGTAAAATGTGCATCATCTAGTTATCGATACAAAAGGACATCTCACTAATTATACAAGTAACAATTGAATACCACATATTATGCTGTTTCTATTTTCGAAGATTCGATCTTTAATTGAAGAACAAATCTAATCTCAATCGAGTTACGCCTTATCTGTTTTTGCAACAAATTACGTAGAAATACGACATACAGAAAAATGAATATAATTCCATCAAAAAGTGTATCTGATAAGAACACGATAATTTTGAGAGAAGTTCCTTCGATAAATTTGGAAAGTACATATATTACGAATTTTCAGATATCAATATGGAAAATGAGCACTACCCAAGTGATGTTCTTCAAGTATAGCTTCCTCGTGATCTGAGATATACTCGCATTTTGAATTTTCAAAATGTTTTTCCTGATTTTTGAGATATGCGCTGGTATAATGAGATATAAAGTGAGATTATCTATACATATTGTAATAGGCTGATAATGTTGATAATTTCAGATTAGTACTTGGATAAGACAAGCCGAATTAAATACAAATTGGTTTGAACCTGTAACTGTATGAAGAAAAAGAGGAAGAGAAAGAGGTAAGGGAATATTCTTCACCAGAAAACACCACAATAGCGAATACTCACGTGGCTTAGTGTAGAGGCATAAGTGCAACGATCCTGCATCTGAAAAAAATACCAAAATGAAAATTGTGGATTGGCTACCGGTAGCCAAATGCCACACAAATATAACTATGACTCTCTATATTTTTATGGGCATTTGGCTACCCTAAGAGACTCAATTATATGTACGAATATATGAATGTATATGTATAAGTGCGATATTTTCGCCATTTATATAGGATGTAAAGACGTTATAAAGCCTTAGAATGTGTACTAGGATTATACATTTCTTCGAATATTTGCCCGTCATATGCTCGACTAGAACCTGAGATTTTGAATCGAAAATGATGTCGTGAGAATCACTCCATTTTTCCATGAAATAAAAAAAGATATGATTTGACATACCATGAATCTACGTCATTAGCAGCATTCGCCTGTTCGAAATTATAACTAATGTCTCTTGTTAAACAGAGAAACACCCGAGGAAACACCACACTGAATATTTTATACTAATGGTCGATGATTAGAAGATCTCGAATTATTTATGCCGTTACAGATAACCCAAATTCCTGACATTACAATAAAAACAATATCGTAATTTAAAAGAACAACCCTTCGGAACCGATATCTCTATTCGAGAAGACAGCGATGTTCATTACCGAGTACAGAAGACCATTTCTGTCAATCGCAGCCTTTCTTCGGATACAAAGTAACATCACCGGCATATAAAAAACATTTATGGAGCAAACTGAGAGCCGACCTTTTTCCGGATCGGAAAACATGGATTCAAAATGGATCCAGGGTGAAATATGAAATACAATCGAGGAGTCAGGTTTGAGAAAGTGAAAACAAAAGGAGAGAAGACATGGTAACGGTGTCATGCCAACAGGTATCATAGCCCAGCGGGTCCAGTGGCGTAAGGAAAATTCTTCACACAAGCGGAATTCACCCTTCTACAATCTCATCCCTCGAGATAGATCTATCCACCCTTCGTGTGGGTAAAAGGTTGAAACAAATACATCTGTGATAAATTTTTCTTCATGTAGAAAAGGGCATCACTATACCACCAACTGGTTGGTCCCAACGTTGGTCAGCATCTCCTAGTACATTTTCGTTCAAGGGATCATTTTTTGTACCAGAAAAGTTAATAAATCCAACTGAACTGCTCTGAATTGCGTCCAATTATTGTTAATAATGCTTCGGTGCAGAATAGCGTTCAAATTTCATCTGATTTGAGCATTATAATAAAAAACCAAACCAACTGTGAAATACTTTTGGCCTTGAATAGATGGAAGACAACAATTGGATGATGAACTGGGGAAATATTAATGAAGCAGTGAAAAACAATATCTGGAAAAAGCATAGGACGTTGGAAATAGTTATGAAGAAAATATTTCCAGAGACTTTGAACACTATCGTCCCAAATAATTTTCCCTAACCCATATACTCGGCCTTCAGTTACGCCACTGCAGAGATCCATCGTCAGTAGGCGAACACAATCGATAAAGGTAACAGCACAATGACGCACATGAAGGGCGGCCCTACATCCCCCAATGAAGGACACGTGACAATCCACGTGCTATTATTCAGTTGTCTTTGAATTCATTCACAACTAACGCGATCACAAAACGACAAACTGAATTCAGTCTTTCCAAACGCATGACTCTGTTTTGCAGATTCCTCACAATACAGGTGTTATCGATCAGCTCCTGTTCCGCACTGTACATGTTCGTCTCAGAGATAAACGGACATCTCTTGTGATGGATTATTGGAGAGATGTGTCCGTAAGACACGACAATAAAACCAATCTGAAACAGCGCTTTGGAGAACCCACTCCAAGAAAAACCATCTATAGAGTGGGTACACATTTCTTTCTTCCTGCGCATAACGCATTCGCCATTTTGCAACCCGAGTACCTTATACTCTCAACATTTTCCGGACTGAAGGATTTATTGCAAATCTCTTTTTCTCTTCCTCATCATCAATTTTGATAATGAAAGGAGGGTTTTGCAAAGGTCGAGTAGTGTGAAATGAACATTCCGCTTATTCGATAATGAAAAGGATGAGACAGGAGATGTTGGTTGAATCATGTTGCGAATATTGAAAATTTACGAGTATAAAAGGTTTTTCTGAACTGCAATCGGAATTATTTGGATGACGATTCTGAAAATCAAAATCCTCATTTTTCCACGATAGATAAACCTAATCAAGATGGATAAATTTGGAGGAAATAATCGAGACTACTAATTCTTGCGGTATTTTGATTTAACACGGTACTCCTCTTATCCTTACTACAAAAACCACGTCTGCATAGTTTTCCTGTCGAATTTCTTATCGATTTTTTATGTTCCTCATTATATTTTTTGAGGAACAGCAATGCAATGTTGTTCAAGGAATAAAAAATCAATGCTCTTCACCCGTATTCGTACCCCTCTAGAGCTAACATGGAGAATGTTTGATAAAAATGAGGAAAACACTTGTTGGAATTCATAATCATATACAGTTGCTGAACTCGCAAAGCTTGGCTTCCCGAAAAAAAACAAGTAGTTGAATATTTTCTGGGATAAGGACTTAATTATTTTTTCACTTTCTAGGGATGTGATCCCCATGAAAGTTCTTCAAATAAAAAGTTGTCCAAAAAACATTCTTTCATGTTGAATATTTTCCGATAGCATCAGCGAGATTCTCAATGATAAATGGAAATCGGTTCATTAGTTATTCAGCAATCAAATGTGAATTTTAAACTTGCTACTTGATATTCAACATCGACGCTGTTGATGTAATTGTGGTAAAGTCTTCGATATTATCACTGAGTATTAGCTCAAAGATATTATCGATCATAGACTTAGTTGAAGTCGTTTCCTTTGTAATGAAATGTGAAATGAAACTTGAATAATCCTGAGTTTTCATCGATAAAAATTCAGGATAATAGTTTTCAATGTGTCAACTTTCCCTTTCTCTTGAATTATTATCTGAAATATTTTCATCACTTCACTGACTACATTACGTCGACAAATATTCAAGAAGCCATTCTAGAAATTGAACATGAAATCATGATGGTCCTTTTGTCACTTTTTGAAATCAAACAGAATGGGATTTACAGTCTCAGAAAATCATTCGCAAGTTCAGTAGTTCAAGAGCAATGAGAACATTTCAGATAAACCTAAATCTAATCAGTTTCAATGACACCGTATTCGATATGGGTATCGAAGAAATATTACGCTCAGCTAGAACATTGATAGGAAACGATAGTCATTCATTCACTCGATTTTCACATGCAATACATTGAATTATATAAACTCGGGGTTTTTGCATTCTTGCACGATCCTGGTACGCCTAGGAAAACACAAATACAATATCAAAGATTGATGCTGAAGTGAGACCGATACTATTCAAACAATCGGTGTTAGGAACATTTTGAACAGAGGCTAACTGATTATTTATGTTTGAAAATGGGACATAAAGGAGTGTTCTTCACCAATTTGACAACTTTTGGTTATACAAAATAGTCAAGAGGTATATGCATTGATGCTAGCTGATTCAGAGATAGACTTCGAACTCATCTTTTTTTTTTGTTCAGAAATCTGCCATGCTTAACGCCTATAAATTCGCTGAAAATATTCAGTTTCTTGTTTGCAAGCTGTGGCATGTGCCAAACCCGTTACAGAACTGGAAACAATCGTTAACCATGCCGATTTTTGTTTTCTAAATTAATGTTTCGAAATTATCAAGTGCAACGCAATCTACAGGGGAGAAGATTGACTCGTGTCAAGACACGTGTGCTCTGGAACAGATGTAGCACGATCTCTGGGGGACATTAACGACAAGCATGTGTGAATTTCTCTACATGGGTATCGGTATTTCGAATTGGGGGACTTTTCGTGGAATTAAAGGCCTCCCCCCCCTAACGCACTTACCATGTGAGAAAAACACTCAAAAGGATTGAAATGAGCGATTGAAACCTCCTTCTGAACATCTGACGTTCATATTTTAACATCAATACCTAATTTTTTCATCAGTTTGGTAATTCATCATATGATGCATCCAAGCTAGTTTGTTTCTGTGAATGTTGAAAGACTGAGGTACATTATTCGAGAACTCCTTTAAGAAGAATAAGAAGATGACTTCATGGTCGAATTTTCAGAATATCAGGTACAATATATATCTAACTTTATTTTATTTGACAGTTCATTTAAATGTAGGTTACATTTGTAGTATTCATGATATACGTTACGGACAATTAGAGTGGTATTTCCTGCGAATAATACTGAAATTTGCATATTCAGATAGTACATTATGTGTTCTGTTGTTGGGTAACCAAACACGTAGCATTTAGGTTAAAAAGAAACTCTGCTGAGCTGAAAACCATTTCAGGGATATTTGTAGCTATACCAAACAAGCAACTAATCAATTGATCGTATCTGAACAGCCCAAAAAATAATTTTCGTATTAGAAAAATATTTAGCTCAGAATGTCTCTGACAACAGTGCCATTACAAGTATTTCACCATAAAAAGTAACAGGATAATTCCAGAAGAAATCAGGACAAGTTGGAACACACCACATGGGAGTTTTCGATTTGTGTGGAATTTTCTACAAACCCTGAATTTCCGGGATGAATTGTTAATTCACGAGGAATAGATCGAGAAGTTCAACTTCGTACAGTTCCGAAAACAAAAAGGAAGATGTATATCATATTTGTTAGTGCTGAATAATGAAAGTAAGAGGTAGGAAATTATCTAAAAATAGATAAGGAACATGGAGAACGTATTGAATTAAATATGAATAACATGGAGATTTGAATTCGGTACAGACGAACTCAAACACATTTTCATAACCTACACCTACGGAAATTCGGAACGATTCCTGGAAAATCAATTAATCAGGATTTAACAGAAACGTACTCAGCAGTTTTCCCAATTTTAATCCCTTAAGGATCGTTGCCAGATTTTATACAAGAAATTCAATCTGTAAAATTGGAAGGGTTCGAATTTGTTCTTGCTTCAAACTAAGGATTTAAAATAAAAAACGTAAATTCTGTTGAAGAATGGTAACAAGAATTGGGGGGCTTCTTTTGGATTTAACATGAATAATTCGCGAGGATGTAATCAGTGTATAGAGGGGCCTTTAAATTATTTGTCGTAAAATGAGTAATATAAGTTACTCCCCTATCGATGTATGCGATCAAAATTCACGTTATCTATAAAATATTAATCTCGTAATTTGCCCGAAACATGATCAGCTATCACAGGCAGAACTCATAATATTATTTAGAATTCAGTTCAGAGTTGGGTTTGGCCAACTTCCAAATGATCTTGAGAGGAGCCAAATATCACAAAGAAAAACGGTCTAAAATTAGTAACAGCAAGCTAATTAATTACAGACAAGAACATGTAGGAAAACACAAAGGCATGGTTCATACTTGAATCGTATAAATTAAGATATGTGGCTAGAGATGCATGGGTTAGAGATTTTGAAAAGTTGAACAAAGATAAGAAATTAATATTCTTCTGCGAGTAAATGTATGTTCAACTCGACTCGCTTAGGACTATTTTTTTCTGAATTTCGAACAGTGAAAGTCGAATATTTCGATAATTTTGAATAACTACTGTTGGTATGGTTGGTGCATGTGGGGGTGATTACTTTGATGGCCTAAAATGAAGTTGTATGTTTTTTCTTGGAAACTTGAGAGCATTTTCTTAAGAAAATTCGTTAGCACAATATTAATTCACAAGAAACAGAGATGGCCTTATAGAATATCATCCCCGCAGACATCAAAACAAATGTATTGACTAGAAAAAAGAAATATTTAGGGTGAAAACGTATTCAGGCATTAATGGAATGAACAATAAAGATGTCATGGGAGGAAGAAGTACTGAGAGGAACTTTTAATTTTGTTTGCTGAATGTTCTTCATCATAACTTTTCCAGATAATTCAATAACAAACGAAATGTAGTATTCTATCAAAACTCGACATTATCTCCAGCGATATACGATACGAGTTGGGTCACGTGACCTGGCAAATAAAATCTTATCAATTTAATTTGTTCATTGCTCAATATTTTGAACTCTTAATAATTATATGAAAACAATATATCTTTTTAACGTTTGTTGAGGAGAAGTCCTTCGACTCAGTGGGAGACTACCACACTATGGAAAAAATAGATAGCATTTACGCTTAGTGCATAATCCCAAATGACAGTTCTTCTCGATGTATTCAAATTTTTTAAAAATATTACGGGAAACTTCTACAGAGAGAAAGAGAGATTCAATGATCATGCATGAAAACAAAAATTAATACAAAATTTGATAAAAAACCAACCAGGGTTGATTTCCTTTTTCGGTGAGGGCGCGAAAACTAAAAACAACCCTGGTTTTTCGATAGGAATCCTTTCTCAACATCAGTTGAGATTTATTTTCCTTGGAGATTTGATGCACCCGCATCTCCCTTTAGGATATTGAAGGAAACAATACTGAAAGGATGTAATTTCACACCCTGAATGTTATTCGAATAATTCGCTGACAAGAAAAAGGATGAAATGATTTTCTCAGAGATTTTCTGTTTATAAACAAACAGAATCGGAAGTGGTACGGCTGCGCAAAGTGATCAACAACCACGTGGTTTGATTGTAGCGACATTCGCATACCGCAGGAGGCAGGATTAAAGGAGACTAAAAAAAAAATCAAGGTGGCGAAAAGCGAAGGTGAGAAAACGCAAACTCCTGCAGTATTAGCGCCAATTGTCCCGCAACCCGTCTGGCGGCATTTCCTGTCGACCATAACCATAAAATCATGTTGGAAATGTTTCGAGCTCGCTTATTTCGCATGCAGGAGACGTCGAGTTTATCGAAAAAAATTCAGTATCCTAGTAATTATCGGCCTGGAGCTAATATAATTCTCATATTCGTTCTTTATCTCGGAGCTATCGTCGCCCGACCTATACAACCTGTTTTCTCCGCATCTCGCAGATTGAGAAAACATTTGCGACTATCGAAAGATCGAGAAGAATCGGGATGATAGAAGGGAAGGACACATACCGTAATTTTTTGAATTTTCGAACAGGACGAGAGGGGGAAAGTGGATTTGCGCCCCATAAACAATCCAAAGCGCACAGGTCACAGGTCATGTGAGGATTGTGAGGACGATACGATGATAGGATCGTAGCCAGTGCGATAAGTGAGAAAAAACATATGTAATTACCAGTGAATAGATGGGATTAATGAAAATTCGAATAGTTGACCCTCACTGGCCTTTTGCAGTCTTGGCGTCGAAAGACCTTCAATGTCAACACTAATAAACCGGTGAAGGCCACTAAACACGTTACTTAGTCGTCGAACTGAGAAAAACTGGAACCGCACTTAGTAAATCCATCTGAATTAATAGAAAAGTATCCGAGTGAATGGTCGATATTTTGAATCTTACGACGAATCAAGCGGCAAATGGTCACAAAACATGAAACAGTTAACAGAACCACTTGCGCGATACATGACACTACTAGCCAAGTTACATCAAGTGCACTGCCCCCCTCACTTCGCTGATAGCGCCCCACCGGCACCCACTCTGACGTCAGCTGCTATTGATTTAAGAGAAGTGAGAACAGTAATGGTGCTGAATTAGCTGCGACGAACTCATGACAATATACATTTGTTCCAGCACTTTTCCAAAGACTGGCCACCCGCAAATGTCCAGCGAAGATCAAAAGATCACAATGGTGCCACAACATTTCCCGGTGATGTCAGAATGACATCACATCTCAATACCCCGAAGCAGAATTGAGACGTTGAGACCTTGATTTCTAGTGCTCGTTACGAAGCCAACTCGGATACACACAACTTGGCAACTTTTAATTCCCATTCGGGGCGAACAAAATCTGCTAATTTCCGCGATTCCTTGCCCCCCTTCTTCTCTAGCTGAAATAAGGACCGTAAAACCATACTTGAACCCAAAATTAATCGGATATTTCACGTTGTACTACCTCAACTCTGTCCAAATTAAGAACTATTAGTTTGATTCTATAAACAAATAATCTCAGACAACTAACGGAATCATAGATAGATACGCTGCATGACCAACACAATCATCAAAGCTGTATGCAGATAAACTTTCCGCATCAAACCCACCGCTTCTTTTACTATTCTCAATAGATTATGCTGCGGTTGACAATTTTTTTCTCAACCTGCACCCTCTAACGAAGATAAGTTATTCACTGGGGTTGTATTGAACGTACAATTGATTTCCATATATACATACATAACTATGCAGATTAACTTGGGGACACACTTTACCAGATTCGGGCATTAAATACATCTGCATTACCTGCCACGCAAGTTGCGATTATACATTACAACAGTGTAATACAAATTGTAATTCGACGATGTGGGTAATCTCATAAATGAAAAGGTATGAAAATCTGAATATCTACATAAAGAATGTATCCGTAAATCTGAACATTCAAAACAACAACAATCATAAACATCAAAATGATACAAGTATAAAATAATTTTCAAACATCCACATACCTGCGTAATGATCCACATTAACCAATTCTATATGAAACCCTTCAGGGACTAAGAACTAATACAGTAATTGCAAAATGCCATCTAGAACCATTGAATCCGTTTACCACATTTTTTTGTGAGGAGTGTGAATGTAAGATGATAACATGATCTCAGGCAGCGTAGGCAACCAGAGCAGCAAGAAAGATCACCCATCTGCAAGCCAGATGTTGATGTGAGCCATGGTAGGTACCTCCTGTATACATTGAAAAGTTTAGAATCCTATAATGAAGGTGAATAATATTCAATAATTATATAACTAAGATATTTTATGAACAATTCTTTCTTCCATTCCAAATATAAGAAAGATAGAGAATTATATAATTTGAAGATGATACCAATACACTTTTTCCGCTGTCACAACAGCTTCTTCAGGTAGTAATACTGCTGTATTAAAGCTTTTATGATAACGAAAACGTGTAGTGGAAAAAATTCTCTAGTATCGGCCACAGCTTTTAAAAATTTTTACATTCACGAAAAATTATGATGTGCAAAATTTCTAAAAAGTTGCATAGTATTTGAAATTTTATGAAAAATTCAAATGGAAAACTTCAGAATGTGGAGAGGAAATCTCATTACGGTTTATTGCAATTTCCGTGTAATTCCTGACAGGAAATTCATACACTAATTATGAGAGCAATACAACCGCAGCTTCGTTACTAGTCACATTAATGTAAATAGAAAAAAAATTATTTGAACAAACCGAAGACATGTGGTGCCATCTGTGCGGTTTTACATCAACTTGAAATTATGCAGCATGAGTTGGTCTTGGAACTATGGATGGCACTCTCCTTCCATACTTGGAACCTAAGCAGCTTGTTCAAAGATGGTGTATGCTGCATTCATCTTGATGTAGGGTTGGAACGGCCTAACTTAAGATTCTACAACATCAAATACATTTTATATATATTTTGTTTCAATTTTGAGAACATTCCATTGATTGTAGAAAGCTCCTCAGGGTGGGTTTATGCAGACATCCCTAAGAACTAAGACCTATTAAAGGTACCAAGATGGCAATCACATGTTCGGCATTAGCCTTTCCTAGGTCTTAGTTCTGGGTACGTAATGCCCATAGTTCTAAGGAAGCCTGCATAAACTCACCATAACAATCATGTGATCTATGGGCACAGCTTGATGCAGGTTTAGATCAAAACCACCTGTTCCCTGTCAAAACTTCAAATTGTGTCAAGTCAATGTCATCTTATTAACAAATAAATGAAAATAATATGTCTTTGTTCTTGAGCTTGTAATAAATATCAACTGACAGTGGGTCAGGCTACCGTAACAATTTGATCAGCTGAGGATGTCCGCATTAGATGAAGAAGATTTAACTACCGATGCATTTGCTAGTCCACCAAGAGATGACGTACAAAATGAATCGAATTCAACATCCCAAAATGGAATAAATGACACAGAAACTAGACGAAGACATTCGGATGGCGGTGGAAAAAGCTCACAAAGACACAAAGGAGGTTCGGAAAGTGATGATAGTGATCCATCAAACCCTAGAAAATGCTGTAGTGATAGGAGGTTCAGCAGTAAATCTCATGAAGGGTATCACGGACCTAATGGTAACGTACCTACTTCATACAAATTCCTTTGATTCAAAAATGAGAATTTTTCATTCCAGCTTATGCCAGTGTCATCAACATAAGCAATGCAACTGGTATACAAATAGGCTCAAATTTCACCTACTACATCAACTCTCCTAATGATGCAGGTAAAAAAACACCAAAAAGGAGCAAGGATGTACCCAAGACTGAAAAAATCACATTGTTATTAAATTCTGAAGAAAGAGTAACAGAAAAAGATATTCAGTTTTTATCAGCTCATATTGATGCAACATGGATGGAGACTGCTAGGAAGTTGGACTACTCAGAGGGCCAAATCAGTCAATTCTACTGTGATTTTATTAACATTGGTTTAAAAGAGGTGAAAATTTTCATCTGGAGAAATATCCAATTTTTCTCATTGGTTCTTATATTTCAGGTTATATATCAGTTTTTATTAGATTGGATAAGGAACAATGGGAAGAATGCTACAGTTGGTAAATTAGCAGAAGCCTTATGGAATTCTGATCAAAGACAATGTGTTTCAAAGTGGTCACAGAAGTAGACTCTTTCCAGATATCCAATTATGAAGTTATTCCTAAGAATAACATGTCCAAATTTATCTCGTTTATGGTAGTCCAAAGTTGAAGACTTGAGATATATCTATAAAGAAGTTTATATTTTATACATAATAAATATAATTTTATGTTTCTGTTTTAACTGACATTCTTATACACATGTACTCCTCATAATACCTATGAGGAGATCCCACAAATAAATTGCAGAGATTAACCATAAGTTAAGTATGCCAGAAAAGTCTTGTTTTGCCAACTTGTCATTTTCTTTAAAACACCTAGACATTAAATCATTGAACTCGATAACGAGTCGAATTAAATGCAAGAAAATCGCCACAGGCGACGAGAGGCATAGCTCACGCCACTTCTAATGGATGAAATTTTGCCCAAAGATTAGATATCTTTGGTTTTGTCAGTAAGAAGAGTAACTTGACCTTGCCACCTTCTACGTCATCACCCTGCCACACGGCTTTGAACTGAATTGCACCTCCTTCACTCTGTTAAAAATGCCAAGAGAATTCTGGACAGGTCAAGGGTTATGTGTGGAGGGGGAATTATACCCGACAAATTATTTTGAACAAGAAGGCACACTTTAGTGAGTGAAGTGTGAAGTCCATGCAGTGGAAAACAGTGCTAGACAAAATCTATGCTCAAATAATCGATTTTCACCATCACTAAACAAATCTGACAAATCACAGAAACGTTAGTCTATGATCTCTATCGACCACCACTCACACATTCTACTCACACTCACAAATTTGATTGGCTGATTTGATTTTAACTTAGTGAAATACACGTCAATGGTAAACACGAATTCAAAATCTCAGGAACTTTATAATTGTGGATGTAAATCACTTCCTAAAAGTTCAAGACGAATAATATGTTTTTAGTAATCCTTTCTCTAGCAACGTTGATACATTTGAGCCCTGAAGTACATTGCGGACAATCCAAAGAGATACTCCACCAGAAAAAATTTCCCCCATGCAAGGCATGTAAAGTTTTTGTCGATAGTTTCAAGAAAGGTATAGAACAAACTTCCAAAGGAAAATTTGAGGGGGGTGATGCTGCATGGGAAGAGCAAAAGCTAGGTTCCTATGCAAATAGTGAGATTCGTTTAACTGAAATACAAGAAAATATATGTAGTGACGTTGAAGAAGGCAAAGATCAATGTTATTTTATTCATGAAGAAAACGACAGTATATTGGAAGAATGGTGGTTCCATAAACAGAAAGAAGTTCCAGATATCTTTGAATATTTTTGTATAAATAGATTAGAATTATGCTGCCCTGATTATCATTTCGGTAAGAAGTGTGCACCATGTGAAGGTTATCCAGACAATATATGTAGCAATAACGGAAAATGTAACGGCTCGGGTACCAGAAGAGGAAATGGCACATGCATATGTAATGCAGGTTATAGCAGTGAAAAATGTGACCAATGCAGCGATGGATATTTCGAATCCTATAGGGATGAAAAGAAATTAATCTGTAGCAAGTGTCACTCGTCTTGTGATGGGCCTTGTACGAAAGCAGGAACTACAGGTCATTCTCTGAGATTATAATCGTAATATTGTTCTCACATTTTCCTTTATATTTTCAACAGGTTGCATAAAGTGTAAGGAAGGCTGGGTATTGGATGATGACAAAGGTTGTCTGGATATGAACGAGTGCGATTCATCAAAATCCCCTTGTAGAGTTGAACAATTTTGTGTTAATACTGAGGGCTCCTATCATTGCATTAACTGTGATAAATCATGTAAATCCTGTACTGGGGATGGGATAAGCAACTGTAAAGAATGTGCGAATGGTTATACTATGAGGGACAACATATGTGTTGGTAATTGAATCTTCATATGTCCAAAGTATTGATTAAGTATATCTGCTTCTCTTCTTCCAGATGCAGAGGAAGAGAGCCGTAAGCAGAATATTAATATCACCAGATATTTATTTTACCTGGGCTTGAGTATAGCTACTTTTATACTATTCAACAGAAACACTGTGTTAGCAGCCTTCCTGGGGATAGCTGTAGCTATTTATATTTTCACATCAGAGTACTTCCAAACATTATCTTTACCAGAAGATGTCACTTTACTACATACAACTCCCAAATGATTTTCATTTGATTTTTTATACTCAATCATTTGAATAATGGAGCTTGTTATTAATATTATTGTGGAATATATGTTGAAAATATAAGACAAAATTGTAGACAGTTCCAAATAAAACATTAAAACCTTCTTGCATTTAAAGTTCATTATGATTATACTGAAGAATCAAATATCAAAAAAATAAATTCCAAAGCAAAAAATTAATTTATCATGTGAAAAATTTTGAGCTCATTCTGTTTATAATTCTCCACATCATATTAACCTCTCCCAAAAAAAACAAATATATTTAAGCTAAATCCTTACAGCCAGTTTCACAATCAATTATTAATTTCAAAGTTTTCTTAAGTTTCAGTGAGAATAGAAACTGAAGGAAGCTTTGAAATTAAAGACAGTTTTAAATTGTTTATGGAACTGGGTGTATGTATACCCTTAGTAGCTTGGGAAAAAGGAATTGATGAAAGTAAAATACATTTCACTCATGTATTTCACAAGTTGCTTGATATTTCGATATAAAAGCTCATATCACTGGGATACTAACAAATAAAATCTGTACAATTAAACTTATTTTAAAGCATATTGGAAACGGCAACAATACAAAGTCATTTTCCACAACATATTTGCAGATAACTTTACTCGCTAATGAGAGGACGAATTCAAGTACATAAGCTTTGTTTTGGTTCGCACTTGAGGCGGTTCTGAATCGGTTCAAAGTAGTGGAGCAGCAAAGATGTGGGAAGCTCCACGCATGCTACGCGCGAGCTTACGCTGAATAAATAAATATGCGACTGTTTTGAACCGTTCTGGAACCATCCTAAAAGCGAACCAAAACAGGCCTATATTCATCAAAGATAAAAGCGGTTCTCTAAAAACCGACTTCTTCAATCGTTATTTTTTGTTCGTTGATGAATTTGTACCCTTGTTGCCGTTTGATCCGATAGAGATTTCTCCAAAATGCGTATAACATCACAAATGATGACGATAACTAAAAACAGATTAAAATGATCCACTTATAGCAAAAGACGATAAACTCTAAAATTTATGAAAAATACTTTTCATAGAGACATAACAGTATCTCGTAATTAAAATAACTCTAGAGTTATAAATACTAAACTTTGACATAATTAACTTAAAATATTTCAACAGGTATTTACAGCAAAACCACTATTAAACATTAGATATAATACTCTAATAAATGTTTCAATGTTCAACAAGACATCTTGACATATTGCAGAAAATCTTTCGACATGGAAAACTATACATTTATAACATTGGCCCATTGCATTGTAGAGTTGTGCTGGAAATCAGGTTATGTGGCTATAACGATTTTCATTGAAAAAAGCCATAAGAACACTAGCGTTCGAAATAACCAACAAAAACAGATCGAGTCAACCACTCATGAGCAACATATAGATACATACATACAGTTATATTTTTTAACAGAGGTTGGAAAATTAGTTGCATAAGGTGCCATGTCACTTCACCTTCTTTTCCCTTGAATTGGAAAGATTTATTTGACGAGCTACAGTCTTCCTCTGTAACGAAAGTATTCACATCTTAATTATTCATTTAGCTGTTATAATAACTATGAATTTGAGTTATGCAATTTTTTTAGAAGATAGTAAACCAAATTGTCTAGATAAACCAACATAAAGAAAGTAACCCCACATATTTTAGTAGGAATATAACACATCAAGAGTGGATAGATTCTTTTAAGTGTCAACCGTTATGAAAATACTCGCTAATCGCTAATGCCAGATCCAGAGGTACACACCAACGGTGCTAGCACACCTCTAACAACGTGGGTGGTAATTTGTAGGCCTTTGAAAACATCATTCCCTGTAGCCCGTGTGGTGCTACTGTGGTGCCTACGTCTGGATCCGGCGTAAGATTCACCAATACCACCAACCTTACGCATCTTGTGATTTATTTCATTTGTCCATATATAGTAGAATTGTTTTACTTACAGTCTCTTTTCGAACTCTGAAAATTGAATTTGGTGGCATGAATGATTTGCGTATTTTCTCAAAGGAAAAATGAAACAAAAACATGCACATTGTGCTACAGAAGAGAATACACTTTTCAGTATGTTAACAGTACTTGAGAATAAACGCAACAAATACCTCTTCATCAGATACTGTATAAGTATTATATAAATTTTTTATCAATAATATAGAAATTCAAAATTCGTAGCACTCAGTTATTATAAGTAAGTCTAATGAGCGATGAGGTTTTATTGAATGCTGTTATGTGTTTCAATTCTATTTATTTGTTACAAAAATACAAATTGAGTAATATCATACAAGTTATTGCACATTAGGAAATACACTGGAGGCAGTATAACTTGAACACCAAAGAGGATGCAGATCCACTAGGTCAGAGATGTTCACTTTATTCTACAGCATATTCACTCATTTCTGAAATACTTTCTAAAACACGAAAATAAACTATAGACAATATTTTACATCTTAAAATATTCATTTGTAATTTTATACTCACCAGATTCACAACTACTTATTCTCACGATAACCACAATACAATATAATACAACATACAATCATTTTGTAGTTTGAATATTTTTTTACAGTAGACAGATAATATATGATACATGTGGAGGGTAGTATTCAAAGAAACGTTGCTCCAGAATAGATAGAAAACATGAATAAATATCAGCATGTTGATTATCTATTCGTGATATAAGAAAATGAGACATTTTCTTAAAGAATAGTGGGGGTTTCAGAAAACAATGGTTCCATGTAAAATTTCACCCATAAAAATGCTTTGATGTAGCATTTGATATGCGAGTATAAGCAATAAATTTCATAAAAATATAACATGATTCACTATAACTGACTGTTAGATCATCAATCACAATCACTCATTGTGATGAGAGGATATATGCTCACAGAATTCATACTATCAAAGGTATTTCTGTTGAGATAGAAGCCAGTCATGCAAAAACCAAGGCTGTGATACAGACCTTTTGGAGAGGTGCCTTGTAGTGCTGCCTACTTTGGACTGAGTTGCATTCAGCACTCTACTAGCTCTTGTGTTTGTTGAAGTTCCATTCAAGACTTTATTCTTGAGATGTGAATCGTATCTGGAAATATTTCTCAACATTACTCAATTAGAAATGACCCAATGGATAGCATTACTTTCACGATAATGAATGGCATAAAACAAACAATACATATGGTATTGTGAAGTGTGTTTCAAGCAGTGCTATGTTGAAATCCATCAAAAAACTGAAATTTTCAATACAACTTACAAACTTGTGATGACAGGTTTACTTCTCAATCTTTGAGCCTTGATTTCATTCAGTTTATCCCCTTGTGTTTTTTCTTGAAGGGTGTAATTATCATTACGATCAGTTATCTCCATTGTATCAACTCTCTTCATAATTCTGCTGACATTATAATTACTCTTCTTCACTTCACTCATTGAATAAATAGGAGTTTCCTGCTTTGATATGCCGATTATTCCTTTCATCTTCCTGAAAATTTCCCCTGCTGCTAAAAGGTCATGTTCTTTGCTGAAATTTTTCATAATTAAATTACATTTGCAATGCAAGTAGCAATCAACATACTCATGTAGCCAAGATTGTTGATGACCAATAACAGAGCCAGGTCGACAAATTCTTATCCAAGCAATGGCTTCATCTGCTGTAAACTTGTAATGTTTGATGAGGTAACAGGCTATCATTGTTCCTGTCCTTCCCAGACCAGCTAGAAAAAAAGGGTAAAATATATTCACTGATAATATTTCTGACTACAATCATCTACAATGATAAAGAAGAGCTATATATAGCAAGAACTCTTCTAAAAAGGCCCATTGAATGTATATACAACCAAAAGGACAATTCTGGGAATAGTCCTGAAAATCTCCAGAATATTCTTTAGAAAAAATTATCACCCTTGCAATGAACAGCAACAGCTCCTTCGGTCTCTTCTGCTATCTTTAGAAAAACTTCCATTATTCTATCATTAGGTGTACCCCCATCAACGAAATACAGATCTTTATGTTCAAATCCAGCTAGAACAAACTTAGCAGCCTCGTAAACTCCATAATTCAAACGTACAATAGTGGTAACGTTATTTCTTCTGAAATATCCAAAGTATGTTTCTGGAGAATGAACGTAGTATCCATTGTTGAATTTTGCCTTTTGGTGGGGTCCACAGAATGCGATGAATTTTTTAGGTAAAATCCAATTCAAGTCTCCATTCTCCACTTTCTAAAAATTTTACCAGGAAATGAATAGATCAAGACCAATCATAAAACTCCAATAATCTACCTCATAATATTCATACTCATTGAAATCGAAATCATCAAAGTTGAAAAAGTTCAAATCATGGGCCTTCTTTACTGCTTTCAAACATTCCAATAGGGACAAATTATATGGCTCTCCACAAGATGCATCACGAAATTGGATGTAAGGTTTTTTGGTTTCTCTCATTAATAAAGCATGAGCCTGTACTGGGTCTAACTTTAAGTATATAATCTGAAAGAAGAATTATCAAATATTAATAATATGAAATACGACAGTGTGGCTGTAAATGGTAGAAGTATCTTCACTTACCGAGTAACAGCCAATGAGAAATGCTGCATTGACTCTATCTTCCTCCACAGGTCCAGTATAATGAACAATCTTTTTATTCTGATGGCTGACACTGTTCAATTTTTTTTCCACTTTAACGCAGTAATGATAAAGCATGGATAAATTGAGAGGACCAAAATCTTTGTAGAATTTTTCGTATCTGAATTCATTATCAACCGAGAAATAATGTGTCGTTGTGCCTGACTTTGGTTTAACTGAGGTGTTTAAGGACACAAAATAAAATCGACCTGAAAAAAATAGAGTCAAACGGGTTCTCTCCACTTCTCTCAAGATTTTTAGTTTGAATTGATGTTACCATATTGCTGTTGTGGAAGCAGAGCACTCGTTTCAAATCAAATTCAAAATTCGAGCATGAATTGAATGATCACATTCACACAAGTATATATATATATGTATATATATATATATATATATATATATGCTGAGAAAAAATTGAGCCAATAAAGTATTATTGAGCTGAAGCATTTGAAAATTTTTATATATTCTCTCACCTTTTATAAACTCTGATGCATTCACCAGGACATTTGGAAAATGTTCCATACTTGCATCCCTTTTTCTTCTTTTAATATTCGAACTGAAAATAATTCTTCATCAAACATTCATACTGTTTTATTTTACAGAATATTCAATCCTGTAACTGGAATTGATCACAGGTGTTTCATATTGGAAGCATAAAAGATCAATAAACCAGAATTGTAGTTGCAATTTAGATGCATATCGGTTAATAATTTCGAAAAATTATTCATGGAATAATTTATTTCCAATCTTCTCGTGAAGATGGTCTGGAAAGTGATCGGCTTTCGAAAAAACAATTTTTAGTTTTGCTTCAGTCAGAATAGCATTAATCACTTCACCTGGAATTCATTCTGCTTTCGTTCAGTTATGAAAAGATAGATTCTGATCAATTTTTTTCATGTAAGCGAAAATTTTATTCCAACTCCCGGAATTTAAGAATTCAAAACAACTCAAATTTATATTTGTTGAATGCTGATAACAATACGCACAGAATCGTAACTCATTTACGTCACGAATCCTTCTACGTTCAAATTTCGACGTATCAAGGTCAATCGCTCTTCCTTTGATGTTTCCAAAAATTATTTTGCCACATATTCTTAATACAACAACTATTCAATAGTGATTAATACCCCTTCCCCTAATGAAGAATATTAATATGAACATAAGATTTTAATTTTTTGAATAAGTCTATATGAGCGAGGGCCATTGACATAAAACTGTTAGGTCAGGAAGAAGAAAACTCGAGAATTTGAAAATATTCAAAAATAGCTTTGGCGGAATACCAGTTAGAATTTTGATTAGCAGAAATGAAAAAGGAATATTTTGAAACTTTATAACATTTCAATTATCATATTCTTATGCGCAGAATCCTAAGTAGAACCTATAATCATCAATAATAACAAATCATCATACAATTATGATGGCTAGGGCAAAGACTATAGAGTTAACTCTATAATCTTTGGGCTAGGGTTTATTCAAACAAAGCTTCTTATGTTGGTCTGAGGGGGTGAACCTTATATGTATTGAAAGCACAGCCGAATGCATTTTTTTATGGATGCCTTAAGCAAAATAATGAAATGAACAGATGCTAAGATCCTGAAAGTAAAGAGTAAAAAAAGAAATTCAATAAACGAATTTCAAGACCCTATTTATACATTGTTTCATTATTTCCAATTGATAACTTTCGAATTTGAAACAGTTTCAGTTTTTATATTGAATATTTCATGTTATTCTTAAATTTCAACCTTTAAAATCTGTAGATTAAGGTCATTTTTGTGGATGTAAAGAGTTCTTGTACGAAATTTCATCATATATCTTCATCATAAAGTGAGGACGACAGACTGTAAAACTTTTTTACTCCTTTTTTGGGATCTCATATTTGAAATAATTCCTAGTCAAGATTGAAAATGGAAAAAACTGAAAAAATTATGTTTAATAAGTAATCATCGTAGTGAGAATTATTGAACTCAGAATAAAATTAGCTCTAAAACATTACGAAATATATAAGATTAATTCAAATAATGTGAAAAATTTGAAGCATTTAAACGAAGGGTTTGAATGAAGGAAACTATTCATGTTTATAGGAGGGTCAGAGAGGAAATATTTTTTTTTGAAAAATAATAGAATAAGAAATAGTTAATGAAAAAATTTTTAAGTGGATTTCTAATTGGTATCAAATAAGTAGTATGAAATCAAGATGAAGCATTCTTAAATTTAGTCACAATGAACGGATCCGTTCGAGATACAACTAAGCCCTAATTGTCCTATTAGCGGTCATACCGGCATTTAAGAAACAATTGATTCAACAGGCCATCTTTCTAGTGTGTCATTCCGTCTCAATTAGTTTGTAGATGTACAAAAGTATTGCAATTTGAAGTACAAATAGAAATCGTTTTGTGTACACTGTTTTCCATTGGTGCAATTGATTATATCTTTCTGAATGAATAATTGTTGTCAACACTATCGTCTTAGCTCATTGCAGCAAGAAATAAGATCCGAACTTTAACCTCCTTATCTCGGCATTTTGTTCATAGTCATGTATAAAATTTCTGAGAAGCCTTCGCCTTCATTTCTTTAAATCAGGGCCTACAGTGAAGTCAGTGATGCCAAAATGCGTGAAATAGTTTTGTTCTTTTTATTTTGTGTATTCAGTTCCGCATTATCCCAAAATAGCAGTAAGTGCTTTACTTGAGTAACTTTGAGTTCTAGTTTCCCATTTTTTCTATTTTTATTTTAGTATCAAAAACCAGATATCTTTCCAAGATCTTGAAAAAACCTATTTTCTCTAAGCATCATATAATGAACGTGGTGATTTCATTTTTTTAACGCTAAAGTATACAATACTCATTCAAATTATCCCCAATAAAGTATCTAGTTTTTTCTAAGATTTCAAAAATTTATATTCTGTACATTTTATCTGTTTCAAATGCTGAAGTAGGCGATATTTCCACAATCCCTATTCAAGATCTACGAATCTGTCTGTAAAAAGATTCGAAAAAGTCTTGATATTACTCGAAGAGTCGAAGGACTATTATCATAGGTTATCAAACAAGCCAACATTTTCAGATTTAACTAGGATATTGTAGTTACCTACGTAGAATGAAAGTTATACACATTGATCAATCGTTGTTATAAATAATTATTGTCCGATGTGATCATGTCTTATGAATTTCTAATTGCTAGTTTTCGTTTTGTAAGATTCATACGAAATTATGATTTCGATAAACGGTTAAAAGGGACGGAGAGGAAATACGACAAATTTTTAACGTGAATTTGCTCTTGAGATAGCTTGTCGCTGATAATTTTGAAACTTTTCGAATTAGTTCAACACAACTTGCCAGGAGAAATAGAACATTTCAGAAATGAAATTTTGATACTGTTTTCAGATCCCTTCAGAGATCCACATATCTGTGGGAGACCAACATGTTCGAATGGTAAGATATTTCAGAAGATGCGTTCATGATTTTACTCATTGACGTAAATATGATTCTACTGCATAAATTATTATCATTTAGTGCCGTTATATGCATACCTTAGGATGCAACATTTTATTCCAATAGACAATTTCCAAAGATCAACATAACCACTCATTAATAGCAATAAATCTGCATAATATAAGATTATGGAGCCCCTTTGTATTATTGAGTCATTTTTCAGATGAAAACAAATTCAAATACGGCCCAAATTCACAACAAACCTATCAGTACAGGGTGGATGTAAGAAGTTTGTTCAATGGCACGAGCAAAAACGAATCATCATTATCGATTCAATCGGTAGTAAATCTGGAATTCCTCACTCCATGTGAGGGTCTCCTGACTTTACGAGATTCGAAACTAACAGAAGGAGGAAGAATTCACACCCAAACCAAAGAATTTTCCTCGGCTATCAGCGAGTTCCCTCTGAGATTTTCTTTCGTCGACGGAATCATAAGCGAATTGTGCCCGAATGATAAGGAAAAAGTATGGGTATTGAATCTGAAACGTGGAGTTCTATCAATGCTTCAGAATTCTATGAGGAGATTCGACTTGGACACAGATGAAATCGACGAGGATGACGTGAAGGGAAAATGCAAAACGAAGTATCTGGTCACAGGAACCGAAAAAACTAGTTTGATTATTGAAAAAACGAAGGACTTGGCATCTTGTACAAGTCGTTCCAGGCTGCACTCAGCTATACAGTCGGTTCCCTATAGTTTCAGATCGGTGAGTTTCACCTCAGATATATTCATACACAAAATAAAAGTAGTATTCTAGCTCTGATGTTCATGAAAACATATCATCCGATAATCCACTTTTTTGCAGAAAATTCAACCCGAAGAAAGTTTGCTCGAATCCTCCAGTCGTTGTAAGCTATCCATTGATCATCACATATACCAATCGATAAAATGCACGGAATCGTATCTGATGAAACCATTTTCGAACCGTGGATCAGGCGTGACAATAAGCGTAAAACAAGACCTGATATTAACAGAAGAAAGAAACGCCACTGCACCAACTAAAGCGGAAGAATTTACGAAAAGAGTACCAATATTCTTCGACCATACACCATCGGCGGGTCTTGTGAACGAAAATATTCAAAATGCCAAAACGTTGATTTTGAACATGTGCAAAATGGACACCGACGATGATCATATCCAATTTTCGGATATTTTCACCGACCTGGTCAATTCCTTGAGACTCCTGACACCACATGCTCTCAGTGAGATTTTTGATCACTCTGGACTCTTATGCAGCACAGGAAAGTAAGTATCACTCGATATGTTCGCATAGTATAGGCATACCTATATATTTCTTGTACTAATCGATTTCGATCCTAATCTCTCCAGAAAAAATGTGATAGATGCATTACCCTATGTTGGAACTACGGGGGCTTTCACCATTATGAAGCGAATGATAATCGAGAAACAAATTCGACAACCTACAATTAATGATTGGATGTTTTCGGTTTCTCTTACTAAACACCCCGATGATGAAATGATGAAAGCTGCTGCTGATCTTCTCCAAAGAACCTCGTTCGAACCATCAGTCATTCTCAGCATAGGAGCTCTAACACATACATTCTGTTCCAAAAACTCCGACTGTAACGCGTTCATTGGAGTGCAACTCATCACTGACTATTTGGAGAAAACCGTTCTAGATTTATACAGCGGAGGAATCAATAATAGAGAAAAACACGAGAAGGTGAATCAACATTTTCCCACAAGGTCTTTGAATTTTATCAATTCTTCATTGGGATTGTTTTTCAGATGGTAGTCTTTTTGAAAGCTCTGGGTAATACTGGCCAACTATCATCGTCTCTCAAAAAAATATTAGTGCGACTGATCGAAGATGAAACCCTGGATATGGAAATAAAAATTGCTGCCATTGAATGCCACCGAAGAGTACCATGTGATGAATCAAGAGATTATTTCGAAAGTCTTTACAGGAACTCCTATGAGGATGCTGAACTACGAATAGCTGCATATTTGCAAATAATGAAATGTCCCAATTATTTGATGATGAGGACCATACGGCATACATTGGAAAATGAAGAGGTCAATCAAGGTAAACTGATTTCGTTAAGTAATTACTTATATTTTGAGTACCACGAGGATAATACAACTGGTAATTAAGTGCAAAACAGATGAAAAAGCGATTTTGTTGATTATTATAGTTGGATCTTTCGTTTGGAGCCATTTGCAAAACATATTGAAGTCAGCAGTGCCAAGCAGAGTTGAAATTCAGGGTTTATTATCAGATAAAGACTTGGTGAGGAAGTTCAGCAGTGATTTGCGCAAATTTTCCCACAACTACGAAGGATCACTCTTTTTCGAAGAATATAATATAGGTAATACACAATATTACAATCTCGAAAAGAAGATTTAACGAAAACATTTCATTACAGGCGGAAATTACGACAGTAATCTTATATTTTCCACGAAATCCTACATTCCATCCTCAGCTTCTTTTAATTTCACCGTTGACCTTTTCGGCGAATCCATAAATATGTTTGAGGTAACCGGAAGGGTGAATGGTTTTGAAAACTATTTGGAATCTTTATTCGGTCCTAAAGGACCATGGAGTTACTCAAAACTCCAGGATAAGTTGCCCAAAATGAGATTCGCAAGAGAAATAGGAAACGAACTGTTGAAATCACAACTGCAAAGTATTCCAAATGTTATGGAAAACGAATTTGGAGATCCGAAGGTAGAGAAAGCGTTTGTTTGATCGTGAAGACAATTTGTTATTGATTATATGAATTTTCCAGTTATCTTTCGGAGTGAGGGTATTCGGAAATGATTTGAAATACATCACCTACAATGGATACGAAGAAATGAAGGAAGCAATAGATCATCTGAACCCATTACATTATTTCCAAAAATTCATTTCGAAAAAGGTGAGGAGAATTGTTTTCTTTCTCGCAAAGATTACTCAAAAATGCTTTTTTTAAGGAAATTGATTTTCATAAAGCCATGATGTTCCTCGATACCAAATATTCTATCCCTAGCGGTGCTGGACTTCCAATTTCTCTGTCTGCGGTAGGAACATCTTCAATAAACATGAAATTGTCAGGAGACTTGAAGGCTGAGAACTTCTCTAAGAAGAAAGAACTAGATCTGGAGGCGGAAATGAGACCAACTATTTCTCTCGATATAACTGGAAGCATCGAAGTTGATGCTTTTTATGCAAAAACTGCATTGAAAGTAAAGACCAGCATGTATTCTTCGACTGCCATCGAAGGAAATGTCAGTTTGAAAGGTTTCAAACTGGCCAGAGTGCACATAAGTCTACCCCAACAAAAATCCGAAATTTTCAATTCCAGGTCAGTACTAATCATCGACATTTTTTTGTACATTATCTAAGGTCGATTCTTTCCAGATCTGAGCTTTTGGTGATGAAACATGGTAAAGAAGAAAAACAGCATGGATTGAGGGAATATATAGTAACACGATCCATTTGTTCATGGCCCGTTTTAGACCAAACCCTTGGTATCAAATCATGCCTTCAATATCATTTCGTGAACGTTACGAAAATGAAACACGCTCCTTACTTCGTTCTCGCTGGTCCAGCAGGATTTAGAATTTTCCTCGAAAAACTTGATCGTAAAGCGAGAGATTTCATTTTCGAATACAAATGGTCAGATATGACAGATAGTAGTAAGGAAGTATCGGTCACTTTTGATGCCCCCGGGTCAACTTTGGGTAGAATTGTGGAGGCAAATTTAACTATAGAAAAGCAAACTCAAAATTTAACTTTGATAATCAAAACTACATCAGGAACAGTTGTTACTAGAGGACATTACAAAAATACCCCCGACGAGAAATACATACAGTTAGCTGTGGATTATAATAATTTCAAGCATTTTGAAACCAGTCTATCTCTCTCCCGAAAACAGATCCCACATGGATACAAATACTTCCCCAAATTCTACCTCGGCGTCAATAATGATAGGGTGGTTGAAATCCAAGGTAACTTATGTGACAGCATGAAGATCCTAACAAAAAACTAACTTCAGCTAACTTTTTAGGTTCAATTGAATTCGTCAATAAGAAAGGTATATCCCAATATCACGTTGACATGAAATTCCAGACAAGAAGAGTAACAGCTAAACTGTTCGGGTATATTTCAAAGAAACAGGTGACAATTGCCACGCAACTGAGATTGCTTTACAAATTTCCTAACGACCCAGAACAAGGTGTCGATCTAGCATTCTCTTTGGCGAATAGATCCAAAAGAAATTTCATGGACATACAAGGAACCGCTAGCTTCGAAAGCACCTCCTATTCACATTATGACTTTGATTCAAAATTGAAGCTGCTGGTAAGCGAGAAAAACATCTTCACAATTCACGTTCTGCAGTTACATTTTTTTTTCAACAGAGGGGCCATGCACACACTGAAGGATCCTTGAATGTAACGTTCAATCACAAGGACGATCCTATAAAATGGACAAACTTTGGCCTCCAGGTGATCGATAAATCTCTCGATGATGGTACCAGGCTAATCAACACAAAAATATTGTTCTCGAAACCAGCCAAAAATATCGATGTTGATGCGGATTTCAAATATCATTCCAAAGGACCTAACACCAACGTAGATTTGATAGTGGACTATGCCAAAGACAAACGATTTTCAACTTCAGTTATATGGTTCCACAAGAAAAGACCTCTGCTTGACTTCAAGATAAACTTGAATGTCACAGTACCTACTTTCCATCCTATGATAGCAGATTTTAAACTCCATGAAAAACAACCCTCTCATTACGACGTAAGTATTTCAGCAGTTTTTTGGAGGTATCTTATAATACATCTATTGTAGATCGCCTTTAATGGCACTTGGTTCAGCAGTCACAGTCTTTCTGCGTATGGGGTTTATACCGATAAGAGCAGTTCAAGAACATATGATTACCATACCAAGCTTCTGGTGAAGTCTCCGAGTTTCCAAGATATTTTCTGCAATTTGAGGTACCACCGAGATAAGAACTCCCTAAAGGTTGTTTTGAAGGTATTTTTAATCGTCAAATATTCAATTGTTGCCCTATCTGTGAATATTTTTTTCAGTTCGATCAGAATAATACCGATTACTGGTTACTCATCAAGCACCTTAATTCTTCACCCCAAGATTCGAACACTCTCGTGGAAGTCAGGTACCAAAGTAAAGTATTTTCTGCGCTTACAACAGTTTATTCAGGAGATCATCAACATGTGACTGTTGAAGTTCACATCGACGAGTAAGTATATATGGTTCTTATCATTAAATTTGAGTGTGTATATATCTGACGTGAGTATATAATACCAAAATTATTTCATAAAGGATGCGAGATATACATTTTGCTGCATGGGCCCACAACAAATTGTCCTACAAAGCAGCTGGAATTGAATTGAAATGGGACGCGAACAGGGATCCAAATCAAAAACTGGTACTTTCTGGCAATTTCACCAAGGTAGCACCATTCAACTACTTGGCGAATTTACTAGCATCCTACCCTGGCAGAACTCTTCTCGGCAATTATGAATTCGTTTTGAAACGTGAGTTGAATTAAGATATCACAACGAGAAACACAGATAATAATGAGATTTGAAGAATAATACGACATGCATACTCCAATAAATTATTTTCAGCTGGTCACTTGAACACACTAGTGAGACTTTCTTGGGATGATGATCAGAGTTTTGCGGTCATCTTCAATTCTGATTTTAACTTCGATACCCAGAAGTTCCTTCTAGCAGACTCAGAAATTGTGACGCCGTTCGAAAATTGGAGGCAAACTTTTATAAACGCAGGGTGAGAGGAGTAACCATGAATGTTGTAGATGAAATTCCAAATTATTTTTGTAGATTCGAGCACGATACCAACATGTACAGTCTGAATGGGAGCATTGCTTGGGAAAGAAATCAACATATTTCGATCGATTTGTTTGGAAATTACACCAACGATGATGATATCTTCGATTGTGTATATAGGAGTGGTTTATCTAGTACACTGAAGAATATACCTTCCCTAAGTGCCTCTCTGGCCCATCGTCAAAACGATACAAAAATCGATACTGTTATGAGATTACAGGTATGATCGAATGCAAGAAATTATTAACACAAATACAACACTATTTCTTTATCTGAACAATATTTTACAGTATACACCCGAGGACATTATTGATATCAAGAGCAAGTGGGAAGTGGTAGCCGATGAAAAGGCAAAGAACTACACAGGTACAGTAGTCACTAGTACACCATTCTCAGGATTCAACAAAGGATATCTAATAAGTAAAGTTATGATAACGAAGGATAGATATCTCAGAGGAGTTGCTGATTTAGACTTCGATTTCAAGAAGTTCTCTATTAGTGCTGAAGGTATTTTTGAAATCGTCTTCGTTTAACCATAATAACCTACTAATAAAACTTGTGGTTCATAGGTCGATTAAAAAAGTTGACGAATAGTATGTTGACAATAAATATCACAACCCCAATTGAAAAATACAGCACAATTACTGGAAAATTTGGATTTATAGAAGACCAAAGGTACCTAGTAGCAATGATTACTTATCCTTCAAAGATAATGGGTGTTGAGGTACTCCTGTCCATTCAAAGTTTAACAGAATTCGATACTAAGTTCATACTTGGTACGCCGCTCGAGGTCTTACAAAGAGTGATATTGATTGGAAAATTGAAGCCAGAATGTGTAAGTTGATCTACCAACAGGATGCTGATTCAGAAATTCACTACCAGTGTTTCAGGCTGATTTCAGAGCAGGTTGGAACTCCCTCCTTGGAGGATTCACTGGGAAATGGCACTACTCAAATAGGCTGGACTTCGAATACTCGTACATAATTTATACTCCTTTGGAAGGTTTCGAAGAAAGCAGTATTATTTTCAAGGTGATAGTGAAGGAGGGAATTGACGTAGAAACTTCCATAAAATTATCGGGTCAAAAGGTAAAACGTGTTTTATGAGTCGAATGCCTGAGCTTAAATCGGCTATGTATTTTTTCAGCTTGGAGCCAAAGTTTTCGGCGAAACTAAGCCAGCACTGCTCAGAGAATTGGGCATTAAACTTGATGAAATTTATGGCAAAAAAAATAAGAGTGGTACATCATCGATCAACGACAAGGAAGAATTCGATGATGATGATCTAATGAATTGGTCGGGATTAGTTGAAATAGACACCCTGATAAATCCTACCATTAAAGGAACTCTGGATATAGATCAAAAGGGTCCTGTTTATATAATAAAATCCAAACTGACAATGCCTGATGGATTGGCCATAATAAACGATAGGATCGAGTATTACGTAAGTGTACCAAACCGTTAAAAGGTAACAATTTCCCTAACGCATTGTTTTTTTCAGGGACCGCTCACCATGAAGAATAAGCTTCAAATCTCAACACCTTACAGAAGCTTCAAACAGATCAATTCAAACTATGAAATAGACATATCTCCTGGCCAAAACTATATTTTGAGTATCAGTTTGAGTTATCAAAACGAAAGCGAATTAGTACATGTAAGGGCTTCTTAAATTTTCACACCACTTTTCAAATAATCGGAAATGCTTTCATTTCAGAATGAGCTAACAGGAAAATACATAATTCTGCATGGAAAATCCAACACCGACAAGACCCACAATATAACCGTTCACACAGAGACACCCGTAGTCACTTTCCTCAACATAGATGGGGGCGGGTTTTTAACAATACAAAATACAAACGTAGAAAGAAGATATCTCGGTAACGTGTATCTCATCGCTAGTAATATAGACGTTGCCTCTGAAGCAGAGTTGAAGGTTTGTTTCTGATATACACTAAATGTCGAATATCACACGAATTCATATTTCAGATCAATAAGAGCTCGATAAACGCAGATCTTTATCTTCGTGCTAAAACAGCATCCATCTATGTACCCCCTGTTTATTTGAAATATATGAGGAAAAGCATGGGATATGACGATATTGTTGAAGTACATTTGAATGTGCCAGAATTATTCAAGGATGAGGTGAATTTCAATAATATATCTAACCATAACTTTCACGAAACAATTATCTTGTTCTATAAATTTGGTTCCCATATTCCTCGGCATTCATCTCAACAATTATTCTATTATTTTCAGATATACGTACATTCAGATTGGTCTTATGTTTCATTGAAACAATTCAACATTTATCTGAACATCCAAACACCATTTGACGGATTCCAAAAGTCCATTTTAGGCATTCAAGTAGCACAGCAATCAAATACTCAAATTGGAAATATTTTCATTGATATAAATCCGGTTGAAGCCATTATAAATAATACCTTCAAAAATGACGTATTTACTTCAGTTGCCCAGATGAAAGTCAATGGAAAAAGTATTCCAGTGTTCTTAGAATGTAACATCATCAAAACGACACCTCTGTCCAGAACTCTAGAAGGAATTCTTTCGATTGGCAAGAAGCAACTCAATATCACTGGAAATATTGAAATCGCTGACAACTTACCAATGGGCGTCCACATAGAATTTATACCGAAAGAGGGTTCAGATGTGGCCATCCTCGATTACAAGATAACAACTGTCGAAGATTCGAAATATAAATTCGTTGGGTCAGTGAAAAATATGAAGAATTATTTGAACTTGAATGTGGATACCAAAATTTTGAATGTTATGGATTGGGAAGCTAAGGGAAAGGTGGGTAGTACCATTGAGCGGAAGAAGTAGATTTTATTATTGAAAATGTTGCAGATGGAAACCTCTCACGTACAGTATAAACTCTTCACCTTGGATGCAACATGCAAGAAGGAAGCGGAAACTAAGATTTTGAGATTGGAAGCTCAAACCCCCATCAAGAAAATGGAAAACCTGAAATTTGGAGCCTCGATACTGTGAGTATTTTCACGAAACCACTTACTCAATCAGAGCTGAAAAAAAAATTTTTCTTCAAATTCCCAGAAATACTAAGGATGATAACGACTTGCAAGCCAACTTCGTAATACCAAATAAAAGTGGAAGTTTACACCTTAACTGGTTATGGATCTACTTAGAAAATATGAAAGTAGATTTTGCAACCCAGTTGAATTCTGAAGGCAAGCAAAAAACAGCTAGTGTGAAAGGACACTACCTAAATCCCGAGAAAAAGTTCAATGAACTAAGGATAGGAGGAGACTTCGATTGGGATAGAAAATGGAGTAGTGGTTCTAACATCACTTTGATTTTACCGAGCATACAGAACATAACGATTGACGGCGCCTTAAAACTACCCTCAAAAGAAATTCATACAGCCAAGGGAAAACTTATTTATACTACACCAATCGAAGACGTGGAATTTTTGGCCAAATACTACACACTTCTCTCGAGAAAGAATTATGCTTTAAATAGTACAGCGCATATAACTGTGAGTTAAATTCTTCAAATTTACCCTCCACACAGCATGCTGCGTCCCTTACACTCTTTACAGATTCATACTTGCCAGGTCTTACAGAACTGCTACAGAACCTTAACCATTTATTATAATTTTTTGGAAATAATTTCGCCTACAACTGGCACAGATTTCAGAATAACCTTTTTATTTTTCATTAAAGACCGAAGGGGAAAATAATCACATCACAGGAAATTTAGGAATGGAATGGGCTCCAAATAGAGGAATCAATAACATAATCCAATACGCCGAAGTTGGAGATGGATACGATTTGGTCTACAAACTCTCCACACCAAAATATAAAAACAAAGAAGCCTTGGTATTTGATGGAAGTTACAGAACGTCGGATCTCTATCATAATCTTACGTAAGTTGATTATTGTTTTTATATTTCAACAGTGCTGGCACACAGTAAAATCAGTACAGAGAAAATTTAACACTAATACAAACTTTAAGGTGCCAAATTTACAAGCCAGGGGATACTTCCGTTGGATATGGCAGGATCAATTTCAAGGAATTGGCCAACATGAATGGATTAGTGAATATAACGATACCTTACGAGAATATGAACTTCGCAGGTTTGAATTTCTCCACTGCAACATCAGCGTGAGTATTGAAAGGAAATCTATGAATGAGCTATTACTTAAAACAAGGAAATTTGTAGGAGGGTTTATAATCGCTATTTAGAAGCATTCTGGCCTGATAATTCGGCAAAAATAGACGCAAAATGCGACATAATCACTGGGACTACATTACTTCATAGGACAAGGAAGGGATCAGTCATTATTGAAGTCCCTATTGCATCCAGGCATATAGGACATATAGATTTCATCTATCAGGTACACCCATTCACCAAAAATAACAAAATTTCATTACATAATTTCGTTTTGAAGGAATCACCTCTACATAGTCTCGGAAATGCCACTGTGAACTATAATGGAAATAAGATTGTTGACGGAAAATATGATTGTAAGTCCGAATCAAAGGCAGGCTTCGAAGAGGATGACACTCATATTGAGCTACAAAATAGTTTCGTTCCGATTGGCGTTGATTACATACATGGCTACGAGTATGGAGCACCGTCAGATGAAGGTGTTGTAGCCCCAACCAAGGTAAGATTCAAACAATTTTTCAAAAACTCAATCACCAATGTGGAAAAATATCTCTTTTAGGATACCAAGAACATCAAACTTTATCATCTAACGAATCGCACCAAATTTGGCATTGAAGGAGATCTCGTTATTGGAACAACATCTACTGGGCAGCAATTAGGTCTGAAGGTGAAACACCAGAACAAAACGGTGAAATTCAAGAGTGACTACGATATCTTGGACCAGGAATATAGGCAACACAGTCGTTTAGAACTAGCACCTTCAACTTGGATAGAATATAATGTCAGTTTAAGGAATGAAACTGTGGTAAGCTTTTTTTTCATGTTCGAGAAGGAAAAAATTCAATCGATTATTTTCAGAATCAAGACTTCGACGCCCAAAGATTGCAGATCGATGTCCAGTACCCTTTGCGCAATTTCACAGCAATTGGATCCTACAAAATTGGTGAGGAAACTATATCTACTGACGTTAAGTTGGAATGGGACGTGGAACGTAGATCTTTAGAAGGTGGTCTGGACTGGCGTAAAGTTTCAGATAAACACGAACAGCTACTGTTCACTTTGAGACATCCAACATTCGAAAAGGTAACTAGCACACTTGCATAAAAATTTTGTTAGTCTATTATTCCCAATTATAGGATGTGACACTTCTGAGCGAATACGAATTTGGCGACAATAAAATAATTGATGCGAAAGTGAAATTCGATTACGCTATGGACACTGACCAAACATTCATTATGGGTGGAAGGGTAGATGATCACTCAAGCAACAACGTTTACAATTACACGTATTACATATATGCTACACATAATGCCACCAACTTAGATTTGCAAAGTCGGGGTGATGTATTTTGGATGCCAGATGTTTATAGTACCAGCCATTACAAGGAATATCAAAGGTCCTACCTTCCCCCACAACCTTCAGAAGCACTGGTTAGGCTCGATCTTATTCAAAACGAAATCGAATTAAAGGTTGGTCTTCTATTTTTTAACCGAAAAAACTGTTAATCCGTTTCCTGTTTTTTTATTTTCGTATATCTAGAAAGAACCATTAGTACGAGCTTGTTTTCAACTTTCCATATTTAATTTTTTCCAGAGAGACAGTCTCGGTCAACTGTCTTACATGAAGGGGTCATATAAAGCCGATCATCCGAAATATACAGGGAATTTGTCGCTGACTCATGATTATAACGATGCTATTGGCGATTATTACCTTAATCTCAATGAAAAGATATTCCATTTGGACTATAACATGACTACAGGTGAGACATTTCAAAATTGCATTACAGCATTTTATTTATTTTCCCCACTTGAGCCCTTGAAACCGGCCTGATAAACTCATGAATTGTGTCTTGAATCAACATCGACCAAACTAGCATTCACATGCCTAAAATTCCTAAATTTCAGATGGTCGTCAAAGTTTGCACATGTATGGAGACATCCCTGATGCAAGAAACGCTAAATTCAATGCCTGGCGAGATTATGACGATATAAGGATCATGGATGTTACGTACTACTTGAAAATGAACCATTCACGACTTATTGTGTCAAATCTCATTTGGAGACCAGAACTCCTTCGCGAATTACAGGTAATAAATTATGATGAAACAAAATGCAATTTAAATAAAAAAAATGTTTTCAGTCTGGATTTCACGATAGTTTACATTCTATATACAATTACGTTGTCGAAAATATCAACGATACAAGACATTATGTGAGATCAGAAGTAAAGGAATCGATTGCTGGTATTTGGTCAGAGGCAGAACCACACCTTCAAAATTATTTGAATGATATGCGGTAAGCAAATGACTAAAATTAAAAGAATTATGAATTATGAAAATATTTTATTCAGGGAACTGAGATTGATCGAGGAAGATCTGGAACATCTGAAGGTGTTTCTGAACAAGTCATATCATGCTAACGACTTTTACATCAAAACCATCGTGAGCTTCACTTCCTACGCATTCGATGAACTGGCATTGAAGAAACACTTCGAGTCAGTGCCTGCAATAATATCTGAAATATGGGGCATCATGGGGGAATCAGGAAAAAAAATTCAGAAGAGTATCGAGTGGGTTATAGAAAAAGTAAGTCTGCAATCATTATAATTATTCAATTCTTGGTTCTCCATTATTCATCATGTACCTGAAAAAAAAGAAAGATTATTTTGAGAAATACATGGAATAAAAACTCACCTTTTAATTGAAATTTCCTCTTTCAGATCAAAACCTATTACAAAAATATTACTGTATTTACCAGGCAATTGTTGGACGGAGATCCAATACAGCATCTTTCCGACGCTTTCTCCAAACTTTTAGAACAGTATGATGATTTCATCAGAAAACTGCATGTGGCTTTCATTCAATACATTGAAAAATTATGGCATCAGACATACCAATTGATCGTGGAGAACTGGCACAGGATGCTGATTGCCATTGAACCAACGTTCCTCAAACTGGTAGCATATACTGAAAGCATAGCCTGGTCTACTAGTCAAGAATTCCTTGGTATGAAACTCATTTATCTTCTCTAAGACGAGAGTTACCACTGAAGATTTTCATTTCAGATTTCCTGTATATTCGAAAGAACGAAATAATGGAGTCACCTTATTTCGCAAAATTCACGAATTTCACACATGATGTAGACAAATTCTACAAGGATATAACTGGAAATAATACCTTATCCAGTGTGGTCAAGTATACAAGAATAAGCTGGAATTTCCTCCGAGAAAAATATATGGACAAATTGCCATTTGCTAAAGAGCTGGAAGCGATCATCAGAGAAATAGTCGGGGATTTGAACGAATTGAGGAAACTACCTTCGGTAGCATTCGTTGAAGAAAGATTGAATTCAATTTTGAACAGACTGGTTTGGTTCTATGAATATTTCGATGTGGAAACCAGAGTACAGAACTCCTTGAAATTGCTACATAGGAAAATTACAGATTACTCGCAAACAGCTCTACAGGCCGAGAATAGGTAATTTAATAGTCTTGTTTGAATGAATTTTTACGATCCAACTTGGAATAAATCTGAAACAACGTATTGACTTTCAGATATCGAGTTCCAAAAACTAAATTCATCTTCGATCCCAACACTGGAAAAATGCAATGGGAGCAGAAATTGCCAATGTCTTGGCATGCCTTCAATGAAACCCCAAATTTCCATGTAAGTCAGAAATATGCTTCACTTGATTTTATCAAACTTCATCTTGTTTTTTTAGGAAATACCCGAGATAAAGGCCCTATATGATATACAGAACTTCTTCGTATCCTCTCATACAAATTTCTGGACATTCTATTATGATTATAAGCCTTATACAGATCCATCAGAATGGTTGCCTCCCTTCAAATGTGAGTTAAATCGAAGTTCTGTTAAACGTTGTACTAAATCCTACTGTTTCCAGCACAAGCAGTCATAATTGGTAACAACCATTTCGTCACATTCGATAAGAAATTCTTCGATTTCAAAGAGGACTGCTCCTATCTTCTAGCGACAGATATGAAAGATCATAACTTCACCTTGGTGATTTCCTACGGAAAAGAATCAAACACCCACGAGTTACTTCTGTTAGTCAATAAAACTGTGGTAGGAATCAACATTTTCACTGATGTAAGTATTGAAATAATCCTATTGCTGAAATTGAAAGTATGGATGAAAAGGGGCTTCTGAAAAATTTCAACTGTGACAATACCTTATCTACATATTTCAGGTAATAAGGGTAGGAGATTCTTCTTATTCACAACTTCCTGTGGAGATAGGTGATACTTTCATCCATAGGGATTCTGGAATGATAACAGTTGAGAGTGCCTCTGGATTTGTCCTAGAATGTAACACTAAATTCAAAGTCTGCACATTTGAGTTGTCAGGTGGGTTCACATCCAAACCTTGTGGAAACATCGAATTAATGCAATTTTTTCAGGTTGGTACTTCGGAAAAACAGCAGGGTTATTCGGAACGATGGACAATGAACCGACCGATGATTTCTTGTCTTCAACCAAAAAACGCTACAATGATAGTAATGTAGAAATCTTTGCAAGGAGTTGGGCCTTAGATCAAAAATGTGCTAAGTCGGTGGTTAGTCATGAGCAGAAGAAAAATAGGACAAGTAATGATAAATACGTGAATCAACTTTGTGACGACTTGTACGCTAATAAACTATCCCAATTTGAGTCTTGCTTTGAGAGGGTTTCAAAGCAACCTTTCTTGGATATGTGTATGAGCAGTACTACTGTGGAAGAAGCTTGCAGTACTGCTGCTGCGTACACGACCTTGTGTTCTTATGAGAACACCCCTTTGAGAATGCCGGACTCTTGCATTATGTAAGCTTAAGAGTAAAATATCGAAAAAAAAAACAACAGTTGAATTAAAATTTTTTCCAGGTGTCATTTACCGAATGGTTCTTTCGTTTATGAAGGGGAACTGGTTAGATTCACAGCACAAGACACGCAGCCGTCAGCAGATGTAGTTTTTCTGATAGAAACTAAACGGTGCAATGAAAATTTAACTTCTTCCAAGAATATGAAGCTTCTTATCGAGTCCCTAGACGAAGAGTTAGTCACGAACAATATCATGTCAAATAGGTGAGGACCTAATCAGAAGATGATGGGGAAGTTTTATGAAAATGTGGAAATTATTTATTGTTTTCAGATATGCTGTTGTACTCTTTGGTGGAGACGGAGTATACGATGAACCAAGAGCTCGATCACTTAACGGCCACATTTTCACGAACTTCTCATTGGTCATGGACACATTAGCTAACATTCCAATTGGTGAGTTGAGAAATAATAGTGAATCTACATGATTTCGAAAATGGACCCCATCGTAGATCCGCATATTTAAAAATTCGAAGAATAAAGAATGAATTTAATTTTTAGGAAATGGTAGTGCAGACATGTTCAATGCAATGATCTACGCATCTAGACTCAACTTCCGTCCTGCTGTTTCGAAAATATTCATTTTGATACCATGCTCAGAATGCCAAGAAAATAGTATGAAGGTAAAAATATCTCGAAAATTTCTTCAGTTCCAATGTTAACATAAAAATATTTCAGTACGACTACCCAATCCTTCACCAATTACTTTCTGAAAATGCAATTTCTCTGCATATATTGATGAATGAAGATTTCAGTCAAAAACTAAGAGACAATAAAATACCATATGGTGAGTGAAATACATTTCATCAATAAGGATTTCTAAGAAACACATATTTTCCAATAGGTATTGACAGTAGGCGGGCCTACACAAAGAAAGATGCCCGTTCTTTGAAGGGAGATGAGGTACTACGAAACCATATGAAACTACCTAAAACAACAATGGGATTATGCATGCCTTTAGCTCTGGAAACTAATGGTATGTCATCTTCTAACAATAGAATCCGTTGATTTCAAAACCCTTCTTTTTCAGGGACACTTTTCACATCCAAATATTTGAAGAATGGAAAGGACGATACTGTGAAAAAATTCATTTCGGTGTTCACGAAACGTATCGCAGAGGGTTCAAACAGAATGGATTGCGTGGACTGTGAATGTACCGCATCGAACAACGGTCTTTCATTTATGGAATGCTCATATTGTCACTCATCAAGAGCTTCGATGGATTACGTAAGTTATTATTGAGCTCATTGAAATAAGTTTTTAATCTCTATCATCATACAGGAATTCGAAGAAGATGAGCTCCTGCTGAAACTTCAACCAGGCGAAAACCTATTTTGACATTAATTGTTCCTTAGTAATTTATTACGCGATGATAACGATTAATTGTACATAAAGAAAATTCTCCTTGAGCACTCTTTTATTTAGAGCATAATGAAAAAAAAAATAGTGGAAAAAGTGGAAGTTTTCAATGGTAGGAACATTGAAGATGACGGGAGTTGTTTCCAATAAATGAAGATGGATTGGGTTGGGAACCAGCTGAAACAAAAAATGATAAGAATTCAAACAGTTTTATTAAATATATCTGAGATGACATTCAACAGCAAAAGAATTTATTCAAGAATAATTCAAAACATTTCAAAACTATAAAACAATGCCTGATAATATCATATACACAAAATACCTTCGCAACACACCAGGTTGAACATTTTGAGAGTTAAAATACATGAAAGGAGTACAAACAATACATGATCGGAACAATTATTAATTCTCGAAAGTCACAAGCCTTGAATCGAACAATCGCCAGAAAGTTTTCAATAGCCAAAAGAACATCCATCGATACAATGGAGTACAGCCCTTCAACCTTTTAATCTTACACAAACGTTTCAGCAAATAGGCCAACACTTCGATGAAAATTCTAAATTGTATTTTACCTTGTCCTCAAGAAAATACATAAGGTTGAACTCCCTTTTAAAAAGTTATAAATATACAAGAGTTCAATTTCAAGATAAACAATGACCATTAAAATCTCATCACTGGTCTTGGCAATCCGATCATTCAATACTCCCGACATTGTTAACTGACAACTGTTGACATGTATCATCAAATACTTATACTCTTTTAAAAGTCCAATATAATATCCATTAATAGCAGTATAAAATTAATAGAGAAACAAAAACATTCTAGATAAACCATTTCTGAAATATTAAATTAAATTCCCAGTTTGGTTTTAAATGCTTTCACGAATAGAAAAAAGTCGAATAAATTTGAATATATTGGAAACACGATCATGTCATTTTCTAATATTCTCCAGAATAAGGAGCTTGATAATCAACCAATGAAAGACTAGTTTACACACGAAATTCATAAAATGGAAATAGTTCGAAGCTTTCCCTTCTCTCCGAACTAAAATATTAAAAAACAAAAATAAAATTTCAAATCAAAACACGATATTTAAACAGAATAACGAATAGTTCATCAATTCTTATATTTTTTCGATACTAGAAAATGACATGGGCTCTCTTCCGCCTATTAAGACATGTAGTGTTGTCCCACTATCAAATTTCCATTAAAAAAAAAGAGATATGAAACGGAAAACAGACATGAATAAATACAATCTATTAAAGGAAAACTGGAGGGGAAACTTTATTATTCGGTATATAATAAGAAACATTCTGGCAATAAGAGGAATCTATACAAATTATATGGCAACATCACCAGTTATGTTTCTTTATATTCACACAACTATAACATTCACAGGTGTACAAGTAACATATAGATTTTTGGGGACTTTTCAATGTTCCTCGTCCTTAAAAAATGAAATTCCCATGGCTAGAAGGACGATCGAATGACGAAAATGGATGAATTGACTGCATCCTTGAATGATACATCAATCCCAGTCAGTTCATACAGAGAAAAAGGACCACTTAGTCGTTTATAGAATTTGAAGGATGAAACATAAACATAAAACTTCTTGATATCGTTTTCTAAACTATGAAACGGAAGGAAATTAGATTCAGAAGGATTTCTAATGCTAGTTCATCAAACGAAACATTGTTTGATTAGATCAGGGGTTGGATCATACAGATCCAATAGAAAAATATATGGCGACCCATGTATTCATTTGGAAAATATCTCACAAAACAAAATTCTTCGATACGAATCGAAGATATTCATTTTGAAATACAGAACAACGCATTTGAGGAATATATATATATATAGATATATATATAAATTATCACTTCCAATCAATCTGATTATTTGATTGCAAAATATAAAACTTACTTGGAAAGATAAAAACAATTATCTTGTTATTGTTCTGTTATAACACTTTCATCTTCTCGTAAACGGAAAAAAAATTTGTAATTCAAAATATTAATTTCGAAATCAAATGGAGATGTCGATAGCTACCCCAATGTTGAATTGAATGTTGGCTGATACTTGATGAAAATCCATAATTGAACTAAAAATTGCCTGATTTTTACTAGAATGAGTTTTCTAACCACGTGTTTCGCAATAACCATACCATCTTATTGTTATAGTGAAATACACGTGATTTAATAACTCATCATAGTAAAAAACGGGTAATATCAGTTTTTACCCATCCCATTACCCCATATTTGGAGAAACTCAAACAGAAATACTAGCCTCAACTGTAAAAAAAAAAATTTCAACAGAAAATTCCAGCTGATTTCCCTTTCCTATAAGTGATAAGGAAGTGATGATTCATGAAAAGAAATAAGGAGATTTTTTCCGTTTGTTTTTATTTTCGTGAATGTGGTCCTCCTCTCCTTGAATTTTGTTTGATTGGAGAAGGAGAAGAGTTCGTTGTTTATAGAAAAATTAGGATGAGACATGAAAAAATAAAGAGTATGAGGACGTTTCGTTTCAATTCTTTTTTCTTGAGATGGTGTCGTCGTTCTGAATTTTTATCTAGAATGCTTTTTTCCATAAAAGCAATGTATTTATCAAGTTCTCATATTTTGCATAACAAAATATCTAATCAGATCTCTAGAACATATTTTGGCGCTCTAAATGGTTACCACAAGAGCAAAAAGTTTCCTCTGAATGCCCACTTCATGGAAGCGGCAGAAAAAGGCATCAAGACCATGGTAACTGCTTTTTGCCCAATCTACACTAAAACTCCATCTTTCTTTAGTACACTATCACAGTCATTTTTTCCTGGTGTTTGATGTTCATCAAATTCAACTTTTGTTCGTTTAAATATATAATACAATTCCGTTCCATATGAATTTGTTAAAGTTTGTAAAATTATCATCACAATTCAACATCATGGAAATATAAGTCACAGCAGCTTTTTATATATCACAAACTCTTTGAAAGTTGTACATTCGGTGAATTGGATTGGAATAGAGGGCCCCTACAGGATATAACAGTTTGGTCTTTAAAGAATCATTATGTACCTCCAGTGAATTCGTGGCATAGTGAAGAACCAATTCCTTTAAATTCGGATAAATATTATACGGCTCGGCAAATCCAAACCCAGCTTTGGTACGTTGAATGATGCAATGGTTCACAATTCCATTGCAAGAAATTGACAATGCATATTGGTCCGTGCTTGATTTTCGAATTAAAAAAGTACCATCAACGGTATTGGTCAAAACACGTTCTGCTTTCTGTCTTGAAAATTCTAGCATAAGCCAAGTACGCTCGTCATTATGCGGACAATCTTCCAGATCCACATTCTCTGTAAGCTGCTCATCTTCTGATCGATTCAGTAATTGATTTATCTTGGACAGAGGCACTCCCCTTTCTTGCAGCCAGCGAATATACTTTTCCTGCTCTTTTATCAGACTCAGAATAACCAATTTCTCAGATGTTACCTCCCTATCTAAGGATTTGTTGTAAGCAATGCGTTGCAGCAAGTTTTCAGTTAGTTGTTCGCAGCCTTCTTCGATCATTGCGCATCTATCTTGAAGTATTCTCACATTTGTTTCAAGTCCTCTCAGTTCGTGAGTTTGAGCATCTTGCTCGGCAACGGCTTTCTGCAATTCCGCTTGCTCCTTCAGCACTTTCAACAATTCTTCAAGGGCTTCTTGCGCATAACGATTGGTCGTTACTTCGTGTTTCGTTTGAGCGAACGCCTTGGATAACTCCGCCAATTTTTTGTTATTTACTTCTAGTTTGTTGGTTATTTCGTTCAAATTGGCCCAGAGTTTCTCGTCGTTTTCATATTTAGCTGCTTCATCATCTTGGTTATATTTGGATACAGGGTAGAGCAATTTGACATCTAGAGAAGCATTATACAATGACAGCGAACAATGACGAAAATGATTAACTAATTCTACCACTGAGTCGAACGTGTATGGTTCCGTGAATCCGTACTTCCCGTTTCTATGGCATATTTTTATCAGTTTATTAGCACCACCTTTCCTTAGTGTGAGTGTGTACTCACCACATTTGCTAGAAGCGTCTCTCACCAAAAACGTTCCATCGACGGTGTTTTGAAGTTTTTCCGTAACTTCTTCCCGACTAATGCCACCCCAGTACCACTCAGCATCCTGGAGAGAGGTGTTACTAGGACTGGGTGCCTCTTTGACAACTGCCGATGTACTAGCCAAACTATTTCCCCCCATACTCATAGCTGAATATTTCCTGGGTGGAATCGCAGGTGCGCAAGCGAAATCCGGCAAAGATTCACCCCAAGAACAATTCATGAGCAACAATTCCAAGACTCGGGTTTGAGCTTGCGTATTGTAAACAATCTGAATGATCCGTTCCCATGAAGGCCGCATGATGATATAGCACAGGACATGGATAAGATTTGTTGGTGGACTCTTATTTCCCCTTTTGAATTCCATCTGGCACATCCTGCACAGATGCTGCATAAAGTATTTCAAGGTGGACTTGTGGTCAATTGGAAGCTCTTCGACTAGTTCTGTTAGGGAATTGGCACAATGCTCGTTACTCCGAATTTCTGAAGTAAAAAAAACTCTATCACTATCTAGAAATAATATTAAGAAGCTAATTTATCAACAACAGACGTTTACGTATTAACCCAACAAAATCTGGAAATAATAAGCCAATCCACGAGAGTTTTTTCAGATTTTCAACTAAATGAATTTTCATTTGATATGTGATACTATAAATAGTTCATTTTCAAATCATATCTATCAATCTTGAACAATTGCGCAACATAAACAAAATAAATTTCCGACTATTTCCTGAAACTGAAATACCACAAATGAAAACACTGGGTGGTGAGCGAAAAAAAGTACAATAAATTAAGAAAACTCACTTGCAGCTTCCAAGAATTTATCATACCACTGTACTGGAATCAACGGATCGGGTAATTCCCTCAGGAACTTCTTGAGAATTCCAGTTAGTAAAACTGGAGATCTTTCCACGATCTCCACGTCTCCCTGGTTCTCGTCAATGGACTTTGCCAATTTGGAAAGATCATCCTCTGGTGGTGAAGTACAGTATATATTGTAGAGGCTCAAGGTCAGATCTTCTTGAGCCAATTTCTCCAATTGTTGGCAAACTCTGATCATGAATTTCGGAGCTCCATTCTCAGATAATTGGCCGCATAAAGAAGCCCCGAAGAATATTTTGTAATGTTGTTGCTGACTCAGACAGCTGGGTAACCCTGAAAAAATACATTCATAAGGGCCAACAGCGGTGGGCTACATTCACAAAAAATCTCTGTTAACCGATATCAATTTCGACAATTTTTCGAAAAAAGACAGTTATGCAATTCATCAGAAAACTTTAAAACGCGGTATTAACGACAGAAAATAAGCTCATAATGAAATGTAAGCTTTAGATCATTTCACAATTCCTGAGATAAAGATTCAAAATTAAAAATCTAGCTTAACGAAGGTTTATTTTGGCCTTCTATAGTGCTTTTCAATCTTCACACGACGATTCAAACTGAAATTGGCGAACGATAAAAATGATTACAGGTAAGCACCGTATACCAACTCACATATCGTAAGTTCTGCAATTTGCTCTTCGGAAAAGTCCATTATTGCTGTTCTAATGTGTTCCAATTCTGCTTAAGCTAAGGTAGGTACTTTACAGACTGCCACTTTTCTGCCGGCTCGCACAGACCGTAGATTTTTAATGGCGGGTGGGTGGTAGGGCTGACCCAATCAGAAATCGAGGTTTATGTCGCTGATAACAGGTGACTCGAAGACTTTAATAAAATTTTTCTTACTTATTGTTCCTTATCGATGTTTTTAATACCATATCTCAAAAAATATGATTCAACTGAATATCTAGAAATTTTATAAGCAAATTTTTATGACTTTTCGATCATTATTAGGAATAAACAGTATCATTTTGAATTTTGTTAAGCTCCTACTTAGTAACATTGCATAACTCACTGTTGTGTCACTTTAACACAATAGGTTCTAAAACTTTTACGACAACGGCCACGATAAGTCTTCTTAATAATCCAAATTGAGGGCATTAAGGTGCTCAAAGCTTTTTATGCGATCTTGACTTAACACTTATGAACCCTTCAACTTCGCCTTTTCTATACTTCTACTTGCGGAACGAGAATTCAATGAAAATTCGATAAAATGAATTTCGATTAAAACTTTATTGATTCCTCGATTAATAGGTATATAAATCATAGTTATCTGAAAGCTTAGCTCTTAATCCCGATTTTAATGCAGCTATTTAAAAGTTCATAAAAGGAAATTAGCCGATATTCTAAAATATATTTTCATCTAATTACCAATAAAATCGACTGCCTACAGTTTAAGCATAAATAGTAGAAAATATTTGGTCTGCGCAGAAGAAATATAATCCTTAATTCCGGTTATGTTGGGAACATTGAGGTAGGACCTCTACTTCTTCTCTTCGACCATCCTGTATAATCCATGAGACACGCAAAAAATAGGGGCGCGTTTCCATAGTTACTCACCAGATATAATTATATTATCATATATGAATCTGGCAGAGCAACACTCAGCGCAATATCAAAAACCACTGCAGTTTTTTTTTAGGAAGGGTTATTATAAATTTAACAGTTTCTAACAATTCGAATTGAGGAGTTTTCAACAATTTCGTTTGATATTCGTGAATGGGCGAATTATGGACTTTGATGGAGCGAATGGAAATAGAGAAAACCAATTATGACACTCACCTGCAGGAGAAGAAGCCTTATGGGCCACCAGTCCACAACTTGTGCACATAAAACCTCGTTGCAAAATTCCTCGTAAAAATTTGCCACATTTTTTACATTTTTCCAATGTAGTAAAAGTATGATGTACTAAACAATGGGACGGTCCGGTTTCTTCCTTGCTCTGATCTTGTGTGAATTGATCTGGATATTTGACCAGTTCTTCAATGCAACTCAGGATTGCCCTCTGGTGAAATTCATCTTTTATACCCATATTCTGCAAAATTAAATTTATATATTTCAACAGGTCAGGAATATCGTATCGACGAAAAATCCAGAAGGCATCAAGTATATCGAACCACTCAACCAAAAGATCAAGCAATAAAAAAATTAGGGGTACATATGAGTTTTCGCAGTTTTCTGCAAAAAATCACCAATTTATCGAGAAAGAACCATACCCTTTGTTCGATTCAAAGTATTGTTCATCACTAGGCAATGCTTTCTGCCAATTAAGGGCGACATTCTTCAGAAGGGTCAACCCAGAAGAAATATTTACATCAATATTCTTATTGCGAATGGGTCTTTTCTTCGAGATGGGAAAAACTAAATGTCTTCCTTCAGATCATCGATTCATACTCACCAATAATTTTTCCTTATCCATTTCCATGAGATCTGAGCCTTTGATTTCTTTGCATTTGAAGGCATCTGAATATGAAGACATGTTTAAAGTATTCATCCATTCTACGACGTTTAAGTTTGTCCATTGTGATATGGGCTAAAAATAAAACAACATTTTCTTATTGATTGCGAAGGTGTATAGCCCAACTCTGAAAGTTAACGAAAATATTCCGTTACAAATTTGTAACGGAAGAATGAAAAATATAGTGGAAAGAAGAACATTGATACGAGTCTAGACTGATCAATCAAATGCACAAATAGGAGTAGATGAAATGAGCGCATTAAAAGTTTTACTGTGCACCTGATTTGAATCTGAATAATGATTTAAGTGAATGAGCGTACGGAAGCTCCAACTCGTAACCGAAAAGGAGTAGATTTCATGGCTATTGAAACCTTATCAATCGTCTGAAAGAAGTTAACAGTAATAAATTCAAAGTAGCGTACTTTATGAGCTATAAAATCTGCAATAAACTACGATGGAAAATTAAGAAGGTGATGTCCATGCTAGCGTTACACAACTTGAGCTATTGTTGTATGCAATTGCAAATACGGCTGACCTAAAAGTAACACGACAATGAATATGGGATTTGATCGTTTTCATTACGATTTTACCGCCGTTAAGTGAATTTGCTGAGATGTTCAACGACTGATACTATCATTTTATTGTTGCTAATGGAATTGATAGTGAAGGACTGTGCAAGGATGTCGAAATATCGACGAATAGGTACTATCGTTGATTGAAATCTGTCTCGGGATGTGGAACAACATCACTATTCGATTAGACTCGATACTACTAACCAAAAAACTAGGTGGGACATCACAGAAAATAATAGGTTGATTGATATCTGATTGATTCTACATGCTTCTCAAATTTGTGAGATTCACTCGTTGAATTTTCACTGGGCATGTATATATTTCAAGAACTTGGGAGTGACACAATACAAAAACTGCGAAAAAAGACCAATGAGTTATATAAGTTAATTCAGACTATGTCAATTAAAACTGTGAAAGATTTTGATTGCAGTTGATTCGAATAGGTCGCCTAAACTAAGTATTAATGTTGATTTAATAGGCATGTAATTATTTGAAAGGGGTCCTGATAAAATAGGATAGAGATTCTCGCTTGATGCAGTTCAATTGGTGAGTAGTGTAAGTAATATAAGTGCAACTGCTCATAAAGAAGGTTGTTCGTTGTAAACGATTGAGAAAATGGGAAATATAACAGGAAACTACGTCTCTGATAATAATTCTGAAACCACTCAAACATCATAAAGCTCGGAGCTTCTGCGCTGTTGTTCGAAAAATGTCACGTTGCCATCTTTATTAATGTAGATAAAAAGAAAATTAGATCCAGCTTAATTCCCTCAAAACGTTGTTTGATATAATGCTCAGTGAATATTTTACTGTTCAAGACGGAAAATCTGACCCAGTTGAAATGCATCGTAGCAGAGAGCCAGACGCGTTAAATTTTATGGATAATCTATTTCAAATAAAGTGGCAATATTTTGCATGCGCATATTCAATTCTGTTGTCATTGTTTCACGTAGTAAAATGTTATATGACGAACGTGCTGATTTTGAATTTTTCCGAGTTTTGATATCATGTCTCGTTAAATAGGTCAGCATTGGTGTAGCGTTTCACGGTTTATGGGAAATTAAATTCTGCATAGCGGACAAGCATTTTGCTTAAGGTGTTACTACGTCCAACATACAGGATGCACTTTTATCCTTTTCTATCTCGGGTTACCGGGTGTCGTGTGCCGAACTGACAATTTCTCGTGCATTGTTCAACAGAAAAATTATTTCCAACGAGGTTTCGTATTATCTATTACGAGGAATACTTTAATTTCGTTCCCGTAATCTGTTTTTATCCTACACAATCCCTTAATTAGTGTAGATAAAACAGGAAATTCCTCAGTCGAAAGGAATTCAAAAGCTCGGATACGACAATATATTTTCGAATTTATACATCGGCGTTTGGCTATTCAAATTCTAGCATTGCGATTCAATGTTCATCGGGATTCTTCAATTTTTATATGCGCGTTTATCGAACTCGAATGGCAACAACGTAAAGAACTGAATAATTCTCGACCTTGGGTTTAAATATACTCCAAATCATTTATTGTGACCTGATGCTCTGAACATTTTCTAAGGACCGGTCCACCTACGAATTTTATCATTAAAATATGAACACTGTAAAGATCGATAACCGTTTTTCGTACACATTTCGATGCGACTGAAACAAGGGAAGATATCAGAAAGTGTTCAGCCGGTAAGATCGATACGTTGCAAAAAAGAAAGCTGTGTTAGCACTCTTCAAAACTCGAATCCTTCGAAAGAAACAATATTAAAATGCCGAGTTCGATCGAATCAAGTAAACCCTATTAGAAGCTCAAACCGGAATTTCAGATCTATCAATTCATTATCGAAGGACAGACATATTTCAATCATAGGTCGTCATTACACACGGTCAATCTAGATCGTGATCACATAAAAATGGATCGCGTCTGAACATTACATGTTCAATCTCGATATCGATATTGAACTCGTCTTGTTATGACATTGCAACAGAGTTAGAGCTGTTAGAATTTATAAGGGTTTCACTGCATCACTCATCTTCTAGAAAAAGAAGTAGCTGTTGTTACTATGAAAAATAGGGACAAAAAAAGTGAATGACACAATATACGACCTGAAAATGGAAGGCAATAGTCCTTGTTTTAAAAACCAATCAAAAATTGGACAGTATCGATATTGAGTTTTTACCGCAAAAAAAGCAATTCACAAGTAAATGCATCAGGCGTTAAGATAAAACATAAACCAACATCTAGAAGAATCGGGCTATTAAAATCGAAGCATTTTCGATAACATTATCTTCGACAATTAAGTGAAATGAATGTATATTGTTGTAGAAATTCGATTTCGTCATTAAATCCATTGTTTTGTTTCTGTACTATTAGTAGGTGAAACTGATTTGTTATGACTAATAAATTTTCATATAAACGATTCACTCGTTATTGCTACAATCATTCACCCCGATGGAAAAATGTGGAAAAAAAGGAAATCCTAATGAATCAGAATTCTTCAATCATACTGAATGCCCTCGTATAAATTTCTTTTTTTTACGAGTTTCTACAGTCTGTTCAGTTTAGAAGGCGTTAAGTTAACAGAGACTCAATATAATAGGGCAAGCCTCCTGAAACCGTATGAATGTCACGTCTTGTCATCGATAGGCATCTCTTTTCATGAGAAGTTTCGACTTTTGTATGTCGATTTTCAAACAGGTCCATTATTTTGGTTATAACTGGCGACTTGCATTGGCTTTTTTACGGTTTGTTTAACTACAGCAAACAATAAATATCGAATTGTTTCGCTGACACGTATGTGCCACTTCTGGAAAAAAATTCATTATTGCTGTGGCTGTATAACATTGAGATTTTTTCCTTGCAACACCGTCTTCCAAGGTTCTACTTGAGAAGCAGTTGTCTTAAAAAAATAGGAAAATCTGATAGCACCATTAGAATACAATATAGACAAACTCCACAAACAAACAAATTGAGAATGCTACTTTCTGGTAATTGGGTGTGACAATCACAAGTCAAACTGACATATGTATATTAAATTTCAGTGACAGTAATGTATTTTCCTTTATCACGGCAATATGAAGGGTGTACAAGAAGAACCTCAACCAGAATAGCATGGTTCAAGATGAAAATGATGAAGACAATTTTACTCGTGTGCACCATACCGGAGAAAAATTAGATTTTGTATTTATGAAGGCTCCATCGTGTGAAGCCTTGATTTCCGTATTATAAACGTTGTAAATTTGACAACGTTGGCAACTCTATATGCCATAGCCACAAGCCGGTAACCTTGACGGCATTACCCATGTAGGTCATATTTAAGCAATTATAATATAGACGAACGAACTCTCTCATACACTCAAAATGATACAAAAAAAAATTGGAATCGGAATCCCCAGTGAACTACTCATTCTACAACATTTTTTGTCGTTCCTCACGAACTATCCGAGTTTCAGAGGTGGCTCTACTGCTGAAAGAATATAGGAAAATATCCTTTTTTACTAAAATCGCTTCGAACTGATATTTGTGCACAACGGAGCAAAAAACTCGTGTTACACTACGTGACACTCTTCCCCGTCATCTCATTATTCTTTTGTAAGTTAAGATTTATTCAAGATTCGAAGGTTTGACAACCAAAAATCAAGAGAAGGAAATATTCAAACGAAACACATATTCGGGTACTGAATAATGCAAAACCTATTTCAGAATTCTCTGCTCATTGAAATGAACAGATGCGTCATGATCATTGGCGTAGATTCCAGTTTTATTCCTCAATTTTTTGAATATTTTCCCTGTGCTGAAGGATGCAAGTAATCAAAGCCACCCTTAATCATACAACTGATTTGGAGACATAAAAATCGATTGATCCTGACTCGACAGCACATAATTCATTTTATTCCTTTCTGAACAAGGCCAATACATCCAAACATACAATTTTTTTCTGCAGACATCAATGAAAGTAACGAAAAATAAAGGAAATCATTTGAGGAACAACCTCAAGGATAGATTACTCTCGAGGTAAAGTAGAGATTCATCCTAAGCGAAATCAAATATTCAAAAACTTGTTCAAAATCAATCAAAAGATGTGTGGAGTATGTCACCTAAGTCGTAAGGACGACAAAATCAATTTTTCAGGGATCAGATGGAGCCTTGAGAATGTAAGGTATGTTCAGAACGAAACGTCGTCAATTAACCAGAAAAGGTCAACAAGTTCAGATGGAACTGCCAGAAGAGTAGACATAAATTTCTAATGAAGATTAAACGAATAAAAATATGACGGCGAATTCAAATTATACATTTCAGTCCATCCGAATTAATATAACTGAAAATTATTACCTTCACCTTCAAAATTTGGATGGAACATGTCATTAATTCCAGAATTCTGATTGTATAATTACGGATAATCGACTATTTGGATGAAAAATGAATGAATTTATCCTATAAGTTGCGAAAAGTAAATACATACAAGAAAATTGTTTCGGAAGGCACACTTCAAAGTTCCATACACAATATATTGATTTCATAGTGAAGTTTTACTATGTTCTTCACTAAGGTCTGCACGAAATTCGCAGAAAAAAGATTCTCTGGTCTCTACCTGATATATTCAAACAATTCTAAGAAAAAGGTATTCCACTAGGAAAAATGTTACAAGATGAAATTGTTCTCTCGAAGATGCAAGAAGAATAAGGTAGAATTTGTACACGATGTGAATCTCACGTAGGCGCATAAGTCAATCAAGTTTTTCTTTTTGGGGATGGTGGGGATTCAATGTGTGCGAGCGATATATGATTATAAAAACCTTGAATCGAGTGAGAATCTTACCACAGAATACAAGTTCGTTAAACCAATAAATGAAAATTCAGTGGAGCTGCGTGGGTCGTATTTTATGGTTGTAAAAATGAAATCTAACAATCGAAACGACAGTTGTGTAAGAGTTCCAAATGAACATATGTGGCTTATACATATATTCAAATGAAAAAGTCGCATAATCGCTCACCAATCCCCGACGAAAAATGCTGAAATTCACTATTTGTAATATTTATTAATGTAAAAAGCTGTGAAAATATGTAAGAACAATAAAAAAATTTGGAGATGAATTGGTTTGAAAACTTATATGGACAGAAATAGCCACACGGTTTAATTGTTCATGCATCTAAGATGAGGAGAGCATAATGGAATACGATGGACCAAGATCATTCGCTAATTGAGACCGATTGTAGAGTAGATACCAGTGAAAATACCTTCGAATATTTCTTAAATGGATCACGCTTCATTGAGAAGCTTAAAAGAGTTACATTTCATTATCTTGAACGTCATTAATGAGATTAATCAGTGCCTAATAAAACTCTATTAAATTAATAAAAAAGTAATTTAGAATCAGTTCACGCCTCCTTAGTCTCTTTCTGAACGACACTTGCATCACAAAACGGAGTTAAATTAACGCAGTTATAAACTCGGCATTATGTACCTATATTGATTAAGACTCTTCTTTCTCTCTCTCTCATAGAAATTGCACAATTCTCGATTTATCGCCTTATAGAACTAATTAAAATTTTGTGAATTATATCAGAGAAAGTATTGGATTAATAGAATATAACTGAAAATATAAATAACGTCGTAGGAAATCAATCAAAACATACTTGAAGAACTAGGGTTGATATAGGACTCTAGAAAAAAATACCAACATCAAAACTACGAGAATTTTTCTTGGGAGTGAATCAGAGAGCTGACCCCACTAGAAAAATATTTGAAAACAATGGACCAGCCTCAATAATAGTCAGTATTTGAAGGATTTTTCTTGGAATTAATCAGACATGGTTCGTAAATTGTATGGTGTAGGGGGACTAGCTAGAACGATCGTGAAATAGGTACACACACACGTATTACGTTAACGTAAACAAAGCTTCCGTGTTAGCCAGGTCATGATGCGTGGACACTAGAAGAGAATGAGAACGCACTCCGACCACAGCTAACCTAACCACAAAAGTCTTCATAATTCAACGTTAAAATGTACTTGTGCCATGGATCAGCTAATATTTCATCGAGAAGGCCCTATTGATGGTAAAATTGTCAATTGTTTGTCAAGTGGAAACATGAAATGTTAGAAGTTTTATATTTTATGCCTAACCATTCACTTGTGGAAAATATGATCCACTTACCACAAGAAAAGACTGGCAACAACTCTTGAAATTTCATATTCAAACGATTTTTAAGGTTCTGGTCTAGACTACGACAATACTGAAATCCTATGTATTTTCTGTCAAATATAGATTTTGTTAGCGTGTCAACTTTTCAGTGTTATGAAACACCTTTCACATTTGAGTACAAATAAAGTTCGTTTACCTCACCTTGCTCTGTTCGATAATGTTAAATATACCATTCTATGTTAATTTTTATTGATTGGATACAAATATAATAAAAATGAGATATCTTAAAGCGATATCGCCATCTTCAAGCTTGAACTGATCAGAGCTATCTTGTTGCTATCCATAAAGATGGTACATTTCTATTTATATCTTAAGTGGGCCACACACCATCGTATTTATCCGAGTCTGATGTTGACATTTCTTCAGTTTCAAAATTCATAGATAAAAGGGTTTTGGGCTCATATATCGCTGGACACTCGACTCATAATTTGGAAATTATGAAGATTAGTCAGGTTCAAGATTGAAATATCCTCCAAAATTGAGTATTTCAGAATAAAAGTGAAAAATTTTCATGTCCTAGAGCAAAGTAATCGAGTAATGGATAATTTCCTAAAGTCTGGTGACGGCTTTAACGATATTGATCAGTGGAGGACATAAGTAGCTCTGCAAAAATTATCACGGAAGTTCTCAAAAATAGATGCTTATCAATACGAGATGAAGGGTGTTGCGAGACACAATGGAGATGGATAACACTCTAAATTTGCAACATAAAAATGTCGTTATCGAAATATAGATATTATAGAAATAAAGCAACTCGATGAACGTTATCAACGTTGAATCTTATCAGCGCCGTGAGCCAACATGTCTAGTTGTACAACCTATTCGTTCCTGTCTGAAAAAATCACGATAGCCGGCTCAACGACTTTATCGTCATTGCATTCAATGAAATTTAAAGTTCCAACTGAACACGTAGTATACGTTCAGTTTTTGGACATCCCTCGTATTGTTCAATTGAATTAATTTGGGAGTAAATGTGCTGAAGAATTATGAATGTTGAATGAGGCTAGTGTAAAAATAACCGTATCAACATTTTCGTGTAAGCATTCAATGTTCAGCGGTGAAGACTGATACAAAATTATCTCGTATGTTAATAAACAATGAACCGTATTTATTAATTTAAGGAAGCAACATCGAAAATTATCGCACTCCCATTTTCTACATTATTTTCGAAGTAACCCAGTGTTCCACGGTCAACAGTTGTAAGAATAATCAAAATTCAATCGTTGATTATCACATTGAACGTAATGTGGCAATTTGACTAAGCTAAAATTGAATAATAACTTCCACATCAACACGTAGACGATTTCAAAAATAGCGTGTCACTGACCTCGAGGGAGAACCATATGAAATTAATTATATAATAATAATCCGTTATATAAAATCGTTCTCCCCTCAAAAACTGCAAAAACCACAAATCCTTCTAATTCGAGGCTCAAAAACGTTGCAATAGGTACTCAAATTATTAATTTTCATTTCCCCGATCAAAGACAGCAAAGATTGAACCCAAATTATAATTTCGCAAATAACAAACTTAGTGTGTGTAACTTTTTCCAACAGATGAAAGATTCAGACAGCTAATCGAATTCACACTGCGTTTTATTGACGAGAAAATCACTTCTTAGAAGTGATTTTTGCTCCGAAAAAGAAACGATGTTATTTTCGTTCCCCTCATCCAGCTTAATCTAAGAATCCATCAACGATAATACAGTTTCCTAATCGAAATCTGTCAAGAGAGCCGGTGTACGCTTTTGATTTTTCCCCCGGGGGAGCAACAGCTCTAGTAGCTGATGAAAATTTCACGGGAACATCACGAAATTCCGCAATGAATATGCAAATTGATGTCGAAACAGATCGGCCATCTTCGAAATCCTTAAATTAGTTCGGTTCGCGATCGGAAAGGATCTTCATACGGACCTTTGTATGTGTTTTGAAACTCTCTCTCCAATCTGCTCGATGAGTAAGTAAACATCATTTCCATCTCAAAATGGAAACTGTTCGCCATCTTGAATACATTTCCTACTCGAACTAGTTGACCGTAATTTGCAAATGACTTATTTGAATAATTCGTTGAATTTCATCACGTTTAAATCAACACTAAAGTATTTTCCATCTCAATGACCCGAAACCCCACGGGAAAAACACCAGAAATTCGGCCTCTAACGTGGTACATTTGGGTTCTTGTTAAGGAGCACCGAAAAAAATATTTCAACACCCTCCTAAAACAAATTTCAATAAGGACACGTTCTTGGAAAAGTCCACGTACACTGTCTTGGGGTATTTTTCGGTTTTTGTGTGCTCGCAGCCTTCTGTTCTGAATCCTTAATTGTAAATTAAGCTTTTCGTGTTTGATTGGCATCAAATTGAAAAAAAAAGAGCAGAGTATTGGAGCGATTTTCAAACTAATCACATTTATTCTAAACGACGCAGTTGAAATAATCGATAATGTTGTGATAATTTATTCGTAGTACGTTTCATATATAAATCGAATTTATATTATTTCATAAAATTGCCATCTCGACTACTCTCGGGAATGAATTAAATCGTGTTTCTTATGCAAGACCGATAAAAATGTACGTTAAGGTCATGTCTGACAATTGAGCTGGCTACAGTTTTGCATTAATACAATGAGTGCAAGAGAATTACTAGAAAAATATTCATGAGGACTCACTCTACTACTTGTTCCATAGATAACATAATATGCACATGAATCTCTTTACTTCACAACATAATAACTCGAGCTCCAGAAATATTTCAAACCATAAGGAAAAGTTCAGAAGTGACTATTCTATTTGGGGACACAATATCGACTATAAACATACAAAAGAGTAAAACTTTCGCATTGTGTCGAATAACCAAAAATTTACCGATTTGTACATATGAATATACATGTAGTCGATACGGTCCTGTCCCAACATAGAAGGATATTCGATTCTCGGGTAGTCCACTTCCTTTTCTTAGAAAACCCACCCCTTTCATGGCTTGAAAAGAGAGGAATTCCCATTAACCCACACAGAATGTAGCCCTCTTCCTCGAAAACACTGCCCGTCCACTGATAATGAGAGCAGAATTCCTTGAATAGGTCTTACCGACCTTGGATCTGGAATGTTGAAGAGGATGACAGACTTTAAAATTTATAGACCACAAACCAGAAGCCGGGTGACGGACCCCAATACTGAAAAAAAGGGGATCGGGTGGTTAACTCGAAGATCTGGGAAGAAGTTTCCTGGAAATCGCGATAAGAGAATCACAAAAGATTTGTTCCATATTTGAGAATAGAAAAAAGTACGCAGCCAGTCGAAACGGGAATAGTGTAAAAATCATCGAAATGTTTCAAATGTTCCAACATATACTTTTCAAAAAAACTAGAGCTCTGTACCACAATATCTTCCAGAAGGAGTAGAAATTTCCAATTAACATATTATCAAAGTTAAAACTGGGGAGAATAATCAGAATTGTTTTCCCGCGTTCAATTCCCGAGGTTTATTTTGGACATAAACCAATGGAGCTGATAGTAAGGCAACGTTCGCTATTTACAGCAATCCATTCACGAATTGAAAGAAGGTTCGACAACTCAATATTTTCGTTTCGATCGGAGGAATTGCTACATTTCCTCGCCTTGAGAACCCTAAAATAACTCCGAATTTCAACACCATCTATAAACTTCTAGTCTTCGGAATTCACACAGAATAATTTTCGATTAATGAATACATTTCCGTCAATTCCAATTCTGCGGTTTGGGGTACGACTTGGCACGAAGGAGGAAATTGCCAGATGATGATTTTCGATCGAAAATTAATCTGTCTGTTCGGGAAACGAATTTCAGTCTTATTTTCCGATGGAAAGATAATCGAGAAAATTTCCGACTCAACTGGAAACGACATACCGGCAACGTCATTTCGAATTGAGATCTAGAATGGGGGCAGCGTAATTGACAGGAAAATTTCAACGCGTGAACAATTAATTGGAATTCATAATAATTATTCCATTTCGGGGAATTCTCAAGAAAAGTTTTCAGAACGCCTTTTCCAAAATCATCCCTATTCGAAAGAAAATTGAAAGGAAACACTCTGCCAACCATTTCATGATAGCCCAGAGCAACACAAGAAGTCTGGTATCATTAAAACGACCCTAATAAAGTGCATAACAAATACACAGACACTGAGGAACCTATCCAACTCCAGAAGTATCATAAAAATAAGCTCAGAATATAACATGCAAACGAAATACTTATCGAAAAATCGACACACTATGAGAAAATCTTAGAAACCATTGATAATGGAACAACGATAAGAGAAACTTGGTAATTCTTGACGTTTCCAATTCTCAGTCGACCCTGGATTGACAAACAACGTGCGCTAATTCATGTACGTGATTGAGATCATGCCGTTCTTTTTTTATACATTTGGATGCTTCCAGGAACTAGGATAGGTAGCAGAATTGGATGCGCCGTTTTGACCACGATAATTTCAGTCCATAGACCAGTTAGGGTACAGTATGATGGAAAGAATCACATTTAAATGAACGAATAACAAATTGATAACCCAAAATTCCGCATCGAAGGAGCTTATAAATAGTTCTCTCAGAATTGCCACTTCGAGTAAGTGACCATTAGAAAGAGGGACGTAAAAATTCCAATTCCAATATACTCTCAACTGCCTACCTCAATTCCAATCAAATTTATCATCGATTGTGGTGCTCGTATCGAATTTTAAGACCCATTGTATCGGCCTTTTATTCGAGAATTTTACGGCTTTTTGCAATTTTTATTAAATTCTATTCTATTTCCGAAACTGATGGCGAATTCATGAGCTCGCCACGATCCCCAAATTCCACAATGAATTGTATAGTTAAATTGTGATTTTCATTCGTCCAATCGAAATGCGATATTAATTAATTGAAAAATCGAAAGATGTTTTTCATTACACCTTACCTAAGCAATACACTTATCGCTGAAAATATGCCGAAGTTGCACGGTTCTATAATGACTGGAGCGATTCACTGAAAATTTACTTACTCGCACATTAAAGACAACACGGACAACTTTGAAAGCGAGTAGATAACGATGAAGAGCAACATTTTTGAGGAATTCGCGCTGATGTATCGTTCAATCAACTGAAACCGTGTAAATTCTATATTAGAGCTATTGCTTCAATTGGTTCTAGTTAAAAATTTACAAGTTCAGATCAATAAAATTTTATAGTTAATTGAAATCTAAATATAGAAAATTGTTGGCCTCAATGAAAGAAAAACATCATTCATAAAACTGAAATACACAACACAATTACCATTAGGGTATTAACGATCTCTGTAAGTATATGAATATCCTTTGTTGATATTTTTCGTAAAGGAAAAATTTGTTCGAATGCATTTTCCGATAATTCCACCTATCATTCAATAATTTTGAAGGAACAGAAATAATATAACTTTATGATGATTGCACACCTTGAAGACCGTACTATTTTTAAAAACACATTTCAACTCGGTAACTTAAACACTACCTATATACCAGAATATATTGATTAAATTTATTTTTAATTAGCCTATAAATTATAACAGTATCAGTATTCAATGCCGTAGACACCACAATATAAATAAGTACAATTTATGAATTCCGTTGACTTGTTTTCTCTCTTCATTCATTCACATTGAACGTTTTCTTTGAAAATAAACTATTGTTTCGTGATCAGCGTCAGGACAATTTGAAAATTCTACAACCACCTGCCGGCATATTCCCGGAAACTGGTGGAAAAATCAAGTACCAAAATAATTCCATCCAATACTTAGAACCAAGTTGCAAAACTATGATTCGTTCGTCGTGTTTGTATGCATAAAATACAATGAATCTAATCACTACAATAAGTATTTCGTTTTATGTCTGTTATTGCTAGCTCATTTAGCTGAGGTTAGATCCAATAAATTCAAATGGGCGTTCTATTTTCCAAGATTGGCCGAACATTTTGCGATGTAACTCCCGTCATTCGTTTTTACGATCGACAACTTTACTGATAAATGCCCACTACGACCATTTTATCCTTGTATATACATACAAATATTTTTTTTACAAATAAATACGAAACTATCACCTGAACATTTTACGTTCTAGAATTATTGACGTACGTGTTGAGATGTCCATCGCTTAATACAATAAGCAAAGTACTGAATTTTCGAGATAATCTTCGACCTCTGAATGAATTTGCGATAAAAACTTATTTGCAGCATAACTTGATAGAACGAAGAATGTTATTGATTGGGAGAAAAATCGCTCATCGTTCAATTAATATAGCAATCATCGAAAAATAGTCTCAATTTGAATTTTCGGGATTTGATACTATTCTGCACTCATGCCTTTTTTTTTTTTGGTTATTTTTGTATAGGGCCGGATCAGTTGAATTCAAATTTTAAGCTTTTTCTTCTGGTCGACATTTTCTTGCTGGTTCAGGATAGGCCAGCAGAAATGGTATAGCATTTCCAGTATTAGAGATAAATTCTTGGTGGCCTTCAGTGCACAGAGTTAGGTTAACTCTATAATCTTTGCTGCACGCGTTCCACACATTCGGTTACCGAGGATCACCAGATACAGAATCCACCAAAAGCCGGCACAAAGTTTCAACCTTGGCCGGTTAGCAGTTAACGCTGTAGGCTAGAGAATATAATACCAGTAAATCTTCAGGAACGAACATCTCTACTCTCGTTGCTACGTTAAAAACAAAGTACTGAGAATCGTCGACTGCATTAATAGTGGCCACGCCCCCCAGAAGTCCCCATACATGGCTAACCTGAGAAATTTCTTTCGCTTGGTCGTGTGCCTGCTCATTACTACGAAGGCAGAAACTTTCTATTTATGGCCGTGCCATAATATGGCGACAGTTTGGTTTTGGCGATTAATTGGGCAAACTCGCAATCCCAGATAAAGAAACTCTGGCCCTTCCAGGTTCTTTTTCTGCCACTGGCTTCACTACTTCTGGTTCATCGAAGAAGCATTTTCCATTTATTTTCCTCCCATCTTTCTCGTCTTGTCTCACGATTCCAGTTGTTCACAGCCTCATTTCAGTCAGATGTTCTACAATATAAATCCTTTATTGTTCTGGAAAGGCCCACTATCTCCTTCCTCCAGTATGGAATTGGCTTTCCAAATTGCTTCCTGAATTTATCAGAACATGAATATAAGGCAACCTCACAAAATGTATAACCAGCAAGTTCTTCTTTGCTGAAGACAGTTATTCTCATGCTGAGGCAATGATACTTATTGAAGAACAGCCTCCAACTGATCACAAACTGAGAGTATATAATTTCAGATTGATGGAATATGCAATTAAATTACACATGGATTGAAACCGTAACTATTTATTCTACGATTGATACTAATTCCTTATATCTGGATTAGCTCTGATAGGGCTCTGATAATTGTCTTCCTTCAGAACAACTTAATATATATCAATCTAGATAATATAATTAATACATACATCAACAGATTCTCAAAATTTCGTGGATAGGTAGTTTTATTGCAATTAGGACAGATGATTGGTTCTGTTAAATACCTTGCCCGGATAACTTCAATCGAACGACGATTAAATTAATGTAGAGCTCGTACAAATTTAAAGGAAGTTTGGTGGAATGGTATCACCCTTTACAAATTATGTAAAGAGAGTAATGTTTCCCCTTTACAAAAACATCTTTTCGCTTCACTGAGATTATTGCTATAATTTATTGATTGATGATATTGATAATAATGCATCGGCCGTATCTATTCAACTTTTACGAATAAAATTACATATTTACACGCGTTTCCATTAAACTGAACATATACTCTGATTTAGAGCTTTACAGAATTCTCGAAAATAACAACTCCAAAGAATAACAATGTCAGATTGTCGTCTACACAATTATTTGTTTTAACATAGAAATCTCACGAGGAATTCATCTCATATTCCGGGTTATTTATTCGAATGTAAAGATGGATACGACTTCATATTTAATTGGCTCTTATCTTTTTAACTTTAGCTTTCTGGACTAGTGGCAAATCTCGATGAATTTTGAGTGGTTAGACGGATACGATTTTAATTATTATATATAGAAAACGCTTCCAACGGATAAACTACATAAAGTTTTTCTGATGAGTTGAAACACTAATTAAATTGATTCATCGATGATTTCTTTCGTGTACACCTATACATTTACCCGGCACAATATAATGTGTATATTAGTTTTGAAAACTATCAAGTATCTCTTTCATGGTATGTTCATAATGAAGATAATAATAATACAATAATCATCTGTAGCGCTTTTATACTTGAAATCCACCGGTTTTATCTTTCTCGGAGTAAGATGAGTTGTTAAGTGGAGAGAGAGAACTAGTCTCGTTGTCGGCATGTCCAAGACGGAGACTTTGCGGTGCCGGCTAAATGAGTGTTTTTCGTGGAATAGGATAAAATTCACGGAAGACATTGCACGGTAATCTACACAATTAATAATACTCATGAGCCACGTGGGGTGCACCCTGCCACTAGTCGAGACAGCGAGAGTTTCGATTTCAGACAAGCCATCACAATGCACAAATGAATTTTGAAAATTTTCGAGTGAAAAAGAATGTTATTTCAATTTCGACACCCTCCATTCAGGTGAGACCCAGCTGAAGGGTGGGAATTACAAAACTTCTTTCAACAAAGGAAGAATCGTAACATAAAAATGTGAAATATAATAAATGTAGAGAAATCTTTTTCGATAAAATATCTAATTCCAAAATAAACTTGGTGTTAGGGTAAAAAAAAAATAGGTAACGTGAAATTTTTCTCATGACAAAAAGGACAGAGAAGGAGGCATCACCTTGCCGGTGAGATCGCGTTTCAAAGTCGAAGAATGAGGTAGTATTTTTCATACGTGACAAAATTTTGAATCGGTTTATGTATTCGGAAATGAACAGAAAGGAAACAGCGGGAGCGTTGGTTATGGAACGTTCCTATCGAAAAGGTTTGATCGTAACCTGCTGTAAGAAGGCTCGACAGCGAACGTTATCGATTTTAGCAGCGGAGCACTTGCCTTTGTTCCACACCGGTCAGCTGTTACAGACCATTGTGACAGAAAACAACATCGATTCAAAAAACAAAAAGGAAGAGCATGAAAATAAGAAAACAAGGAAAACTGGCAGATCTGATGGAAATTTCGATCGACTTACCTTATCGAAATTAAAAGTACGGGATAGATGTACGTCGGGGTTCTTCTGGCACAAATTTGAGGACTTGGTGCAGAAATTGTGGAAGCAAGCGTGACAATCTAAAGGGCAAAGGGAACCGCACATACAGCAGCAAGTAACATCGCAGTTACATAGTAAAGAGTGAAAAGACAGTACACGGCCACAGTGATCGACTCCTGCGGCATTATCATCGTATTGAAAATCCTGACCAGAGGGTCCGAGGCTGCTGTTGCCGCCTTCGCGTACCAAAAACATATCCAATTCCACATCGGACCTTCCAACCCCGCGTAGCATGTAGTTTTCCGCATCCACGTTCACAACGAACCGGCGAAAAGGCTTTCCGCCTACGCCACTGTTTTCTAAGTCGGAACATTCGCGTTCTTGTACATTCATCTTGTCATGTTATCTGCCCGTATACCCAGTGCGAAAGAGTTCGCACTTGTTGAACTCTCTCCGCAGCCAACACTGAACCCCAGCTCTACAAATGCCACACTGAAAGTCCGGCCCGAACGCCGAAGTCCGCTCCGCGCTGCGCTCGAATGTTGCGAACACGGAACGGAGATTTAAGCATGCGCCCAATCGCTTCGGGATAGCACACTTTCCGCGGCAAGGTTGTCGCTTACTCCAAAAACTCCCCCAAGGGATTCCCGAAGGGAATTTCCCGATTTCACATAATATTCCCAGTCCTCCACAAAATTTTCAGACCAGTGGTCAGGCTCAATCACACGAAAGCAGTGCGAGAAATATTCCTCGACCACGAGAAAGAAATTTTTAGATCCCAGAAAGGATTATTTTTCCATTTCCATGCACGGATGAGGCGCAGGTGAATCTGGAAAAGAATATGGTAGCGCGAGTAGACTCTGTATGCGCGAGTAGAATCTGGATGCGCGAGTAGAATATGCATGCGCGAGTAGAATCAGGATGCGCGGGTAGAATCAGGATGCGCGGGTAGAATCAGGATGCGCGGGTAGAATCTGCATGCGTTGGTGGAATGTGGATGCGTGGGTGGAATCTGCATGCGTTGGTGGAATGTGGATGCGCGGGTAGAATCTAGATGCGCAGGTAGAATCTGCATGCGTGGGTGGAATAGGAATGCGTGGGTAGAGTGTAGATGCGCGGGTAGAATCTAGGTGCGCGCGTAGAATCTGGACGCGAGTATACCCGAGGATTTATATGTGCGGGAAGAATCAAATAATCACGCATCTATCCCACTGGCACACCTTTACAAACAATCGATAAGCCTCAGCTACTAGATTAAGAGGAGAAAACATCAAATTCGAATTTTTGTTTCGATTTACGACAACAGCTATCGATACGGTTTTCGGGATATTGGAGTGTTTCAGGATTATTCATTCATATTCAAGTATTCTCATAATTAGAAATTCCTCAGACGGAAATTCGTACAGCAACATCTTAGATAAATATTAAAAGCCATTCATCATTTCCACTACGGCCTACCTCGTTTTCCATTGCAAGTTAAGACTGAAACAACACCTAACGATGAGGAATGATTAATTGTTTTGCAACCTTCAGACTCAATTAATTTGAATGACACTTCCACCCCTAGGAGCCGAAGAATCGCGGAAGCTTTTATCAACTTCAGAACTGAGAAATTTAACGAACAACAAAACGAAAAACATAAATTGGTGTTGGATGCTCCGACAAAAAAGTCACACTGCCCTTTTTATTAGGCACCTAAGCAATAAAGTTTCTAACGGAATGTGGACTCCACCATTTTTCAAAACGAAACCCGAACGACAGCTTTCATAGATACACCCTAATTATTGCTATGAATAATTGTTTCAATTTATCTGGCGCGAAATGTGGGCTTGAAGTTTCCATTAACATCATTATTTCTCCCTCGATGCAACAATGAATAATCAACTTGTCGTGAGTGATTGAACCTGCGGATTTATAGTTTAGCTTATCAAGTGTACGAAATATATTCAATATGATAGAACCATTTATTCCACTTCACATAAATTTATATTCCATCGAAAAAAAAAAGTGATAGAGACTTTTGATCCGGCCGGATATTTGTGGAACATGTATTGAACTAAAATCGGTTGCTCGAAATTACTGGCTATCGTAGCAGAAGATCTTTGATATTATGTGCTTTCAAAATTTCATTATAATTTCAAATAATTAAACTCAAGTAAACGGATTTAAAAAAAAAACTTATGGTGAGCTTATGCAGCGTAACCTTCGAATAAAGAAAGAGCGTAATTTAAGACCTAAGCAGAGACTCTGGACCTAAGCAAAGAAAAATCTCATTGGCAGATGTGGTTCACGTGATCTTCGTCTGTCAATTAGATTGGTTAATTTCTTAAGTCTTAGTTCCATAGACAAACTGGTTGCTTAGTTCTCAGCAAAGATTATAGATAGAGTTCTTAGTTACGCTGCATAAACCCAGTACCCAGAATCTCTGCCACTACTATACAATGCCTACACTTTATCTTCGCTCACCTGAAGATGCAATTGTGATAGCGAAACACGTGTAGTGATAAAATAACTCCTAATGAAAATCATGTAATTCAGTTTCTAGTGTAACCCAGTGTTTCGCTATCACAATAGCATCTTCAGGCGGGTGAAGAGTACATTGTGTACTATGGTATATAATAATATATAGGGCCTATAAATAAAAATGAACTTTTCTATGATATAAATGATCTGTGATCAGTAGGTATTCCAACTTCCAACAACAAATTGTTTTGAACATCTACTTTCTACTCCCATAGACATAATATTATTGAGTTTCTAATGAATTATTGAATAATTGGAAAAGTAAACGTCTGTTAAGAATATAAAATGTTGAATTGCTTTCAAGGAAACAAAAAGAGCTCACTCAAAGTGATATAAAATGGCTTGCTTCTGGGTTAATGCACAAGGAACCACAGTTAAGATTCCCACAACTCTGGAAAAAGAAGGGGTTACTCTTTACGAAATAAAAATTTCTGTTGGCGACATATTTTGGATAGTAACCCATCGCTACAATGATTTCTTCGAATTGCACACCAAGCTCGTTAACGATCATGGTGTTGCCAAAGATATACTTCCATCAAAAAAACTGATCAGAAGTAAATGTCCCCAATTTATTGACACAAGAAGAAAGGGACTTGAACTTTATCTACAAAAACTTTTAAAATTCTTGAAGCTGACCATGCCCAGAATTTTTCTTGAGTTTTTAAATTTCCATGTTTATGACGTTTACTTTCTACTCCAAAGCCTAGCACTAAAGTTTTACTCAGGAGCTGAATCTTATATATCTACAACTAACAGTTATAATTTCACTACACTCGAAGTAAGAGTCGCAAACTAAAATTATAAGCAATGCTGAATACCTTTTTTTTAGATACATGCTATCAGTAAGTGCTGTAATACTCCGCAGCCTGCAGAATATAATCCTGACAAAAGATATGACTTCACACATGTATTAGACTTTTGCTCTCAACTCAAGGATCTAAATGTTACTGGCATAATTGGAAACTATTTAAGAAGTAATATTCAACCTAATGATCTTCTCTTTGATTTTCGAAATTTCAAAGTGAGACAAATATTCCTTTCGAAAGCATATTTCATGACATGAATAAGAAAATTTTGGTTTTAGAAAATCACCAATTTGTCTTTGAAGGAAATTTGTTTGGATTGTATTAAGGACTTGGGCCAACTACGCAATAATTTGGAAACGATGACCATTAACAAATCAAATATGACAAGTTTGAGTCAAATTTTACAGTGTGATGTTCTTCATAAATATAATTTTGATAGTACCCATGTAAGTTCTCCTTTTTTTTTGAGAATGTGTGTCAATTTCAAGTTTTTTCAGGTGTGGAGCAATTTGGTAAAAATGGATTTGAGCCACAATTGTTTAACTGAAATTGACCAAACAATAAAATTGGTACCAAATCTGAAAACACTTATTCTGGACCAAAACAGATTTTCCAATATTCCTAATCTTCTAGAACTGAAAAACTTAACTACATTGAGCATATGCGGTAACCTAATCACATCCTGTAAACAAATACATTTCACTCTAGGTAATATATCACACCTAAATCTATCTCAAAATAGTATAACTAGTCTGGAAGGATTCACCAAGCTCTATTCTCTGGAAACTTTGAACTTGACTGGGAATAACATAAATAATATTGAAGAAATTAAATTTTTATCAAACCTTCCCTGTTTAGAAGATTTAAAGTTGACTGGAAATAGTGTATCGACCATAGTGGATTACCGTGTAAAAGTTCTTGAATATTTTGGCAAAAGAGCACAGGAAATTTGTCTAGACAATGAACAACCTCTACAACCAGAGCTCGATAAAGTTTCTATTCGAAGAGCCTTGAAAATTTTGAAAGATGGAGAGGTACCTGAAATACTGAGCACCCGCTAATTTGTTTATATATATATTTATATTATAACTACCAAAATGTTTGTGATATTTCTACTCATTTAGATGTTTATGTTATGTAATTTATAAAAATGGATAATATATTATTGTTGCTGCTGCTTTGTAACTTTTCTTAATATATTGGATTTATTATCAAGGGTTTATGAAGGGTTTACGCAGAGTTCTTAGGAAGGCAAATAATAGTCGGATTCAATGATCCAGAGATCATTAGGGTAGTGTCTAGAAGCATAAATCCTCACTATCAATACTAGTAGCGACATCTACTGGTGACCGCATGTATTAATTATCACGTAGTAATAAACGAAATAAAATGCTTTATAGATGGCACTGATATTTCTATATATATATATAAGGGCTTTGAGTATTCAACCCAATACTCAAGGATAAGGGTAAAAATGAAAGCCACTTGTCCCATTTTACTCTTTATTGAAAATTCAACAGGAAAAAATTACAACAAATATAAGTATAATGTGCGTCTTGTTTTATGTTGAACGTCAAGTTTGACAGATGTGGGTGTTACTACACATCAAAACAAAATCTTTGGTTAGAAATGGGGCAAAGATAAATAATCAGCTGCCAATTTATAAGATAGCTCTCTCACTGCCACTGAAAGTTTCGCCTTTTCCCACTTTTTTTCAAGTTGTGCTCTACTGGTAGTCAATTTTTTTCAGTGACGTAATAATGTAAATGTTTGAATAGTTAATGTATTGGTGCAGTTGTCAACAATATTTACCATTCCTTCTCATAATCTGATACCCAAACCTTCGAGGATTTAATATGTATAATGTTGGATTATATACAATCCAAAACAACTACAGTGATTGATTCAAGTCCCAGCATTCGTGGGAACTAAAGACTGATGTGCCTTCTTTGCAGGGGGAGGGTTTCAAAATTTCATTTACGGAAGTGCAATTAATGAATTATGGAATTCGATTCTGTTAGCCTAGATTCAGATGAAGGAGTTGAGTTACCAGTCCATGGTAAGAGTTAATCTTTCAGGCTGTGGCAAATATTTGGTATCATTAGTATAAGTACCTTACATTTCATATACCAACAACACTATCACAGTTTTCTTGTTCAGTCCATCTAAACCCATGAATTCATCAAATAGGGCTTGATCAGCAAGCTTCGTGTCATTTTGTTGTGCTCCACACTGAACAAGATAATGCTTATGTCTCTTGTTGTAGGTAGGCTTTCAATCATAATACTCATTTTAGAACTAACATGTTCAAGGAGTAGTATCACCTCTGCTTTATTTTCTTTCAGACTTTTTTCTTTCTTTTGTTTTCATCCTCCCCTTAGCAGCTTCAGTTGGATTACATATTCAGAAGTCCAGAGGTACTAATCCACTTGTTGGATAGACTGAATTTTTCTCATTCAAATAGAGGGGGCTTCTGTTTGGAGTTATTTATATTATATCTTGATAAATTCCATTCGGGCCCTTATCCCATCACTCTTCTCCATTTCTTATCAAAGATTAAAATTATTGTTGTTTGGTGTCAGGAACATTGACCTTTCTTTTCAGAATTATCTATGAAGTACTCTTAATTCAAGTAGATAATTATTGAAGGAAAATTTCATTTAATCTCATGCATTCAATATATTTGTCAGCATCTATACATGTAATACTCAAATTTTGGTTGCCTTCTTATTTTTGAAATTTTCTGGTGTATTTCGTCTTCTTAAGATCAAAGATGGCTAATACTATTCAATTTTTTTTTTCATTTTAGTAGTCCTTGGATTAAAAACTTATAATTGTACAATTCAATTCAATTCAATTCATAATTCAGCTTTCTATCCGAAAACTGAAGACCGGCGTTTTTTGAACCTCCCCTTCTTCATCTGTTACGCCTATGGTTGATGATGAACATATCAATTTCCGCAGACGTATCTGCGGTAATTGATCACTTCGAATTGTCCAAACTTGAATTTATTGTAGGTCCAATATTTTGACCTGAATGAGTATGAAACCTTTAAATATTTTTCCAAAGAAACGCAGTTACAGGCTTATATAAATGTCGATGCATATGTTAGCACTACCACTTCGGTATGCCAATTTTTCATTGTTTGATTGATAATGAGTGTTTTAACTCTTAGGTACATGATAAACTTGTTATCTGCTGCAACTATTCATTGCTTTCGCCCCCCTCTTATGTTTTATTATGTGTTGAATAGCTGTCAATAAATGAATATCAGGCAGGACTACCAGATAAATATACTATCAGCATTACTTCATTTAACCATGTTTTATCATTGTGTACATTGTGAAATACATTAATGTTCACGTAAAACAAATTGGAAAGTTTTTTAACAATTTATGCTTCTTCACGAATATGGAAATCGCTACCTTGCAGAACATGGTTGTTACTACCCAGGGGATTTTCCATACATGGAGGAAGAAAACCAACAGATTGTTCTGGAGGCCAAAACTGTATATCTTCTTCTACCGAAAAACGTACCAGTTTCAAGAGCTGCTAGACTTCAGTGGCTCTTGAACCATCTCAATTCCGTCGTAACTATGCCTACTGTTCAAAAATGGGTAAGTTACAGACGTAAAATATTGTAAATAGTCAAAGTCAAAGAAATTCGAACGCGGCTCCAAATAGTCTAAAAATTTCAGAAATGCTTAGCTTTTTGGTTACGCACAAAAACCAAACAACTAATAAATTATACGAATTCCCGATATTCTCAAATCGTCTAACTTAATATAAGTTAATCGATTTACAGCAGTTTATATGTTATATTTGAAGAGCGTGAATTATACCGATTATCTGTGTCACATTTTTCTTCCGTATTTCGTACATAATTTATGCTTTTGTCATAGCTTTAGAAAATGGAACGTTGGTAGGTATAAAGAGATTTAATATTTCAAGCGACAATATTGAGCGTATCTAGTAACGATGTTGTGAAAAACGTCCTTCGGATACCTGACGTAATATTGAATATATTTCAGCTAGTTGAATATCAATTAGGCTCGATTTATTTAAGAAATGAATCCGACTTCTTATCCAAAAAAGGACTAAAATGATACTTTGGATCAGTCGCATCCATTTCGGAAATTTCCAAAATAGGATTTGGAATCGTACTCGGGGATCATCAATTGCTGATGATATGAAATGATAAGAAATAGGAAACTTGAACAATATCCCATATATGCTAGAAATTCCGCCAGCACAGGTTGGACGACAAGGTCAAAATACTTAAGATTATGCAAATATGTTTAAACCTTAATACAACTTATGAAAACTGTACATCAACTCACTCTACACACGGTCGTGTTTCTTGTAATTGATAAATGGTGACATAATAATTCGATGTCGAGAAAGGAAATTTCAGTTTATAACGAATTAATAAGATACATTACATATTCGAAAATCAAATAATGTTTCTAGCATTCTGCGTTTTTTTCGTAGCCTTTTAGTTAACCCTAAGAATTGAGCAATATCGGTATCTGCATTGTTATTATACGTAAAAACTATAGCACATAACTGTTTAGCTGGGATCCACAAAGCCCAATAAAAAAACAAATTCCATTTCTTCATTAAAACATAATTTACAGAACAACTCGACCGAAATTGAAATAGTGTCCATTGTGGCGAGGGAGCAACTGATAACGAAGTGCAATAAATTCCAAATAACCTGCCGTACTGAATTGAAATTTTTGGCTCATTCCTATAGAATAGTTTATTGTTTGGACATGAGTCCATCACAAGCTACTATTGACATTCAGAAAGGAGAAGTGTTGTTCGACGAGATTTTTAACTGTTTCAAGCATAGCCTTGAAGGATTGACCAAACAGGTATTATAAAATCCGAATAATTTTATCAAATTTTTCAATGATATCTGTTGGATGACTTGTGTCTGAAGGAAAATTAGGTAAAGCTGGCTACGAATGAGACACAGGCTGTACCAAGTTATGGCACTGTTTGTATTAGAGGTCAAATGGAACTGAAAAATTCAGTAATATCACCCCAATGAACAGTTCACAGTCCTGCACCTCATTTAGCCGCCCACCTAATGTTATTCTTTCATGAAATATCAATTGCATCAAGAGACGAGATTGATTCTAAAACTACGTTTCGCAAAAAAATGAAAACTCTAGTTGAATTATTACTTTTTCAGTTCACAGTACCTGGTAACACCCTAGTTTTTCAACCGAGCATATATTTAACTGTGATCGTGAACACTCCATTCTTTATGAGTCCAGCTCAACAAGTTCTAGTCAAAGGTGTCGAAATAAGTAATATAAAGTTGCCAGATATTATTAAATTTGTAGGTGATCAATTCCATATTATCGAAGGTAAAATAGCAGAAGTTGCTACCTTTGCCAATTATCAGATGGATAATCAAAGAGTAAGCAATGAACAAAAAATGATTTGAACTTTATTATCGTAATTTTTAAATTCAGGCTCAAAACGAAAGTAATCTCTCTAATATAACCGATTCTGAGAGATACGGCCTTAAAGTTCCTATGGTTTCGCCTGATGCAAATTTCGTTAATATGTTGAGGTATTCCATGTTGGCCATTTCTCTTCTTCCGGAGAATAGTATAAGTCGTAAGTATCAAATTTTGTGTAATTAATCGTCGTAGCACAACGAAATCCAGAATCGTGCATGTAATTTCATCATTTCCAAAAGCACATTGTCAGAAAGCGATTAAAATTTTGAAAATTTCCTAGAGGAATGGTGAAAGTGAAGACTTTGAGCGCATGACACGTTTTTCCGAATAATCATGACCGAAAATTAAATATTTTTCCCAGTTCTTTAGTGGCTGCTATGCTGCATTCGTGGGATATATGTGCAGTATTTAAGGAGCAAACCGATTTATATTTTTCAGATATTTTGGTTATAACCGATGGCGTGGTATCAATGCCGGATGCTAACATATTAGAGTCACTACTCTTCCAACTGCATTACGATTGCATTTCCGTATCTTTTTTGAAGGTTGGGTCACCTTTTCATCCACATTCTAGTTCCGGTTTTGTATCATATACAGATTTGTTATATTTTTTTGCTCATTCTACCCTTGGGACCTGTGTACAGTTAATAAATTATGTTGTAAGTTGGCGCATTATCTTAAGTACCAATTTTTTATGCTGTGTTAATTTTCAGAAACAGCAACCGTTTATCGTGATGAATATTTATCACGAATTGTTTCTTTTATGGACTTTCCATACCAAAAATAGGTATGTCTTACCGCGAACTGATTCCAACGTATGGGTTTCCGAGTAAGAAAAAAATAAAAATTTATTTTTTCCTTTTTTTTTATATGTATTCTTTTAGAAACGAAATATTTCGGGGATATAGAAAACCGACCCTTTTAACGAAACGCCAGGCCGAAGAAAAATCCAGTGCTTCCATTTTTCTCTTATTATCTAGGCGAATGAGAGAAGGGTTCACGATAGACGTAAGTCGACATGAGCTATTGAAATCTTTATTCGAATACATTATTTTCCAGCATATATCCTACATAAATGGTTTGTTGGAGGTCAAGTTGAGTTTGGAGTGGAAATCCTCGATTTTCATATATTTCAAACTCGCCACCCAGTGGCCAATTACGAAGGGCAACAGTACTTTATATGAAATTTTTATTGCAGGTGAGTATCCAAGTGTAGGCAATTTCTCACTGAAGCTATTTAAACATACAGTCCGTTGTAGTACAGATACTCTTTCCAAAGCTCTCCCAAGATCAACAGCCAAGTGATAGATTAAAATAAACCTAAAAATAATTCACATTAGTTATACATTTTCAACTAAAACAACAAAAAACTTACCAGTTCGAATTTTTCCTGCAAAGAGAACAAAGTTACAAATATAAATTATTTGATCTTACAGCTCCATATGAATTCCTACATGATATAACATGCTTGATGAAAAAAGAAAATAAATCTTCATACAGAGTTGCAATAATTGAACGATTTTGGTTGAGGTTATCTCAGTTAACAAGGGAAATAGGTTTCGCCCAACAATTGAGCACATTTCCAACGTCATCACTATGGTATAATTTACCTGATAGTGCAAGGAGCGGAATTCCTGTATTTGTGTTGAATAATACTCTTGGTCCAGACAGCACAAAATCATCTTTAACCCCAAGGTGATTGAAGTGCATACATTTTTTTCACTTCTTCTCATCAACTTTTTCTTCAGTGATCTTTCCTGTCCAAAATTCAATCATTTATGGCAACCAATCTGCCAGATGGAAGGTAATAATTGGAGAAAATGGTTTCACATGCATAAGATTTCCCTTATTCTGAAACATGATCAACTGCTTCCGAAGGGCTTGCATCTCAACCAGTCTTCAAGGAGATATGAGGTTTATTGAAGTGTATCATTCAGTATTTGTCACGTATTCAACTCCGATCTTTCCAGACTGTACAGTGCCGACAAGCAGCTGCAGCATTATATGGGTTCCTTTCAGAATGGTCAACTTTTATACTGATTGATAATAATACATACTTGAAAATCCTCAAAGAGCCTGACAAACCACCAGTGTCATTTTGTATAATAAGAATAACATCAAAATTGCCTTGTGCCGTTTTACATATTGGCTTTTCCACTCCCACACCAGGAACTGTTCGAAAAGAGGTAAAACTATCCCAAATCCTTGATGAATTAATAAAATGAAGTTTTTAAAGATTCTAGAACAGTTGAAGGCTGACATTTCTCAGCTTGCCTATACAACAGGTCCCCTGAGGGTGAAAGAAAACACCATTTGTGTTCTGTTTGAAAAACCAATTGAAAAAGTCCTGATAAGGTGAACAACCCAATATTTCTCTGCAATAAAATATAATAAAGCTTCTTCATTTTCAGATATGAACGTATGCCCCATGATTTTTCAACTGTGATATTTCCTGACGGAACTCAACCCCCTCATTCAAGCTTAAATGTCGCCACACCCCTCACTAGTTCTCTTTTTATCACTTTATCCCGATATCTCTACCATAAGAGATGTATATGGGGAGCTAGTTATTCCTTCAACTCTAGATTATCTGACACTGCTCTTTCATGGATTTTGAACACTATAACAAAGTGAGCATATAAGCTTTTCCATGAGCATATATTAACTTCTATCATCTTGTAGAATGAGACTTGAGGAAGGTTTTCATTTCGCTCATTCTTCAGCTGGAATTATAACTATGGTTATGGAATTGTGGATGGATCCTTTTGCAAGCTGCCTTGTTCAGTATGTCTTATTTCCAGTTAATTATAGTGACAGTAATGGGTGGGGCGAGGACAGCAATAGTTGTTCCGACGATGATAATAATGAATGTGATGGTGAAGCTGAACTACAACTCATTACTGAAGTTTGGATAGAACCACAGTTTGGAAAAGTACAAACCACCAATAAAAGGATTACGTATTTCAATAATAAATACTATTATGAAATAGCTAATATGGTGGGTAGATTTTTCAGTAGATGTAATCAATCTGGATTCAGCAGGCATTAAAATGTGTTCATTTCAGATCAGCCATATAGATCACCAATGCATAAATACTCTACTCACTATGGAACATCTCAGTTTGATGTGTCAAGAAAAAAATAGAGCCTTGAGTATAGGGTCTTCAACCAATTTGTTCAATTTATCATATGCGAGTCACAAAACAGTGCGGAAAAACAGCAGAGGAATTAGTCATCCTGAAACTAGTCCCAGTGATTCGAACAGGTGACCTTGTTAGAGTACACTCTTGTTATGTCCTTGACCATGTTTTTTCAGCCCTCCTTGGTATCCAATTATAGCTCCAAGGATTGAACATATCCCATTCAAATTTGATCCTATAGCAATATTGCCATTTTGTCAGCAAACTGAGTTGCTGTTCTCTTTATTCCTTGAGAACAATGAGAAAGCTATGTATTTCCATAAATGTGATATGACCAAAGCCAATAAATTATTAATGGACAATATCCATGACCATTTCATGGTGTTACATGATTCAGAATTGGATTTAACCAAGGAAGAATCTGATAAATTCACTAAACACATTATTGACAGAAATAAAAATAGCAATTTTTGTCCAATAACAGAATCTAACAAAACAGGTAGTTTTATAATCTGTTTGGAATTCATTATCAGTTTAATCTTATTTCAATGATTGCAGACGGTTTTCAAGAAGCATCTCAGTGGCGGTGTCTACTGAAGGGAATATCTATTTCACATGTTATTCTGACATTTATTCCAGCCACATTAGATGACCTCAGGGTTTTGTTGGCTTCAGAAAAATCGAAAAAGATAATTAGTGAACATGTAGAATCCTCAGATAGACCTGGCTCAAGAAACAGCAACATAAGTGATGTCCCAATGAATTCCTCAAATTGTTTGATTTTGCCAGTTTATGTATATGATTGCCCTCTAGGCGTTTTGGTTAACGCTCATGTGAAGAATTTGAAGAACAACTTTGCCCACAATAAGGATGTTCATGAAGATCATAGATTTAAGTTTGCTGAATTTATCCATGAGGAGAGTGTGAGGTGAGTCAACTTTTGAAGATTATGAACTATATCTCAGATGAGCTTCTTCTTTTGATTACATGTGATGCCTTTAACTTTACAGGTTGAAGGAGGAAGAGAATATTCAACATAGTCCTGAGCCTAAAAGCGAAGATTCAGACTCATCAGATCCAAATAATAATGCTAGAATCCATTGCAGAGCCTTGGTCTTGGCACATTCTAAAAGTTTTGTTCTATCTCTTTTCGTGGCACTTCATTTTGATTCATATATTCATTCATCTGATATACAATCTGCTATGGATCAATGTGAAGAAAGCATAACTGAGATTGACATTACAAACTATATCATGGTTAGTTTATTTGATTTGCTTAGGACGTTGCCTTTCTTTGCTAGCATTGCTTAATTGCTTTTCATCTTCATCCTCAACATATCTCGTATAGCCATTCTTGCAATAAGTTCTTGTTTTATACTCTTTATTAATTCTTTTCATTCAAACACTTGTGAAAAAAGTTCGAATTTCACTTATGAAAGCCTGTCACTCTTATCATTTCTCTTTTCCATTTATTTTATTGGCTATTTTTTTTTCATTAGTATCTTAAATGATGTGTTATTTCTAGACTGTGTGTGGCCATGTGAAAAATCTACAAGAGGATAAAATCGACATAAAAATACTGAACCAATCAGCGCCGTGCAGTGACTTAAAGCCTATTCATAATTTGATTAAGGAAAAATTCTTTCAACTAATCAGTCAATCTTTCAGTTCCATTCCAACAAACAACGAGTATTATTTTTGTCGAAGTTTGAATACCCTTAAACGAAATATAAAACAGCATGATAGCGATGACGATTTATCGAATTTATCCGAAACTAACGAACCCAAATCTGACAAAGATTTATATTTGGAAAAATCCCACATCCTTCAAAGAATGGAGAGTGGTTATTCTGGTATAAGTGAGGTGCATATGCCTGATGTTTATCCACTTTTTCTACAATTAATATGCACTATTCGATACAACAACGGTGGAGATTCCAATGTATCTGTCAGAGTACTACCAACTTGTTTGGGTGAGAGCATTTCTTAGCTTCCAGAGTTGGATGTTGATCAATAAAACACAATTTTGCTGCAGGTGAAGTTATTCAAAACATCGAATCTGAAATAGAAAGTTTAGATAAGTCAAAACTACATGTCAGCCTGGATATTTTATGCCTTACCCTTCCTAGTAGAGTCCAGAATGTGATAACAGAATATTCTTCGAAAGGTTTGAGAACTACATCTTTTTGTTCTGATGTATTTCAACCAAGTTTTGGGAGCCCATCTTCAGAAGCAAGTTTCACAGAGTATGTTTTAAAAAAAGAATATTTGATTCAAAAATTCTTAAGTGGCTGATTTCAGAATTCAAGACCCCGAACCATTAGTAAACCTTCCCGATTATCAAAAGACAGCAATTGTTCAACTAAGGGATGATGTATGATATTTTCTATTAATATCTCTTCATAAATTAATAATTTGAGTTTTCAGATTAAATGGCTACTCAAAGATGAGATTGCAACAGCTTTATTGGACGTTGAACCGGTTACTTCAAGTACGCTGAACACTATAGTTAGTCACGTCAGTCATAGTATAGGTAAACCATCGTGTGATATGGACAAAATTAATCTGAATTTTGTGTATAACACAACAGATGGTTACAATCATTTTGTTGAGGTAAGAGTATTGTTGGCTCTTCTATATGAAAATATTCATAGTTTATTTTTTTAGGAGTTTGTGAAAATAATTGTTCCGCCTTACAAAATATGCAAAAAAGAAGATTATTATTATTTGGTTAAAGAAACCCCTTTATCGCAACTAAATCTCGACATAGATCAATACAATTCAAATATCAATGACAATAGTGGAATAAATGAAGAACTTGATATATTCATATCTCCTTGTGATCAGGTAAAGGATGAAGTAGCCTCCCAACCTAGCGACATATCTAGTGTAAATGATAGTGTTTTAACAGATGGAGGTAGTGAGAAATTGTTTGAAACACTAACACAATGAATAACGTTTTGATTCAAGGTTATGAAGAAGATGTCAGTGAAGAATATGAGGATTACGAATGGCTTGGAAATATTGATATGAGGCGCCCTAAGTTGCCCAACTTCTGGTTGATAATGAAAGTTGACCATGATGTAACCATTTACTTCCACTGCAGGTATATTTCAAAAATTTGTGAGTATTAAAATATGATACAAAAATTTCAGGTTCTTGGAATTGCCAACACCAAAAGTTGGTATATACCTGGAAATCCAAAGAGCTGTTAGAGATGCCATAAGAGATCTTTGTAAAAGAGTTAACCAGGCCTTGCTTCTACAAACGCTGTGTGAAAGTAAAATATGTGATATTCTATTAGAACCAGAAGATAACTTCAAAGATTGGCATCCAGAACTTGTCACTACTTCTCCTAGAACTTCCGCATACAATCGATTGAAAAGTGTAGAGGGTAAAAAAAATTAGGAGTAACAAAATAATATTCATAACTTTGTTATTATAGGGTCAATAATCGAAAACAACGACGAAAATGAAGCATCCAAGATGAAATCCAAAACTGATCCAAGATTTAAAATTGGCGAATTCAGTTGTCCCGTTGTTTGGCAAACTAACTTTGTACTACATCCAAGATTAAAAACAGGCTCAGGAAAGTCAATCATTTCTAGAGGAATTCTAGCTTTGAAAAATATATTAGACAAATTTTCTGTTTCCAACAGAAATAATATGTTTGTTTATAAAGATCAAAAGAAAAATGTATTTTACTTGAGGTAAAGTGAGGTAACCTGATTTTTTCAATTTTAAAAATTGTATCTTCAGGCTACAGGAGAATATGCAAACGAACTGTGGAAAAAACCCTTCAATGAGACCTAACGAGTATGAGACAGCCTTGGTTTCTAGAAGTCCTTCAATTGCTTCACTTCCACTAGGCCAGAAAGGCACTTTGGGACAGTCAGACGCCAGTATATCATCGAGTGCATCGGTAAATTGTCAATACATACTTATTACTTGAATCAAGTGTTTTTTCAATTTTTAGAGTGAGATAAGACCCCGCGTGAGGAGCTTCGGTGAAAAGGAAAGTAAAAACAATCCAACCGAAGACACATTAACTTTGAAAGTCCATGGAATCACAGCAGTTGGCAGAGATGTGCAGTATGATTTAGTTCAAGTGTTACAAAACAGACTTGATGATGCTGTCTTAGAATTTCTCTCTATTACACTTGCAAGAAATGCCATGTGTCCTTTGACTCCAGAAGATGTTCATTTCATCCAAAAGCCGTTCAGGCCGCCTGAAGTTGTAATCAGGGTAATTTTTTGACTTGTATTAATTGACACTTTGTTTTCATTGCAATTTTCAGCTAACTGTTGAGGAATTTGCTGTAGGGTATTTGGAATCATTCATCTATTATCTCAAACAGAACCTACTCCAATTTTTGAATACACCAAAATATACTGATCTCCGGTCCCATTGTCACTTCCAGGTTATAAAATAATTGCTTTCAAGTTAGTCAACTTATAAAGCATATCGTTTCATTTTAGGATTTCCCTGAAAATGATTCATCCAACAATATGGTTACAGAGGGTAATATATTCATCTACAATCAGAGTCAAAATCCTTCTTCTGGAAATAGAGGGATAGCCTGCATAGTGCTCAATTTAATAAATAATATCAACAAACAAACAATAGTATCTGAGAAATTCAAAAGTGACTTAGAGAACAGAAAATACGAAAATATCATTTCTACTAAAGTCATAACAGCTGAAGGTAAACTATGATGTTAATATACATCACTTGTATGTTTCACTGATGGATTTCTTTCAGAATGTTTACCGGATGTATATTTGGAATTCAGGTTATGGAAGCAGGGAAGAGTGAATATAGACAATCTCATTGAAAAATTAAACGCAACTGTTTGTCAGTCTGTATGGGATTTAGTCACTGAATATTTTCTCCTCACAGAACCCCTGTGTATAGAAGATGAATCAAAATCCAATGTTATAAAACCTATTCGTATTGATGAAATGAATTTGGACTTTTCTAAAGAGCTAGAATTTAACGTTACAATCAAGAGTAATAAAGATAGTAATCTTCGTACACATGGATCTAATATAACCAAAACACATGCACACTCTAGGAACAAAAAGAAAGCTATATCTCTAAATCGAAAAACATCGCGATCGATAACTTTTGAAAGTACAGGAAAAGAAAAGGGATCTAGAAAAGATAAACCAATCTCAAGACCCTCTGTTGAGTTAAATGCTTTGGAGAATGGAAATGCGGGTATTTTGTCAGACACATATTCGAAATATTTACCAGATTGGTTAGAGTGTGGTGTGAATCTTTCTGTACCATCTGTTAGAAAACACAGGGTGACTTTAACCAATCGTCATTTGGTTTGTGTCAGTATAAGAGAAGTTTTGAATTTGATACAGGATAGTTCGAGAGCTTTTACAGTCCTACCAACAAATGCCCTAAAAATAGATGATCGCTACAAATATGTAGTTTATGTTCCTTCGAATTCGGTTCAAAAATGTGTGATTGTATCTAGAAATTTTGAACAGTGGAAAGCAACTATTTCCCATAAAGACCAACCAGAATTACTGGAGATACTAAGTCCTCACGTCTTGAAACATAATCAGAAATTTATACCATTAGCGGCCAATATTTTTGTACCCCGACAAAAAATTTTATGGGCTCTAATAGAGAATGACAATGTAAGTGAATGTAATTTCATCTTTTCCATATTCAACTTGAAATATTGTAGATCGTCATATATACCTACAATTGGACTAAAGAAAAAATCGATAAACTGGTGTCAAACTGTACCAACTTGGGTTTATGGTTGAGTGTACGCTCGTGTTTTTTGAATTCCTTGACTGCTCAGAAGTTAGGACTTTTCCACAATCAACACTTGGCTAGAAAGATATTTGTGAGTAATAAATTAGAAATGAGAATATATGTATTCTCACTGTCACTAGTTTGAATTATTCGAAGTTTCGATGAATGAATTGTTCTTTTACTGAATATGTATATATTTTTCCAACACTGAGAAAATACTTTTAGTTGAGTTCCAACAACCCATATGTATCGTATATAGGGAATGTGGATTATATGAGAGAATTGCCGAAAGATATACCACGTCGGACTATAGCAAATAAAAATCTAGCAAGATCATTGGAAGTATTCAGAGACGCCTTCAAGAAGATAAGATATTCATCTAATGATATTGTTGTCATTTTAACGATGGAGATGCGCGAAATTAAATCATGGGAGGAGAAATGGAATGAAGAAATGAAAAAATTGCATTCTATGTACCAATCCAGAACCAGCTCTACCACTGTTCCTTTGATATTTTTACTAATGCAGAATTCGCGTATAATACACTACTGCCATACACCTCTATTGTTTCTGCCTAAATGGCGGTTAAAATCTGCTGCTACAAGGGACCACAGCTTGTATCCTAACACATGTACTGATAATCTTGAATTGCCACAAACAGAACATTGGCACACCGACCTCTGCTATGGATTTTTCTGTGAATATCGTAGATATTTACAGACTCTGGGTTTCATGCCATTGCAGTTTGACAACAATTGCAAGCCAGGGTGGGTAATTCATTTATTCCATTGTCCTATACTCAACTGTGATTAATTTACAAATCTTCTATTAAAGGATGTGGGCCAAGGACAATTCATCGTTCGACTCTGTGTTCTACATTCAAAAAACAATTCTGGGCGGTATTCTACTTTTCACTGCCGAGTTTGTTGAGCCATTTTTTTCTACAAAACTTCATGCCATTGAATGTAGCAGACTTCAGAATATTAGTTCGAGAGCATCGATCAATAGAGTGAGATGGAATAAGTTTTTATACAATATACAAAAAAACAATTTTCTTCTCTTTGCAGTTTACACTGAGTTTTCTGGATGAATGTGATAGGGTGAAAATGTTTATGCACCTACATTCTTTCACTTATGATTATCATCTACGTTCAGTCCACAATTATGTATCAACCAACTCAGGGATGTATAGATTATGTGAAAATTACAACTTGAATCAGTTTTTGGACGATTTTTTGAAATATTACAATAAAGCACCAAATTTTGCTAGGAATTTAGTACATGAAGGTAATGACCATCTCTCCCAATAACCTCTGAATCTAGAATTTGATTTTTCTACAGATACTCTGACAATAAAAGATCTTCTGACAGAAGGAAAACAACTATATGACTATCTATTACAAAATATAGATCAGTACAATTTTAGAGCTATGAAAATGAAGAATAGTAATGGAGACTTCGAGCAAATCCTTGTCCAAGTTACCACAACCTCTCAAGTGCATTATACTGATTCTCAAAACTGCCACCATACAGACGACTTTGATGTCACATTAGTAATCTATAACTTATGCTTTCCTTACAGCCCAAGCAACAATGTCTTACATTTGAAATATTATCTCATTTTGACCTCAAAAAGGTAAACCATGAACCAAAATACTAAAACATCTTATAATCGATATGACTGATCAAAAGAAAAATTTTATGAGTAATTTTTCTTCAATAGAGAACTATATCCTGCTGTTGGCCGAGAAGAAAAACTAGGAAAATTCAAAACAGTATCATCAGCATCCAGGAGCATACTTGGAGTAACAACAGAAATACATGACTGTATTACAAACAAACCAGAACATTTTGAGGATATTTTACCCATTTCTGAGAGTGAGCACGAAGATAATGAAGTACTAAATAAAAAATTAGACGTGTCTTATGTAGAAATAAGTACAGAAAAGGTAAATTATTTGGGTTACTACTCTTCCCATGAAGAATTGATGCAAAAACTCATCTTGGAAAAGGCTCAAACCACGCACAATCTCATAAAAAATATGGTCACCAAAGGTATGTATTACATTAAGGTTGTAATTTTTGTACTATGTACTTGTTGCCTACAGGGATGGTTCAATGTCGCAGTGATTTGTTATGGAATAAACTGTTATCAACCGAATCCACTCTACTGTACAACGAATTCATTGAATTGAAAAATTTATCCCATCCAGAACTTCTCAGTAACATACATCCACATATGGGTCCTTTGTTGAACCAACCAGTATCCTGGTATGAAGGTCTCTCGAAACTTCTACTTGTTAAGTATAACGATCATAAAAGGACGTTCATATCTCCTGATGGAAATGTTCAACATTATGTGATTTTGCATCCTAATTATTTTGGAGCATTCATGTTATTGTCGATAGATTTGCACACGGCTAGAGGGGTGAGTAAAATTCGCTATATTCATATCATATCAGCACATGCTTCGAAATAAAAACATTTCTACCCTATTTGATTTGCAGGATTTATATGCCGTCTATCGTGAAGTGGGAAAAAATGAAGACATAGATGTTTGTCGTGCATACCGTAAGCAGTTACTTGATGGATTTGTTAATTGTATTGCATTTTATTTATGGTCTGGGATGATTTGATGATAATTTTTAATCTAATCTGGATAACATTGGAAAATATTTTGAATGGTATTGAACATGATACTCATTATTAAATTTTGTTTGTTTTCAATTGAGTTCTTTAAAGAAATGGCCTAAATTGATACGCAATTTAAAATATTTTCCAGACATTTTAGTAGATAAGATGGTCTCTCACGATAATACAAGTTAGAACATGCATATTCATAATGCAAATGAGTACCTTAGTTGAACTTATTAGAGAACTTTTCATTTCTATAATTATTATTAGGAAAAATCTGAGCTCATCTGGATATTTTGAAATTGTTTCCAATTTGTTGTTCCTGAATTATTTCCTACATCCCAGACCAAGTTATTTCATGTTTATCATGTAGCGTGGTGCCAGTGATAATGCATATGAACTGAAATTATTTTTATATTATAAATGAGACACACTGTGATAAATGTACCTCTGTTTTGTTTCCGAGAACTATTGAATATTTTTTTATCTCCATGTGCCATTATTAAAAAAACGAATTGAAACTAATCAATCTTTCTCTTACAATAATCCCAAACTCAAGTAGGAAATTTTTCATATTGTAATAGAAGAGTTATTCAGTAATTGGTCAAAAGAATTTAAGCATAAAAATAGTACAAATGGAGAAATCTAGTGATTGACTACAAATGGATATTTGAGGTATTGTTATGTACCCTTTTCATTTGGAAAGTAAAAGTCATTTCGAAAATATGCGGCCTTGACACCTTAAATCCGAAATTAACCATTTCCATCAGCATATGTTCAACATTTTCACTGAATTAATTCTTATACAGACATCCCTGTCCCTTCAGTTGATCATAGTATTATTCGCGAATCGAAACATCTATAAATTAGAAGAGCCTGCGCCACCGTTAATTTAGAGGCTTGCATTTCCGATCGATTTACAAAAGCAACGTCAGCGCGTTATTTATTGTCCTGTTGACAATGAAGACCTTCACTCAAAATATTTGCGACCCAGCTTGGCAATCAATTGACGAATCACGAAATGGTAACGGATTCTGCTATTTTATAATTAAGATAAATGAAAACCACCTGTTAATAACTTATCAATATAACGGCCGCGCAGTGAACTTAATTTTTTGTGATTAGAACCAGTAAATACATAAGAAAGGAGAACTCTTAATTTTGATGAAAGATTAAAACTCTATAATCTTTGATTTTGATATGATGAACATTTGGCAGCTTGCCTTTTTAAGATTAGACCGACGTCAGTCAACCATTTGACGTCATCGCCATTAGCGTGTGCCGTACATCAGAGACAATAAAAAAGTTTGTCTTTCAAGATTAAATAAATAAATATGTATATATACGTCTGATGGTTATTATTGAAAATTAGTGCTGCTAAAATTTATCATTATAGCAGTTTGAAAGTATACTCATAATCCCTTATCATTACGAATATTAGAATGCTTGAAAACTGATATTTTTGATAACAGATTCACAACTATCGGACAGAATCTCCCACAAATTTATCAGATAAAAAAAACATGAATAATTGAATTGATGTGATTGTTCTACTTCTACTTGAGCATCAGTTCACTGAGTAACGGTAAAATTCAAAGCAACAAGGAGGTCATCGCCGCCTGTCGCTTCCTCGATACAATTTCGTTACACCTCGACTACCTTTATAATATCTTGTAAATAAAAATTATATTCTGTATAAAAAAATCGATAACTTGATCATATCAATTGTATTCCGCCCAAAACATTGAGCCTACTACAGCTGATGATGTCACGTCTATTTTTGTTACACTACTAGTTTGGTACACATATGTATACCGACCGATTAAAAATAGTAACGTGTGAGAAACTGTTTCGCGAAAAAAGACTTGGTCCTCTGAAAATAACAGGCAAACTCTCAATGGCCTCTTATGTTTAATAAATATACTTGTTTACAACAAAATTGGGAAGGTGTGCGAATCCATGATGTGAGCAAATTTGGAGGTCGTACGTATTCATTGAGTAGGACAACTTAATATATCACAAGGTTTCGTTTGGTGATCGACCTCAAGAATTGGAAATTTTTCAAACCAAAAATGGAAACGAAACCTTGCTTTGAATTAGTCTCCAAATAGGCGAAATCCGTTTAGATTATTTTTTTTTTAAGGCAACTTATAACCATAAAAGACGACTTTACCTTGTTTGAAAAAATTTGATTTCCTAGCCATTACTGCAATATCTAGCATTATCTTCATTGACAATTCAATAGGTTAATTAATTGGACGAACTTGTATACAAACTGTATTTTAACGATTTCAGAATTGTTATTTTTGCACAAAAATCGCTTTTGTGTAAATTAATCTTTTTTTTAATAAACTACGAAACCCAGAAACTTCATTTTAAGGACGTAATCGTGAAAAAACGATTCGGCGGTACGTAATAAAAGAAAAACCAAAATTAACATTTATATATTTGCGCAAATACATTACAATAAAATTTTAATTCATTAAATTTATAAATTAATCACCTTATGTACATAACAAGTTATAGTATTTAACTCATTCAACAAAATTGTGAATAAGGTCGTGTGGTCCAAAACAAATATCCACACGATAGTTAAAAAATAAAAAATATTTCATATTAAACTTATTTCTTACATCAGCTCAGAGAAATTTTTAATATCTATAAGTCCGTACAAAATTATTGTACTAAAACGTACAAATTTTTATCACAACACACATTTCCGAAAAGAAATATAATAAATTAATTATCAGGAAGGGTATCATAGAGAATATCTCTTGCAGATTGGGTGAGATGGTCTGGGAATTTTATATCGAAGTTGACTATCAAATCTCCTCTTCTGGATGGTTCTTTTGGTAGTGGAAGACCATATCCTTGAATTCTTTTTACTGTGTTTGGTTTAACAATTTCAGTTGTGAAGTGCAGTGGTTTTGTGACTCCAGGTGTCATGCTAGGAACTTCAATGGTACAACCGCAAAGGGCCTGGAAAAAAAGTACTTTAGTAATGCTTACTCTGACAGTCATTGATGGCATAGTTGGCAGGCTTATCTTTTTTATTACTGTTAGTGAAAGATGATGATGATAATGTTATTAATAATCTGAATCCTTAGTTGACAACATGTTTAAAAATAGCCAACAGGACTATGCCATCTAAAAATATTCCAATGCTGTGCTTACCTGTTTTAGTGTAATTTTAGCAGTATATCGAATATCGCTGCCTTCCCTCTTGAAATGCGGGTGAGGTTTATCCCTGATAATGAATACTATGTCTGCAGGTATTTTATTCCTTCCCTGATCGCCTTCCCTTTGGAATGTGATTTTTGTGCCAGCCTTCCATCCAGGTTTGACATTGATGGTCAACACCTTGTCTTCTTTCTTTGTACTACCATCTGGCTGAAGTACTTTTCTACTGATCTTCATCTTCTTGGTGCAGCCTTTGGTGATATCCTCTAAAGAAACATACAAGTCGTGTTCTATAGGCGGATCTTGTATTTTGTCTTTGGATCTATTAGGAGTATGAACATTGAAGGAATGACTTCTGAAAGCTCCTCCTGGACCACCTCTTGGTGGTCCACCAAGACCAACAGAGGCGAACGGATCATCAACGTCCATTTCGTCATCGTGGAAACCGAACATTCTGTTTGGTCCACCCATGTCAAAGAAGGCGTGGAAAGGACTGGCATTTCCAAAGAATTGAGCAAATGTAGCTTTTGGATCCCCGTGGAAAGTGTAGCTGAAGTTGCTAGGACCACCATTTCCTGCATTTCCGGGCACTCCACCTTTGAGACCATCTTCTCCATAGGCATCGTAGATATCCCGTTTTCTCTTATCAGACAAAACTTCGTACGCTTCAGCTACTTCCTTGAATCTTTCCTCTGCTCCTGGTGATTTGTTCTTGTCTGGATGGTATTTTAGAGCTAATTTCCTATAGGCTTTCTTGATGTCATCATCACTCGCACCTTTAGATATTCCTAGAATCTTGTAGTAATCTTTTCCCATTTTCTATAGGCTTCGTTCACTGATAAAACACAGTTCGTCCAAATATCACTGATCTAGTTCGACACAACACACACTTCTCTCTAACGGTGTAATCAATTGCAATGGCGTCCGTGATTGTTACGCTACTTATATAAAGAGGTAGGAGTTTTCTAGAATGTACTAGAAAATTCGACGCGCGTTGTCAGACTGTAAACGATTTTCTCCGGTATGGCTCCACACAAGAACCTTAATATAAAGCCTTATACTGTGCCAGAACCTTCGGATAATTTCGGTGAAAATGGGCTATGAAAAACGGTGACCTGGTACATATATGTATCTTTCCGAAAACGTTGGTAGGAATTATGCCAAAAACAGTTTAAAATCCTTCGGGATTCTGCTAATTCGATTTTTCTTGCAAACTTTAACTGAAACTGCTAATTGGAAATTGGAAGTGAATAATTGCGCATAAAGGCGAAGATAGAGTATTGTATGTATATTCGAAGAAACTGAAAATATGAGTTGTAGTTGTTTCTTGTCAATATTCTCTATTTTAGTGTTTATAGGTAAATATTTTCTCTCCGACAAAAAATGTCCTCTCAAAGAAACGACTTCAACAGGATTGCACATATTGAAACTTCATCTCCTGAATGGAAATGTAGCGAAAAAGGGATTTAAAAAAAGATAAAATAATATATGAATACAGAGTAATCACAACAACAAAATATATGTATATTGTTCTCAACTTTTATCAGCTATGATTATTTCTCATTCAATAATGATATGATCTGTATTTATTATTGCCTTTTGATTACTCATTATCTACAATCTGTACATTATTAAATTGTTTATGGTCATCTAGGTCGGGAATATCTCCCATCAAAGGATAAAGTCCTGTGAATTTGTTACGGGAAAATAAAGCTGGCAACATGCCATCGCAAAACTCCTCCCATTCGAGCAAGTCAGCAATCCAGAGTGATCATGAAACTTCTGGAATGTTCAATTTTTGCAGTGACCCCCTTGATTTTGAAAAATGTTGAAGAAAGGAAAAGAAAATAAAAGGTGCTCAATGAAAAGAAAAGACAACCCTTTGGTTGCTGCTGATGCTCATTTTGGAAAAAAAAATTTAGGAAATTGTAGATACTAGAAGATGAATACGATTCTTTTCAAACTGCATCGCAAATAAACAAGCATAATAACAAAAATATTGTAATATTATTGTACTCGAATGTTCTTTGTCTTCAAATAACCTAAACAAACTTATTAACTTAATGCAAAACCCTTTTTTTTCGTCCTAATAATTTAGGTTATCAACAGTTTTCACTTTTTTCCATAAACTTTTTTCTTGATTAAGTCAAAGTAAAACATGCCAACCCTTTGGTTCGTTGGAAATCACCCTGATGCATAGCCTACCCTACTAGTATGAAGCCTAGTAGGCTATGCCCTATGCCTGATCTTAAATGGTCAGTGTAAATTAATGAATTATAATAATAATATCTAGAATAGAACTTATTTATGACAAAGTTTGAAGTTACTCAATGATTTACTACCATTGATAGTAGAAGAAAAAAAATTATGATGTTAGTTTTCTCGTTCTGTGGCGTTTTAAGTTTCTGATTCTGACGTATGTCATTTTCTAAATGACCTTGGCTCATTTTGTAATTTCAATCACTACATTATTTACTGGGGCGTACTGCGGAAATAAACAATGAGTAATAAACGTTGATTATCTAATTCTGCCATTTAAACTATTTTTTTTTGAACATTTAACCTGAAACTGTTGAAACGGTCACACTCATAATGGACCTCAACTTCAATGTTATCCAAGAACCAAGGGGTGTAATGAGAATTGCCCATTTTGTAAGTTTTTTTTTACGATAACAAGGCCAATCAATTTAGCTCATAATATAATATTGATTGATATTCAAATGCTAACTTATGAATGTGTCAATCCCAATTACTTCTAGGTATTTGCAATCTTTGCTTTTGTATGCGTAACCGAGTACACTGGCTATTTGACTATCCATTGTAAAGGAACAGATTATCCTTTTGTATACAAGTATCCCTTCGAGTTGGAATACAACATTACCCTCAACTGTGCATCAAAATATGAGATATATGCTGATTTTTCTGGAGATGCTAAGTTCTTTGTTTGGACTGGCTTCCTGGCTTTGATATACTCCTTTGCTATAACAATAATCTATTTGAAATTTGATAGAATATATATACAGAATCCAAAACTTCCACTTGGTGTGAGTGAATGATAGTAATCATTGTACTGGATTAAATTAATGCCTCCTTTTTATCAGGATTTCATTGCCACTGTTGTTGTGGCAGTATTTTGGCTATCCAGTAGTGCAGCTTGGGCCAATGGTCTTACGGGGTTGAAATATGTCACAGATGTTGATTCCCTCGCAGTCCCATGCCAATGTACAGTAACACAATCTACCTTCACAACACTCAACATTTCTGTGGTGAGTAATTAATGTTTCAAAATTTTATCTATCTCGTACATGTTTTCCATATTCGAGGTGTTGAGTTCCTAATGCTTTTACAGATTTTTGGATTCTTGAACTTCTTCCTTTGGGCAACTGATTTATGGTTTCTATATAAGGAGACAACATGGTTCCAAGGAAATAAATTTCACTCTACCAGTGGTGTTTGAGGCTTTGTTAGTTGCCAAGATATTTCTCTTCCATTTATCATCCCTATGTATTTGGGAGGTAGCTGTAAGCACTATCTCATTGATTCATTTTATCTGCCTGTTTTGTTGTAGTAGTTCTTGAATATTTTGATTAATTATCATTATGATATTGTATTTTATCCGTCCTATCCATTTATTCAGGGAAATAACAATTGTACAAAAGTGTTGCTATCAGAGAATGATTTTCCATTTAAATGAATATATTTGATATTTGAATACAAAGACTGACCATCATTCAATTTATAAAGTAGTTTGGGTCAGAATTTTTGAAGAATATATATCGGTGGGAAAAATGCTCAAAAACTTTTCAGTCTTACCATCAGAACCAATTTTTTATATTTCACACACAAAACAATGTATTTTTATATCATTATATCGAATTTTGCCCCCATAATTCTCTATACTAAAGTTATGTTACTTTAACTAGGTATCATATTTGCTGTATTCTATAATGTGATTTTTATATTTCTGTTATTTGATTATTGAAAAGATCTGTTCAGTTGCCTCAATTGCTAATCATTAGATATAATCGTGTTTTATTCACTTCACACTTTTCGTTCTTTAGAAAAAATTTTATAATCTATATATGATATACATATATATATTTTTATATGAATGTTCTTGATATGTCTGTTTATCAAAAAATTCGAATCACAAGAAACGTAATTTACTGTTTCATTTGATGCAAAAGGTATCACAATAAAACGACTAAAAGGTCTTTTTGCCTGAGCAGAGTGTTTCATTTATAATTTGGCCAGATATCCTCTTTATCCATCCTATACTTTTTTCCTATGTCTTAAATAATTGGTCAGTGAGATGGAGTTTTTTTCAGTGGAAGACACCCAGTCCTAAATTCAGTTAATAAACTGTACAAATGAAATAAAATCCGCAGTCAACAAATTCGAATGTATAAGGAGGGCATGAATGATCATAATAGCCGAAATATTCACTCTCGTGCAAATTATGGTGGACGATCATTTGAGACTTGAATTGTTTGCAGATTTTAGTAGCCTGCTATGTTCTGATTTTCAATTCAATTGATTATTCAATAGGGGGGATAAAACTATTAGGTGTTCTTTTTATTCGCTTCGATGAATTTGTTATTCTAGAGAGGGTTTCGTATATCAAAATGATAAAATACAATTGCTTTGTATGACTACACAAAGGTGATTCAGATGGAATTCATTCAATAAAGCATTATGTGATATTATATTTCGAGGTTCAACATAGGAAATCACCTTTCTGATGATATATACCATGACTTGGTAACGATATAGGGTTTCCACTCCACTTCATTGGTTTCATTAGTAGTATCGATTCTCACTTTTCTTAGGTATCTACTAACGGTCTGATCTAACATTTTATAATAGTATTCAAGTTAGTTCTGTTGAGGGCAGTTCTTGAAAAGTGACGAATAAGTGGCAATTTATTGTTTTGGAATGATAAGACGAAACGTCAGGTAAATATATTCTTTGCAATCTCCTGTGCATAATCATAGTACAGTAAAACCTAGGAATAGTTCAAAAAATCATTTCGAATGTGATATAAAAAAATCGCCTTTTTCTTCCACAGCACCAATAGCTGTACGATATTAAATAAAAATATAGGCGCCTCTGCCGGAAAAACAAAACACGTGTTTCTCGTAATTGGAAGTTTTTCAAAAGATAAAAGCGAGTTGTCGAAAATTTCAGATCTTTCACATTGAATTTCGAACGATGCTTCGAGATCTTGATGTAATTTACGAGACAGGTCCCAGTTGAAAATAACTGAATTTATGAGGCAAATAGAAGACGTTTTTGAAGTGGATGTACATGATTTTGTAGAATTAATATTATCGATATTAAAGCAACATACCGCCCCTAATGTGCTTTCGATGCCACTGAAGCATCAAACTTTATACAATACAAAGAATCCGAGTTATTTACATAATTTAGCGCTTTCTTTGTTGAATAAACTAAAAAATCAAAAACAAACTTAAAACAATTCATCACTGATGTAAGTACTTCCATTTAATCGAGGAGAATAAATATTTTCAGCAAGAAAATCTTATCATTTCATTTCACGAATGATAAAATGAGGAATTGTACTGATCAACGTCAGTACAAATGCACCTTTGTATAATCGCTTGCATATACCTTCAATGAATACCAAAATATTTGATCGGAAATTCGTGGTTTGTATTATTTGCAGACAAAATGACTGAATCTGACGAAAGAACAAGACTTCTGGCGAATGAGAGTAGACCCCAATACGTCTTCAATTCGAGCATTGCAAGGGAAAGGAGGAAGAAGATTAAGAAGTTTCAATGTTTATTATGCGGTGCATTCCTGTGAGTATTTTATGTGAAAAAAAAAACAGATTTGTACATCAAGCAATAAAGCTTCTCATGCCCCGTTCTGATTTTTCAGTTGTTTCGTGATACTTGCTCTAATTATGAGCATAATTTTCTCAATAACAACGGACTTCGATGATGGACCAATTTCAAATAGTTCTTTCACGAATGAAACAGCTCCTGTGGACATGCTAAATGTTCTACTTGCCAAAAATTGGCCGTTAGATGACAGAAAATTGGACAACATCACCTCGCAAAACTTTGAAGTGTGGGACGCTGCGTTGCTTTTCGGAAAAGAATCTCTCGTCAGAAAGGACGATTTGGAAAAGGATGTTCCTTCCTTACCAGTGGATAGTCCAAGTTACAGGCATCAAACTGTTACTTCAACTTCTAAAAGAGCTATTGAGCTTTCCAGAGTAGGATACATCCAAGAATGTGGACTCCAGTATATGCACAGGTAAGGGACAATTTTATGATACTGTTACCCCATCAAAATTATGTTTTTTTTCAGGAATGAAAGTAGGAAGAACATAACAAAGATTTGCACCAATGAAACCAACTCACTTCTGGACCAATTTTGTGATCTTCCTGCTCTTCCTTGCAACGAATACAAAAAGTATAGAAGTTTCGACGGTTCCTGCAATAATTTGAAGAATGCTGTTTCGTACGGAACGGCTTTCAGGCCATTCCGCAGAGTGATTCCACCAAATTATGAAGATGGTAATTCGCTCTCTTGAAACTCTTCGAAGTATACTAAGGTGCATCCAAATAACGTATTTTGTTGCAGGAATTAGCAAACCACGAGTATCCAAGTCAGGGAAACCTCTTCCTTCTGCAAGAACTGTCAGCTTGATAGTTCATCGGCCATACTATCGCGACGATTACAAGTTTTCCGTCATGTTGGCCGTGTGGGGTCAATTTTTAGACCACGATATAACAGCAACGGCATTGAGCAAAGGAGCAGACGGCAAAAGCATTTCCTGTTGCATTAACATGACTGTTATCCATCCTGAATGCTTTCCTGTCCTTATAGATGAAAACGATCCACTAAGGGCAGAGAATGTGACTTGTATGGAGTTTGTTAGATCAGCACCTTCTCCAACATGCTGCCTTGGACCAAGAGAGCAGATGAACCAAGTTACAGCTTTCATAGATGGCTCCGTTATTTACGGCGTGGAAAAATCATTAGTCGAAGAATTGAGAACAATGAGTGGTGGTCTATTGAAAATGTACGTTACCAAAGATAACAGAACGCTTCTTCCTCTGTCCACTAATATGGACGATGGATGTAACAGGATAGAAGCCAAAGAAAAAGGAGAGTACTGTTTCGAAGCCGGTAAGATTGAATAATAAATAAGAAAGTTTTCCGACTGAAATTTTTCCTACAGGAGATGCGAGATCGAACGAAAATCTACATTTGACAAGTATGCATACAATATGGGCCCGTCATCATAACCGAATTGCCGAAAATCTTTCACGAATAAACCCAGACTGGGATGATGAACAGCTTTTTCAAGAGAGTAGAAAGATTGTGGGTGCTGAAATGCAACACATAACTTACAAGGAATTCCTCCCTATCATATTGGGTAATTATAATTCAATCTCCCCTCAAATCGATGAAATGGTTATAAAGATTTATGTATTCGGAAACAATCAGTTTCTAAGAATAGTGAAAACAGAATTACAAGGAAACGCATGCGAATATTTTTCATTTATAATTCCAGGTCCCAAGCTTATGACTGAACTGGACTTATGGCCCCAGAAAGTAGGTCATTTCCACAAATACAACGACACTATTGATGCTTCAATAGCCAATCACTTCGCTGCTGCAGCATTCAGGTTTGCACATACAATTATACCGGGCCTTATGAAATTATTAGCGAGTGATAAGTCTAGCCCAGAATTCATTCAGATGCATAAAATGCTGTTCAATCCTTTCGAATTGTATAAACCTGGTGGAATGGATAAGGCAATCAGGGGTGCAATCAACACTAACATCGAAGCAAATGATCCATATTTCACCAATGAGGTAAAGATGAACAAGATATTTTTCTTTCCATCACTCAACTATAAATTGTCTTCTAGCTGAAGCAGCATCTATTCGAAAGAAACGACAAGAAGAACGATTCCAAACCAAAGAAATACGGTTTAGATTTGGTTTCTTTGAATATACAAAGAGGAAGAGATCACGGATTACCAGGTTACGTGGAATGGAGACAACATTGTGGCTTCAATAAAACAGAAACCTTCGAGGACCTGTCAGATTACATGGATCCTGATTCCTTGAGAAATATTCAGTCCCTCTATAGGTAATGCAGAAACGATTCGAGAAGCTTGGAGATCAATTTATAAATTTCCTATATGCCTTTTTCCAGAGAAGTAGCCGATATAGATCTTTATACAGGAGCACTGAGCGAGAAACCAATAGAAGACAGCATACTAGGGCCAACCCTCACTTGCCTTATTTTGGACCAATTCGTAAGACTCAAATATGGCGACCGATACTGGTACGAAAATCCAGACGAATACACAGGATTCACCACTCAACAGTTGGATGAAATTCGTAAAATAAGTTTGGCTAAAATCATCTGTGAAAATTCCGACAATGTGACACAGACACAGCCCCTGGTCATGGAAAGAATAAAAGAAGGCAACGAAATTATGCCTTGCGAAGATATACCCGGGGTAAACCTGAAATTCTGGAGTCAGCAAATGAAGAGAGTCCCCATTGGTGATGAAACGATACAAGTCAGAACGCCAATTTCGGCTTGAATACGTTATTTATTCTACATAAGTTAGGAGGTTCGATTGGGGATCCTATGATACGTTTTCAATTTAGAGAAAACTATGGGATTTTTATATTACTAGGTATATAAGGTTAATGTATGCCACATTTATTCAGTATACGACTCAGTATTTCCATACAGATATAATTTTTTTATTGTTTATTTATATATTGACTGTCTCAAAGGGTTGATTAGAGCAATTTAAACCGCAAACTCAATTCGAGGTGCTCGAGTATATAAATTTCGAAATTTCTTTCTTTAACCGTGGTGGAATGCACGCAAACGATCGTTCGAACTCGTCACCTTCCGCTGAGAGCAGGTGCGCATCGGTGGGAACGCTGGTGAAGAGATGTGAATACCGGCTTCGGCATCATTTCAACAAAGTTATTTAATCCAGACTTATTAGGTATTCTTTTCAATCTGGTTATGTTATGATCGTGTACTATCAACAAATAGGATCGTGATGATCTGACACTGATGAATAATTCGTAATCCGGGATGGACCAGCTGTATAGTTAGGTTTGAAGAGGTTCACCGTTGGGATAATAAATTATTGGCTGGCTTGTGGTACAATCACAATCTTTGTGAGAGGTACCAGCGATTTCAAATATAAGTATGAAGATGAAATTGTGTTTTATTAGCTCATCCATGCATCACTTTGTTGGGGCAAAATTCCAGTAACTACCCTGACCAACTAACCCTAGTGTGTATATAGGATCAACTATAGGAATTGATGATTTGCGATCCTGTAGATTTGCGTTTAATTTGGTCCTATGACCTGGTGCATTTCTGCAGCCTCATTATTTTAATAACTGAGCACGATAGGATCTTGTATTCCACATTCAGTGCCAGCGTAGTACTGAAGGTGGGTACTCACTGGGGAAGCCAACCTTCAACGTCAATGGGTTGTCATTTCCTTCGTACGACAGCCACCTTATTCACCAGACGTTGTCTCTTGAGATTATCATTTGTCCAGGCCGATGGCGCATGATTTACATCATATGGAGTGCGAATAGACCAAAATTCGGTGGATTCGTGGTGAACCTCAAAAGATGAAAAATTCTCCTTTGGCGATGTCAAATTTTCAGGAAAATGTAGGGTTTTCCCTCACATTTCTGCAGTGCTCAAATCCTCTGCAGGATTATGAATGCTGTCGATGAGATGAATTTGAATGCTTTCCAGAAATAGCATCTTTTGATGGTTTTCCGATTTCCTCGGAAAACCTCTCTCATTGCTAGTCGGTTACGGAGGCGTATATCGACGCAAGATAACCTTGGTGGAAAGTGGAGGCTTCGAATCCCTGCGCTGCCGCTAGTTCTCTATTCTATTCTGATCCTCATCAGAGTGCACACCGTGGGAAGTTGCTATAGGTTAAGTCTATTCACTTGTTCACTTTCACTCTGGAGGATCAACTATTTATTTACATACATGTGTTTTTGACAATTGTCTAATCGAACTGAGTCGCCCATGAAAAAATCGCGTCGATCGAGTACAGATACGTCAAATTATGAAAACACCTGAGAAAAATTATCGTGTCCACTTATTTATTTATGTGAAAATTAGTAAACAATTGTGTCATCATGCTAAATAGTATTTGATCTTCAAATCGAGGTAGGTGTTTGAATCTGTCGAGTCCGTGGACACATGTGAGTCTTGTTGTGGTTCCCTAATCTTTCTGGCGAGATGGACGAAGAAGATCTCACGGTCAGAGTGGCTGTCAGGTAAAGATTTTTGTTTGTTTATCCTCATCTCTTGCTTTTTACCCCAATTATCGCGGCCCTTTTCGAATATTTCAGTATTTGAGTGGGTAGAACCCCTAAGAATCAATGGAATAAATTTACTGTAAATTTTTTAACCTGCGGAAATGTATTGAGGGATCTTTTTGTTGATGAACTTCATCAGTAAACGAACTTTTTGTTTTACATACAAAAAATATGTAATAATTATTCAACATCTTTCTTCTTTTTTTGTTTTGAGAGTTAATTACTTTGTCGGCAAAAAAGTAAGCCATTCAACATAATGCATTGAAGATTTTGCCATAATAAGACAACAATCTATTGCAGGACAACGACTCTCGTCAATTAAAGAATTAATCTGATCTGCAAGTCCAGGGCTAATACGTTTTTATAGTGAAATGATAAAATCGTTACTGTCGTTATATGTAGTAATTGACCATCAAATGAGAGGATCGTGGATCCTGAATTGCAAAAGAGAAAGCATTAAAATTTTATTGGTCTCTAGACTGTAGGAACAGAATGTGCCGTTTCCTAATCAGTTTCGGCATTGTTTTCAACGAAATGTGTTATTGTATGTTATCTTCGATGTAAAATGTTCAAGAATAGCTTGAAATTTGGAGGAAATTCAGAATTTTCACAGCGGTTATTGAAAGGTTGCTAAAAGATAATTTTCATATCTGAAAGTTGATAACAAGATCCTACATAAAACATACGATATTATACCTTGTATTCTAAGGTATGCGACAATACGAAACAATGGCTATTATCATTTAGATAAAAATGTAATTACACTCTACAGCAGATATCAATTTGTAATAGTCACAGTATAAACAATCTATAGTACGTCCAACGATCTTTATGGATCATTTTATATCGATATTAGTTGTTGATTTTTCACCATTCATAACCCTGAGTTGAATCGGGAGTACACATTCATATCAGGGGAAAACGCTATAAACCACCCTCTGACTAGAGCCAAAAACTTAGGGTCGGGTGGTCCCCTTCCCGACATTGATTTTTGAAAGAGAACGCTGCAATATTTGTTGAAGTGGCAATGCTTATGTCTACAATGCCCTCACAAGAATTTTCTTCGCGTGAATATTCACTTCGAATTACGGAATTGTTAAAGTTTCACCATAGAGAAATTGATTCGAAATGCACTTCTTCCTGTGAACTAATTCTACCCTTGATTATTTATAATTTCATTATAATTGAATGAATAGAAATACCAGCATCCGGTTTGAAAGAATCGTGGAAGAGTTCTTCATAGATACGCTCGTAAGGCAGTTCAGTGATTAATTTTTTTTTTATTGCGATCGCTCTGTACTTATATATAATTATAATTAATCCCCCGTAACAAAAGTAATTTATCTCATTTTATAAACCCAAAATAGGATAAAAATCTCTAGGACTAAGCGAATAAAACTTGTTCTGTAGAGATGAGGGCATTTTTTTCTCATTTTATTATAATATACAAGAGGTTCGACCAGAACCAGCTACATATTTCACAAATAATTTCCAACCATAATGACAAAGTCGTACGAACTCTACGAATGATGTGGGAAGGAACAAGTTTCGATAATATGACATTCGAGAACATTGAAGAATACACGTTTTCTATTCCGCGACTTGATATAATGTATTCGCCTAGGGCAAGAATGTTCGAGGTAACCAATTAAAAATCAAATCATTATTTGCATTGAGTAAGAAATGCAATGTTACCCGTCTCAACCAGTAGAGTTCATGTGACAATTTGAGAAGTGTCATGACAAAGATTCCTCTTTGGTCATGATGCCTTGGTTTTTCACATAAATCGATGACTAATATAACAATCATCTCTTTATGGAAAAAACGATAAATAAGTTCTATTCAAAAAACCCACTAGCAATCTACTCCGAAAGCTCTAAGGCTAAGCACACAGTAAGGTAGAAGAGAAAGAAGAGAGATATTTTTCAAACACTAAAATTTTTAAATATAGCTCAAAAAAACACAAAACACCCCACTTCTTCTGAATTTTCACAGTTGAGATCTTGAGATTCCAATGGACGATAGATGAGAATGTTTCGATGTAGATAACTGGGTTACCTGGAGATAATAAGATGAATTTTGATAAAGAAATCAAATGGTCATAAGAAAAACAAATTTTGCTGATTGAAAACTAAGGAATTAATCGAATATATTAGACTAACAGCATACTTAAGGATAAGACGTAATAGGAAAATATTCTGTTGGCCCTATTTCTCTTCTGAGACTTGATGAATTTCATATAATCTACTTGAAGCGACCGAACTCAATAAAGATATAAAGTTTATTTTATACGGTTTTTTCAGTCACAAAGAGTGATTTGTGAAAATATCTCCTGTCGTCATATTTTTATAAGAGTTCACAACTAAAAACTGAATCTACCAACACTCCTCAATGGTCCATTGCTCAATACGAAATGTTCAAATGGGCGTAACAGCCTGTCGTTCCTCGAATAAAAGAAAAATAGGAACTTTGGTCTACCAGTTACTTTTTGTACTTCCTGTTTGAGCGCCCGACGAGAGTAGTATGTACATATGTTTTGTCGCTATGTTCTTGTAGAAGCAACGAATATTTCGATCTCTCGTACTCCCAAAATGAATCTGTATTCAATGAAAATACGATGTGAGCGAAATTCGATTCTTCATGGTTTTTAATTCTAACCGCCCGAGCCTGCTTTGTCAAATGTCGTGACTCACCCACATTGGTAAAGGTAATATAGAATTCCCAGAAAGGAGTAGATATTTCTATTAGATTCGTGTCATTTTTTTGCCCCACACGTTATAGCATATCTGGGGCATCCCATGCTAGGAACGGAATCTCTGATGGATATTAATCATTGCGGCTTATGAATCAATTAGAGGTATTGATTCAGACCTCAGAAGCCATGATTGAATTCAGTGATTTAAATATGAATGTGAAGAGTGCTATCGACCAGAACAAGTGCCAACCTGAAGGGGCAATGGGACAGAAACTCCACCGTGTAAAACATTTTGTAACCTTCCTAAATAAACAAGCTATCTAGCGGAAAACAATCGATAGGGAAATCACACTCTATTTGATACAATCTAGAAACATATTGATTGACTGCGTACAGAAGTGGAGGAACGATGGAGTGCTAATTGATCCTATTAAAAAAAAAAGATTATTATGGGAAATAATATGGGTTTGACTTCCAAAGTGGTGTGGAAGTTGCAGGACTCGAAATTGACAATGAAACTGTGAAAGTTCCCAAATCCAAGCTGAACATTGTGGTAATGAACGGAAGCGCTGGATGATAAATGACCGAAATAAAAGAAATACCTATAATAAAGTTCACATAGCAATGGCGACAGCTCAGGTTGTCTGGGGAATGTACATATTGTTTTTTCTCTTCATTTAAGAGCTATTCGTCCTCAAGTGGGCGGTACACGATCATTCAAGTTGAGAGAATTTGTCTCTCTAAATTTATTTCATAATTAGAGGTTTATTTTCGGGGATGTCTAATCATATACAGCTTTCTTCCTCCTCGTGAGCCGCCATGTAAATCAGGATGTAGATCTTTGATCTTTTTGTTTCCTTGATTGCGCTATGAAAGTCCTCGCGTTACGTATTACATGCACGTGTCTGATTTCATAGGAAATGAACATCATTTGATTTAGGACGGACTCTTATTAAAGTAGGGATCGACGACTATGCTCCCGTTTATGAAATTTGCTTTTTCAAAATATCGAATTCGATATATTATCACGAGAATATGTCTGGACTTGCAACAAATCGATAGGGGGGTAATTAAACAACTATGTATGTGCGAATACAGGTATAATAAAGATATAAATAGGATATTATCAACACGACAATTTATTACCGTCCCTTTTGCCATATCATGCATAAAATGTTATTTGAAATGATTGCTCAGATGGAAGATGAATATTGAATTTAGTAGAGGACAGTTTAACCATCCCATTTGAAACCACTATATTAGTCTCTTTGGCTAAAAATAAGAACGGAGGATTTGGAACCAGAACCTTCGACCGAAGCATATTCCATCTTTCAGGTAATGTTCCGTGTCCGAGCGTTTTAGACGGCATTGCGGATTCTCCATTAAAATTTTGACATGCTCCAAATACTTGTGCATCAGCAAATCGATCCGATTCACTTCGGCCTTTGATGAAAACCGCCTTTCAAATAGCATACTCATAGACCGGTATCAGTTTCTCGATTCTAGGTGAACTGAAGCCATTTTCATTCCATCATTACACCCCAAAGTTAATTTTTGATGGGGTCCGACCTCCACCGGTGTACCGAGCATTAAATCAGCTCATTTCTAATGAGCCGATTGATTTCCTCCTGAGGAAACAGGATTAAAAGTAGATCAGAAGACGGTCGTGCTCTGGCTTCGACCCAGAAGCTCGGCGGATGCTATTTCAACAACTGAGATGTTCTACTTTTGGCAATAGCTGATTTCGGTATCGATACAAGAAATTGACGTATCAAAAATTGCTTCAATGTTCATGATCAATGTTCAAACAAGGTTACGCACAATGAAGCTGGCGGCAATAGCGTAATTAGAATCACAAACGGTTACTACTTCATCTGGGTTACAGAATGTCCATTAAATCTTATGAATCACGTAATTGAATGCAGGTAAATATCCACAATTAATCTGCGTTCAGGTGCATGGCGAATCAAAACGGGCGGTACCATTGAAGTGCTTTGAGCCGATATTAATTTCGCCATATGCTCGAACGTTACCTAAACTGTCTGAATTATTGTAATTACACTCTTGAAATGTCGCGGGTATACAAATAAATTGCCCGGGGTGCTGCTCCACGAAAGATGACCAAATGTTCATCACATGAACATAATGGATACCTATTGTCGAGCGTGATAGTAATTAAGGATACTTAATTGAATTTTTTCGCACCGTTTACTTTTTCGAACGCGTCCACCTTGAATGATATTGTTTAGGAAATAAACCACGTTAAATACGTACACTGCTAATAACTTCACTTGAAGTTTACGTCACTTAACCGGCTTTTGCTTTCTTCCTCAATTTTCGTACGTCACAGACTTGCATACTGATTGTCAGTCCTTGTAAGTGTATTTCCTATATAAAGCCTTAGTTCGCAGACTGAATCTAAAATTGCACACTATTTAGAACGAATTTTATTTTAAACTTTCTGAAATGAAATCAATTTTTTTCTAGAGATAGCTGGTATGAACCGAAAATGGGAAAAAACTAATGTTTTTTTTTGGATTAATAACGAGGTCAATCCTATCCCCTTTTTCATACATTAATATTCACTGGTAGGTATCTATTTGCGAATATAAACTAAACATGTTTTCTTGGAATGACCTAGGAGTATACCACAAAGTGTAGGTATGCTCAACTCATTACCATAATGGTACAGTTGCGATATCACTATTCCTTTTCATATTATGCAAGATTGGTGTGTCCCCACATTCATTGATATATCCACTAACAACGATAACAAAAAAGCTGGCTGATTCTAAAGAATCAAAAATAGATTATATCATTTTTACAAATATAAGTTTTTCAACCACGACACGTGTTTCGCTATCACGATAGCATCTTTAGGTGGGCGTAGGTGAAGGAAGGAGTTTACCTTCAGCCACCTGAAGATGCTACTGTGATAGCGAAACACGTGTCTTGGTTTGAAAAGTCATTTTTGTGAAAATCCATATATTACGTTTTTAGTTCCTGGATTTTTTTCCATATTCGATCAGCAATTTTCATTTATGCCACCTATTTCCATTTGTAATTTGAGTTTCTGGCAATAACCCATAATGTTTCAATAAAACTTTAGTAACCAACCAGCAAACTGTTTATTAACATTACATCGTTCAAAATTTTAACGGTTTACCTACGTGAAAACCAGGTAGTAAATTCAATAGAATCATTAATGAATTCGAAAATACCCACACACCATCCTACGTTATTATAGTTCATAATTCAGAAGGTAGATTTCAAAAACTTTTCGGCAATAATACGTTAGTATTCGCACAACGTTTGGTATATTTTGAAACAACCCGAAAAAAAAAAAGAATTGAGTAGAAGCAATGTCTAAGGCTGCCAGTACACGATCAATCTGGGTCTCATCTTATATGTATAACGTGACGTGTATTTTTTATCGATTCAGTCATTGAGATCACCGTGACATATTACAACAAGGCTATTACAACATGTATATTGGGTTTAAATCGACACAACATTAAGAAGAGAGATTTCTGTAGGGCATTTGAATATTATTTGGAGAAATGAAAATTACTTAAGTTGAGTATATATCTTTAATACTCAATGAAAAAATCAATCTCAATCTTAAGATTGATCGTGTGCTGGTGGCTTAAGCTGTTTTGACCCATCAACTTCAGAGGAATGGATGGCTTGATGCAACTTCAATCACTTTTAAACGAATATTCAGAAGAGAGTAAGAGGAAAATGAACTGCCCAAGCAGTGCCAACAATATTTCGAAAAGCAAAGTCAATTTTTAGTAAATTATATTCAAGGATTCATTAAATTTCTTATATTGGATGAAGAATTTTGACCTGTGGGTATTGAGTGTGATCGATAGGTATGAATTTAACATTTCCAACGAATGCCTTCTGGGGTAAAATGTCAACTGAATAAATGTCATCCACTTTATTATAGGATACTCTTTGAATGTTATGAAAAGGCATTGGATACCTGAATTTCAAGGCAGATATAGACAGAATTTCAAAGAAGATGTTTCGCTGGTAAAAAATGATGTACATCCCATAATTTTATATGGGTAGATAAGTAATCTCCCCTCTATTGATTCAATAAATATGGACAAGATAAAATGATACCGAAACCATTATCATAATATGTACTATGCAACATTTTCGTTCCGTTGCATATCCTTAGGACTATCAACCCACTCGCATACATTCTACATGCAACAAATGTAATAGCAACAATAATTCAAATACAATCGAGCATTCACCAGGGACATTAACTGAGACATTTCGTCATAATAACAACGACTGAATAGATCCAAAACGAATCGAAAATATAGTGTACAAGCCAAGTCAATTGCATATTAAAAAAAACTACCACCGATATTTCATTAGACTATATCGTTGTGGGAATGAAGAGGCGTTTTGCTCCCTTATGAACCATCAGGAGGATAATTCATAATTTCATAGCGATCATAACAATTCAATGATCTTTTTATGAGGAGTTACCCATGTATATAGGTACATCGTCGATCCAAGTGTCTATTATAGATTTATCTATTTTACATGAAAAGAGCTAATTTGATGACGTGAGTAGTTCAGTCACAAAATGTTGTGTAAACAAACGAATCTACAAACACCTGAGCTGAACTTGTTAAATTCCCTCATCAGTATGCAGAAAATGTTGAGCAATTTCCATAAGCTAGCATTTGAAATGTGCAGAAACAAATCGCAGATTGAATTCTACTATAGGTGAGAAGCCTTGAATCTGACGTTTCATATTTGGTAGGTAATTAATTGAGGATTTTTCGAATGTTTGCTCAGCCGGAATTCCAAGACTAAATTCAACTATGAGCATTCAGTATTGAAATTAAATTATACTCAATGGTATAAAGTAATATCGAAGGAGTGATATAACTTTTTCGCATTGAATAACTATCGAGCATTGTGATTTTCCATATATTAATTTCCCTATTTTCGAATTTCCAAGTTAGTAACGAACTGGCATTTTCCCTAGTCGAAATTGGGAGCTTAATAATTAGTCTTAACATTTTATAACGAGAATTCAATAATGAAATTCGATTTCTTTCTAGGATTCGCCCGCAGATTCCCCGGGAAATCATCGACATGTGCCATCTTTGCACAACAGTAACACCAGGAGAGCCGCAAGTTACTTTGGGAAACGATAAGTCTTTCACTTATGATTATGTCTTCGATACAGATGCTGGTCAAGATGAAGTGTATGAAAAATGTGTGGCTTCCCTTGTTGAATCATCCCTCGAAGGGTAAAATGACCGAGACATCATCTATTCATTTCACGAAATTCATTTTTTAACAGGTACAACGCAACAGTATTAGCATATGGGCAAACGGGTTCCGGTAAAACGTATACAATGGGTTCGGGATTTGACGTGGATGTGGGAAAAAGTCAAATTGGAATAATACCAAGAGCTATACACCACCTATTCGACAGCATACAAACTAGGATCCAGCAAGCAAGGGAGAATGGCGTTGTTGCGCCTGAATTCAAAGTCTCGGCCCAATTCATGGAATTATATAACGAAGAAGTCATTGATCTGTTCAACCCCGGCTACAACAAAGTAAGTTTTCATCAACCCAACTCATTCAATATCAATACTAAATAAAATCGTCTTTTCAGGAAAAAGTTTATAAGATTCACGAAGATCCTTGTGGGGGCATCGTTGTCAAAGGAGTAACTTTCAAAAACGTGGTTTCTGCGGATGAAGCACTACAGTTTCTCAGACTTGGCGCCTTATCCAGAACTACAGCAAGCACACAAATGAACACACAGTCTTCGAGATCCCATGCCATTTTCACACTCCACATAAAACAACAGAGACTGGTACCATCGTCCGATAGTAACATAAATGAATTCGAAACTTTCACGGCGAAATTTCATTTTGTTGATCTAGCTGGATCTGAGAGATTGAAGAGGACTGGTGCTACAGGGGAAAGGGCTAAAGAAGGGATAAATATTAACTGTGGACTTTTAGCTTTAGGAAATGTTATTTCTGCCTTAGGTGATAAAAGTAAAAAAGCCTCACACGTTCCTTATAGAGATTCCAAATTAACGAGGTTATTACAAGATAGTTTAGGTGGTAATAGTCGTACTGTGATGATTGCTTGTGTTAGTCCAAGTGATAGAGACTTCATGGAAACTCTGAATACATTGAAGTACGCCAATAGGGCACGTAACATCAAGAATAAAATTGTTATTAACCAAGATAAAAGTTCTAAAACTATATCATTGCTTAAGCAACAAATAGCACAACTACAACTGGAGATAGTTGAATATAAACAAGGCAAACGAATTGTAGGGCAAGACGGTACTGAAATGGTAAACGATATGTTTTATGAAAACAACATGCTTCAATTAGAAGTCAATAACCTAAAGACGAGAGTAAAGGCTATGCAAGATACCATTGATTCGTTAACGTTGAAAAATACAAATTTATTAGCTGAAAAGGCTACTGGAGCTTGGATAGGAAGCGGAAATGACAATGACGTCGCTTGTATGGTTCAGTCTTACTTGAAAGAAATAGAAGAATTGAGGACCAAACTGATGGAGTCCAACAATATCTGCGAACAACTGAGGAAACAACTAGCAAGAGCACATAGCTCCCAACAGCAAACATCTGCAATGGAAACGTCTATCGAAGGAAATTCTATACTTATAGAAGAAGCAAAAAAAGAATTACAAAGGGAAAAAGATATGTTAAAAAGAACCCGGCGTATCTCAGACAGAGAAAATTTGGAAAGTGAGGAAGAAAACGAGGAGAATGAATTCGATACTGACAGTGAGGGAAAAGATTTAGACGCAGAAACAATGAAAGACGAGTTGTTAAATTTAACTCAAGATATTGACATGAAACAAAAACTTATTGACGAGTTGGAGTTGTCACAGAGAAGAATGCAAATAATGAGACAACACTACGAAGATAAGCTACAACAACTGCAACTACGTATTAGAAATACTCAAGAAGAAAGGGACAAAATTTTACATTCACTTGGTCCGCAAACAGAGTCCAATGACAGAATTAAGAAAATTAAAGATGAATATACCAAAAAGTTGACTGACATGCAGAAAGATTTGAAGAAATTGCAAGCAGCTCAGAAAGAACATGTACGACTAGTTAGAAGTCAGAGTCATCATGAAAACCAATTGAAATCTTACAAAAACGAACTTCTGGAACTCAAACGTGCCAAAGTTAGGTTGATTAATAAAATGAAGGAAGAATCACACAAACATAAAGAAGCCGAAATGAAAAGATTGAGGGAAATAGCACAACTGAAAAAAGAATCACGAAAAAATGCCAGTATGATAAAATCGATGGAAGCTGAAAGAAAAATAAAGGATCAAGTCTTGAAGAGAAAACAGGAGGAAGTTTCTGTTTTGAGGAAGAGTCAAAGGGGCATGTTGAGTTTGAAGGCAGCAGGACTTTTGAATAAAAGTTTCACCGAGAAATCGGCCAAACAGAGATGGCTACGAATAGAAAAAGCAATAAACAATATCGCCCTAAACAAAAGAGGACTAGTAGAACAGGAGGTCAGAATGGAGCACTTTTTGGAGAAACGAGAAGCTTTAGGTGAGTGAAACTTATCGGCGTATTTTAAAAGAATTTTGGCCATGGTTAACAAGTTAAAACCTGGACGAGTTCAGAATCGACGTTTACGTTTATGCCTACGAATATTAAGTTATTTTACCTCAATTTCAGGAAAAGAACTAGAAGTCTTAGAAGCAAGGAGGAAACTGGCCATTCAAAAAAATCAAGATCTTTCCCAGTTAGACAGCTATATAGAAGACATAAAAGAAAACATCAATTACGTTCAAGAAACTATAGCGGAAACGCAGCACAATGTTATGGAAATTGAGGAAAATCAAGACAATAGTGATAATCAAGATTTGCAAAACATTGTTGAAACGATAATGGATATGGAAGAAGCAAAATATCTCATAAAAAAACTGTACCTCATGACGTTGAGTCAGAGCCACGCCGTAGCGCAGAGGGATGCTAAATTGAAGGAGAGTGAAGCCACCCTACAAGAAGTTAGTATATACTTTGCAATCTGATGAAAACTATCTCAAAAATATTTGTTTTTCAGCTGAGACAAGAAAACAATGTGAAAGGCCAACTGTTAGATCACGTCCTCCATAATGAAATTCCAATATTTGGTAAAGAGCTCATTACTAGTGTATCAAGTAATACTAATGATACAACCAGTTCTACCACTTCAACTAGGTCTTCCTCTCCAATTGACTCACAGTAAGCATCTTTAATATTTTCTAAGCAATGTCAAATTATCTGATTGAGTACAATAATTTACTGAACAAATTATTTTCAGAATGCTTCCTCCACCAGAATCTCAAGTGAAACCTAAAGTGAGAAGAAGACAAGCTAACACTGCAGAACTCCTTTTTGGATCTCAAGAACATAGTTCCTTGACAGATAGCTTCCACTCCAGTATTCCTAGGATTTCAACTGGTTTGAAGTGAGTTGACCAAACTGACCAGAGTATATTTTCAATTAATCATTTTTCAAATTCCTTTTCAGGATGAATTTATGATAGAGAACCGTCTTGCTCTAGAGGAAGGTCCTTGCCCAGAACCTTGTGCACAAATGCCTAATTCCAATGTAATACATTGTTTAAGTGAATTTGCTGTTATTTATTACAAAACATTGTTGCTACTTTTAGTAATTTTATTGATTTTTATAATGTTGTTGACGTATTAATATAATTAATTTATTTGCATTTCAACTAATATATGTATATCAATTTTCTAATGACAATATAGAATTGATCCATCTTCAATTTGTTTCATTTTTTTGTCCTAATGTTATTGAACCTGGAGGGCGAGCTGTAGAGGGCGCAGTTGTGAAAACAGCTCTGATTGGGGGCAAAATAGACCTTAAGGTCGCAGTTACATGTAACCCCCCTTTTGAAACTATAACTATAAAGAGTGTTTTGTATAAAAGAAAGGTAATATTCGTAAGTCATTCATAATACATGGTTTATTGAACAAAAATACGTATAAAAATATTCCTGAAAATCCTTATTAAGGAAGTCATCAATTTTTCTTCTTACGACTAGTTTGTGTGACAACTGGGGCATTCTGTATGGCATATACTTTTTGGGAATATTTATTGATGTAATACAAAGCACATCCTGAGATTATTAAGCTGAAATGAAGTGAGTAAGATTCATTTCATATATCAAATCATCAAGGATGATAGAATTTTATTTTTTCTTACCAGGTTGTTGCACAAACTCTATGTATCATCCCTGAAGCAAATAGTGCTAACAAAATAGAAAACACGGCTGAAAACAGATATATCAAAATTTTGAGCTTTGAACAGTCTGCATTACGCTTTACCTTCCGGAAACATTTTGGACTGGTATGTCTTGCCAAAAACACAATTTTCTAAATTGCCAACGGCAGTCAATACAAACGTGAAAAATAATGAACCTAAATACCCCCCGAATACTGTATGGATCTGGGATGAACTAAGCCATGGCTTGTACATTTGCATTCCAGAGAATATCAACACGGCGCTAATGGAGGATATAATGAAAGAAAGGCCGGTTGAGACAACTAAAATAAATTAGAATGGTTACTCTGAGTTTGCAGCAGAAGAATTGCTCTTACCCATTCTGGTTTTGTGTATTTTATCTGTTTAACGAGACCAAGGAGAAACTATAGGGCATTGATCGCAATCAGTTTAACATTTAAGAAGAACGTCCCTCAACAGGATTCAATAATATTAGGTTATGACGACGTTTGACAGTAAACCAAACAAAATTTTGACATAAATTTCAAATTGAAATTTGGATATTTGTATACTTTCCACTAACAGAAAACTCATAACAATGCATTCAACAATTCATATTAAACGAAGAAATGGAATTAATACAAATGAATTGATATACATATATAAGTTATAAAGAATTTATATGATTAAATATTGATTATTATTCATTAGGGTAGTACTTTTGGCGCTATACAAAAAAAAATTTAGAACCTGACCTGAGGTGTAATGGCAACTTAAGATTTTTTCTGCATCTTGACAATATAGCAGAATCAATTAGGTTATATTTATGTAGACAGTTGGCAGTTCTGGCATTTGTCAATTATTCATATCAAATTATCTCAAATTTCCAAATTAGAATTAAATTTCAAAACGTTAGATTGTTGGGGTTTGAATTTTATTGAGTGAAGTTCTGTTTTGATTTCACGAATTGGCACTGCAAAACTTTTAGGAACATTTTTTTCGGGTGAGTGTTCCCTCAGAAATAACATTGATTTAATAATTTCTCAAGCCCCAGGGGATATATTAGTGAAACATGTTCATTGAAAAATCGCAAACATTCGGTAGAAAACAACAATATTCGTCATATGGAAACGATTCAAGAATTAGAACAAAACAAATTCCGAACATGGTTTTTTGATTTATTTGAATCTTATGTAATATATGTTTTGCAAATTCGAATTCCTGTTACTGAAAACACTTTAAAACATCGATTATATTCGTATTCGCAGCTTTATCTCCCCTGATACCCATAAAAATTTTATCTGGCTTTGAATATGCGTGAAAAAATTTATAACGTCTCTATTTCCTGATTTGATTCACACTTTCTAGATGAATACACGAATAAGCCTAGTACTTTCAATTTCTATTCCGATAAAAAATTCCTGGAAATTCGTTTCGAATTCTAAGAAAAAACCTCTAGAAAAATTCAAATGAATTGGACAAATCCTCAAATTATGAAGGTTTTCCACTTAAAAAGAAATATCATATCATATAAATAATAATTATTTCACTCTTTTTCTGTTCGGATTTGGTAGAAATCAATTCGAAGAATTAATGATCGTGCAAAATATACGCGATAAGGCGGGTTAAACTATATTAGACTTAACTACGCGATTCTCACTATAAGTTTCAAAACGTACGTAAGTCATGTAATTAATAATACTATATTAAATTTGTACAGTCTCTAATGGTTCCATTGCTAATTTTCAATAAGTATGTTCTAGTATTAGTCATTATATTAAGCAGAGTATATAAGATATATGTTAAGAGTTTTCCATTATTGGAAATGGAGTAATTTCCATTTTATTTGCATATTTTTTTTTATTGATAATTTAAAAATGAAACTCAAAATATCATAACTCGAAAACGATCATTCCATATTTCCCAAGACTATGAATCCTTTTCAGTGAATCATACAATCTTACATTGTCGTTTATTGCATTATTCTGCTTTAGGTTCCAACTGATGGCTCATATACGGACCGTTGAGAATTTAATTTGAGATCGAAATGTTATTTCACCCACACCATAGCTTCTATTGAAGACTGATAACACAGCCGCGGGATCTTTGAGATAACGGTTCATGTTCTGTTTCGCATCTAGTATATCAAATTACAATTAATATGTAGGTGTACGAGTGGGCAGTCGATGCAACTTGAAATGAAATCCTTTCAAAGAATCATTTAATGAAGGGACACTACATCTCAAATGAAAACATTTGCAAATGCATGCAAGTCTTCTCGGAATTCAAAACAGCATTTTATTTTTATGTCACGTTACTGATCTGAATCCTTCATTTTATCTCAACTTATTTCATTTCAGTCTACATCAGTTGATGAAAAATGACCAAATTGGTCGTGTTGTATTGTAGATAATGTCAGACAGTGTATGCAGGTTGAGTGTCACAACGCAATTTGACCAACCGATTAGTGACCACAACTCCACATATTGCTATACATAAATTGTATCCCTTGACCACCACTTGGATCGATTTGTTCTCTATCGAACAATTTCTTTCAGAAAGTGACCATGCCAACTAGAAATCCTATGTGGACCTTTCATATTTCATCTGATAACGATTTTTTGAAAATGATATACGAAATAGATTCTATACAGAATAGACGTATGTAAAATCTTGCAAAGATGCCACTACGACAGTAGTGTTGAATTAGAATGAGTTTATTTTCCCAGAAGATGTATGGGGCCAATTTCTTGAAAACAAAGATTTGAGAGGGTGACATTTGGGATTAGGAAAAGATGAAGGAAATCATCTGTCGTCCAACGACAATTTTTGGCGAATCTGAGTATGGGAAGAATAAATAGCACTGCATTTTATGGAATTGTCTTGGGTTTGACTCAAAGTTACGTCTGACCTTAATTGGGAAGTTTGGGCGCTTTTTGGCAATGTCTTTCGACGCCGACCCTTTACGGCATATAAAGTATCGATGTGTGCGCAGTAAACGTGCGCCAAATATATTCAATGCCCAAGTCGATACCTCGCTACATCTCTTGCGAATGTATTCTACTGAATTCCAGCAAACCCTCGTGACAGTTTTGTATATTTAGTGTCTTTTACCGGGCCCTCAACTATTCCCGATCATCCGGTATGTAGAATTAGCATACATGCTCGGAAAAACACTCGAAATCACTTTTCCATTTCATTATCTTTCATGACGTATTCATTTCATTTACGGTTCATTCATGAGATAGTATCGATAAAATCTATCTCAATGACTCGTAAAATGGATCATACTATTCGAATTTCGCAATTTTCCATTTTTACAACTTGAAATTTCTTCGGATAGACTTGTCAATTTTTTTTTTCTGATTTAAACCTTCATTCCGTTAGTTGCACTCAATGAGTGACTAGTGCGAATTGTTTTATACAGGTGGAAATCATTTAATAGGGTTGATTTTCATCTAAACCACTAATATTCAACCATTGATTTCAAATATTGAAGCCAAGGTCGGAAGAATTAGGTCAAGATAACATAAAATGATCGCCTCTATGATAATGCCAAATTTTATATTCGATATAGGAGCGAACGTGAATGATTTATTTTTCATCAATGAATACTGCTTTTCCACTTTGATGTTGTAATAATGAAGCCTGGGTAATGAAACTAGGTATTCTTGTTGAGATGTGGAAACAACGAAATCGAGAAAGCGGTTAGTTAATTAAATTCATAACAGAATAGCTCTATAATCCGCATCAGATATGAAATTGAATTTAACCTTCGGGATGTGTACATATATTGTGAAAAAATTCAATACTTCTTCCCAGGAAATTAAGTTAACGATGCCGTTGTAATTAAGAATCGAGAAAAATACGTTCGAAATATTTCTGTTATCGCCTTGAAAATTTTGTCCGGAAAAACATGAAAAAAATTCACAATGGATTTGGGTCGTAAATAAGTCTTTTGTAGATTTAACAATTCCCCTCGTATTTTACACTAATCAAAGTTTGATGACTTTGCCAAAATGCATAATGAAATTTTCCTGCTCGAAAATACACCATTCGTCTTTATTTCGAGTTGCTAAAAACTCAATATTGTTACGGAACCGAAACCTCAAGGAAGTCTTAAAATAATACCATAAAATTCAGTACTCTCGGTAACGACATGGAGCGAAGCTCAGTCTAAACACGTAATGAATTGTTTGCTAAAATATTTACATTTATTGCACACATCTAGAGTAATTATTATTATTTCAAAAATCGGAACCTGTATTTAATATACGTGTGTGAAATCATGTGTTTACAATCTAAACTTGCATCTAGTAATAGTCCTCTTTCAAGGATGATGAGTGTAACCGTGAGAAGTTTGCCTTCAGATGAGTTTTTCATCGTGATCTGTAGATCATTTAATAAAGCGATGATTCTCAAAAATTAGCACTATTTTTAAATTGAATTTCAATTTTACCTAATTTAAATGCTTCAATCAGGATTTCAATTGATGGATCTGTACAGTACGTATTTATTTTTACCCACACTGGCGCAATATATGCATGCTCATTGTTTCAGAAGTTTTCGAAATATTATAACTTGATATATAACTAATGAAATTTTTATCTCGCGTAGTCAAAATTTATCTCTAGAAGTATGTTGTATCAACTAACATTATCATGCCATTTATAGCTATATAAATATTATTATTTTCGAAATAATGAGTCTATATAGGTTGGGTAGTAATTTTTTTTCGATCTTGATTACCCCAGTTTTATTATTGAGAATAACGAACTAAAAAGGCCAAGACGAGACATCTCAAAATAGGTAATGGATGGACTCGAAAACTACTTGAATCTCCTGTCAGCGTGGCGTTGCTCAATAAATATCAAATTTCAATGTCAACAAAGCGTTCATTCAAGTACCCTAATTAAAACGTAATGAATGGGTATATACAGTAGAGAGAAACGTTATTGGATATTGATATTTGGTGGCAGTGGATATACCTTTGAAGATTTCGTATTTTCCAATGCACAAAGGACTACGCAACGCCCTGCTAGATTAATATATCTTCGTCGTTTTCGTAGAATTTTTTAATATCATTTAAGTTCTGGGGAATTAAGAATAGAGCCAAAGAACTACGAGAGTGATTCGAACCTATTCAACGAGAAAATAATAAATTTTTTGATTTTCCGCTTAATTTTTTTTCCACGAGATATTGAATAGAGATGCGCACATGTAAAATGTTGCATTTACTGCATTTAATAGCCTTCTGTTCATTATCAGGAATGTTTCCTGCGTTTATGTAGATAACCACCCTGTTCTGGTACAAGATTTGCAGTGTGAATCAAGAGCTTTACAATTGTGGCCGCAATTTTTTTTTCATTGCAGGTAAAAGACACAAATAACCAAAATGGCCTTCGCGGGTTTGAAGAAACAAATCAACAAATGTAACCAGGTGAGTTAATCAATTTTCGCATCCCCCTGTATTTTTAATTAAAAACAGAAAGTTAATCATTCTGATATAGTCACTAAGAAAGAGCGAGAATGTAATCATCAGATCAGCTAATCCTGCTTAACCCTTATTCCCTACCACCAGGCTTTTTAATGGAACAATTATTATTTTTCTGAAGAAATTGAACAAATCTTCGAAGCTATATTAATTTTTAAATAATTTTATGCATATTGTATGTGAATATATTTTCTTCGGGGTTTCAGGAAATGAAAGGTTAGGTGCCCTGAAACAATTCTCGAAAATTTTCACATTCGGAGTTAGATACCCTCAGAGACTGAATATAACTAGGGACATTTCGGTCGAAATCAATGTAAAAACGCTTGCCATCTGCTATTTAATTTGTTATTTATTTGTTCACCCTTCGTATACTGATCGAATAATGGTTAATTAGTTTTTCAAGACGTCAGAAAAAAAAATACTAATTTCAGATGATAATAACGTCAATGAATAAGCTATGTCATGTCTTTTGTTTTTTTAATCGCCACCCACGCTTGTGAGATAAATTTCCCTTTCGGTTTTAGCTGCCTTATCCGTTTGGCGACATGAAATGCTGTATGAAGTAAAAATCGAGGGTCATCATCTCTCGACTTCCTTTCATATCAGTGACCCTCCCTTTAGAGGAGCTTGTCATTTTAAAAGCTCTCTCTCCCTGACTACCAATTGGGCTTTGCTACGGTTCAGCCTAACACACTCGACAACGAGATTTTTTTCTTTCGTATTGGGTTTCCGAATCTCTGAACCTTAGAAAAAAATTCTGGGGATAACTAGCCAAAACGAAACCGTGATGCTTAAATCGGAATTATTTTAGTATTCGAAACATTGTTTTCTCTAACAAGAGACAAATCCGTTTATTTTCTCCGACTAATTGGAGTTCTCAAACTGTTTTCATTAAATCCGTTCTAATTAAAATTTCCATGAAAACAAGTTGAATCTCCAGGAGTAGCTAGCGTGCAGGCAAGTTGTTTTTTTCCTCAACGTTCAAATTTACTGGATAAATCTAGGATCAACTGAGTTTCCGGGAAACGGTCAAAGAAGATAATTTTGTTGACATGTTGGAAATCTTTGGAAGCGCGGTGGTTAGTCAGTGAACCTAAGGCCAATGGCCAGAGGCAATTTTTCGTGTTGCTCCATTATTTCCGAAAACGTTATGATTCATCCATTAAATTGAAATTACCCGGGGCTTCAAAGGTACATACAATTAAAATTGAAGATTTTTGGAGAGCAGCAGCGTAAGCGTATTAATCTTTTTGCTGTTACTTGAATAAAAAAGATCATGTCTGCGGTATTATACATTCCTTGACCCCGGATCTCTTAGGTAATTTGTAGAATGACCCGACAAACATTTTATTAATTGGAAGTGAAATACACGACGACTTTGTCTCGCTCGTCAACTATAGTCGGCCATAGCAAGCACAAAATGTTCCGGTATTTTCATTTAAAAAATCAGAAATCTGAACAGTAACTAGTTACCGAGATTCGCCTATATATATTTACATACTTCATACATAGTATATAGAGCAGTTGCATAAAGCAGAATTGATCCTAGAAAATATGTATTTAAAATTCATATAGCACAAAATAATTCAACGTTGAATATGGAGACGATTGAAAAACTACATATTTTGTATCTTACAAGGGAGAACCCTTCATTATTTCACCGGTAGGAGTTTTTTACCCGATTGACAAACAAAAATCGCGAATCGATAGAAGGCAAATAATGAGGGCTTCGAAACGATTGCAGCGTTCAATTTCCACGCATAATGCGGGATCTGTCAAATCGTAAATAAAGTCCAATATCACTTATTGAGTACTTCGGTAAACTCAAATCAGAATCGCTAATGAAATTGATTTCAATTGGCCATCATTTTCAACCCCTACTACTAACCGTTAAACAGAACGAGGGATAAAAATTTATTCCCCGACTGGAAGTATATCAGCGATGGATCTTTATGACAATATCACTCGAAAATGAATCGAAACTAAAACAAGTGTAATTTCATTTTCATGCTAGATTTATAGATTAATTATTGGAGATAATAAAACAAAACCTGAAAAAAAATTATATGAAACAAAACAGAAATAGAACAAATTCATATATAATGCATGCATAATATAAATCAATGAAAATAGGATAACGCCATAGCAATGATAAAAATTTATTCAAATGCATATCACCAGGTGATATGCATCTAAATTAATTCTTATTATGAATCAATAGAAAAGTAATTATAATGTGTAATGAAAAATGGATAAAAAATAGCATAAATATAGAACAATTAAAATAATGTGAAATATTGTCGGACGAGGAAGGGGTAAAATTTTTTATCAGGAACAAGAAACACATTGTATACAACAGATATTTATTTCTGATTTTTTCTTTGTCACACTGTACATACATCAAAATACTATACTCCCATAACTAACGTGTTCGAAAGGCTCGGAATTCATGTAATCACCCGATTACATGAATTAATGCATCAGCATTAAATATATTTTTTGATGCCATAATTATTGTTTCTTCTAGTTGTTACCCTGAAATATAATTCATTCTATTATTGCCGCCTTGGGATAAGTATGTACATCTTACCCTTGTTATATATATAAAAACCTAAAATAAAAAATTTATGGTGATAAAAAAATGTTGATATGAAGAATAATCTTCACTGCTGAAAATATCATAAAAATGCCCCAACAAACAACAACAACAACAACATAAATCGCACTACCCTCAGATGTAGGCTACCACAAAGAAGAATATTGGATATTTTTATTTCGATTGGCTCGTCAAATAGATGAATCCTGAAATACCTCTAAAAGACCACAAAAGCCCTATCACTTACTTCACATCTCATGTTTTACTCGATCTTTCATCACCTCCCATGGGCCACGTGATCCTCCTTTCTTCTTGTTAATATTCAACTGTAAAGAAAAATGAAATTAATATTTTTGCTGATCTAACAGCTGTCGAATACCCTACTGTGATTCATAAAATAAATCAATGAATCTATAATCGAATTGATACTTGACGAAGATCCTCTCCTTCTGTATTGTTGAAGCCAAGTAAAATATTGTCATCACACTATCTGAAAAAAAAAAGAAAATGAAAATTACATTATGCAATTGAATGAACTAATGCGAACTAAATTTGTTAAAGTAATAATCAATGTTAGGTTCCATTTTGTCTATCGATTATTAGTATATTGGTTAATTACATATATTTGTATTGTCTGTAGTATGTCACAGAAAAAATGGGAGGTGCTGAAGGCACTAAACTGGACTTGGATTTCATGGACATGGAAAGGGTAAGTAGCAAGGGTGTCAGAAAGAATTCTTGGGAAAATTTTGACTTGACTTTTCAGAAAACTGATGTGACATACGAGTTGGTTGAGGAGCTCCAAGTCAAAACGAAGGAATTCCTTCAACCAAATCCTACAGCTAGAGCAAAAATGGCAGCAGTAAAAGGCATCAGTAAATTGAGCGGCCAAGCTAAATCTAATACCTATCCACAACCTGAGGGTGTACTAGGGGACTGTATGCTGCTTTATGGAAAAAAATTAGGAGATGACAGCATGTTCGGTCAGGCTCTAGTAGAAATGGGTGAATCCTTGAAGCAGATGGCAGATGTAAAATACTCACTTGATGACAATATCAAGCAGAACTTCTTGGAACCCTTACATCACTTACAAACTAAGGATCTCAAGGAAGTTATGGTAAATGATATGTCAATATGGCATCCTTGTACTCAAAAAATAAAATGTTACAGCATCACAGGAAAAAACTGTCTGGGCGAAGGCTGGACTTCGATTGTAAACGAAGAAGACAGGCAAAAGGTGAGTTGAACTGTAAAATTACATCTGAGCACGAAAATGAAATTGACAAGCATGATTTACATCTAACAGTTAAGTGCCAGTCAAGTCCTTTGAAAACGCAGGGACATGGTGTTGGTATGTTGTAAAGAAATTTTTATTGAAACCCTGCTTAATTGAAGAACTATTTTTGTGTAGATTTAGAATAGAATTTTTGAAATGTCTTAAAACTAATCTGATCCTTGGATTACAATTTGTTCTGAAAAAAAAAACTTATTAGTCATTCAATCAACAACCTTAATTATATTAATTAGTTCTAGATATGCATGAAATTTGAAACTATTCTATAAAATTCCTTCTGCATATCACTGTCCCCTCTATTCAATTTTTTATGAGTATGCCTTTTTTTTGTACAAATAGATAAAATTATTCCTCAATTTAATTTTAAAAGTAGAATATCTCAGCATCAGTTCAATATATTCAAATTTAGTTCATTTATTTTGTATCGACTTCAGTAAATATCCTATTACATACTTTGGAAATATGAGATAATTACAATTTTTTTGCTAGTGCATCCAATAGGATTTTTTTTTTTCATTTTATTCTTTCCATTTTTATAGATAAAGCATGAGCATTAATTTTGCACGAAATATTTCCTACATTGACAGGTTCCCATATTACAGATGAAGAGATTAAGACTGCTGAAGATAAATTTGCAGAATCGCTGCATCTTGCTCAAATGGGCATGTTCAATTTATTAGAGAATGATGTAAGTTCCAGAACAAAATGTTTCGTCTTCATTTTTGAGGGTGTTCAAATTTGTATATGCTTTTGAAGTTTTCAATTTAGGAATCCAAATTCACAGGTATTGTTGAGATTACTTTATTGAAAACAAAAAAAGGATTAATGTTTGTAAAGATAAAAGATTTATAAGGAGCAGCAGCAACTTGATATGAATGAAATGCTCGAATTTGAACACCTTTTAGGTGTTCAACATGTCTTTCCCTCTTAACATTTCCTTCAAAGATTATAGAGTCTATAATCTTTGATTTCCTTGATGATTTTAAGGCTGCTCTGAAAACGAAACGATTCACATTCAAATTTTAGGTAGAACAAATATCTCAGTTAGCAACATTTGCAGAAGGTCTCTTGGACTATCATAGCCAATGTACAGATATATTGAGGACACTTACTGAAACGTTACAAGAAAAGTGAGTGATATATGATAGTCAAGAGCATTTATTGAATAATTTGCCCTAAATTACGTTTTCTGTCTAATGCATTTTGCAGGAGAGAAGAAGCTGCACAGCGTCCTAAGGTTGAATTCGTACCAAAATCTTTGACAGATCTGAATATAGAAGGTGTCTTGGATGGAGTTAATGGTACACATCATAGCAATTCAAGTTTGAATGTTCAAAATCACAATTCTTACAATATTTCCAACAATCAGTTCAAAAAACCTGCTGTACCTAAATCTATTCCCAATCGTACACAACCAGATCCCTTTGACCCCTGGAGCTATACCCAAGGTATTATTTTTTATTATTTTGTTTTTATCTTGAAGGATCAGAAACCATTAAATAATTTGTCATCTTTGATCATTTGAAAATTCCCTATCTATACATCAGCATATTTTGAGAAATTATTTTTGGGCTACTGATTCTTCCATTTAATTGCATTTCTTTATTTACATTGAAATCAGGTCAGAGGTAAGTTTCAAAGAGGCAGTTTTCATGTTTTTTTTTTTCAATTTATTATGTATTTCCCATTTCCAACTTTTTTATATCAAAATGATATTTTTTTTAATTCCTGATCTCCCAACTGGCAATGATTGTTTTTACTTGATATATGTTACTTTCATGCTTGAATATTTTTGCTTACACAGTCTTTCATCAAATGAGCCAATCCAATTTCACCCATTCCCCCACCCCCAAGTGTTTTCATAGAAGGGGGATATACGATTCGTTTCTTACAAAGAAATCTGTAGCCTTTGACATCATGAAGGTATCCCTATTTCAATCAGAATTAATCGTAAATATATCTACTAATTCGCCATCAAAATGATCCTTGTTATTGTTGTGCAGTATATTTGCACGTCAGAGGAATCTGGACTACTTCCAAAATTTATTTTGGTTTCATTCAGACTCCTTAGAAACAAACTATGAAAACATATGAACTGAACTTTGTGGCAGTGTACATTCAAACTGTGCCTGTGTGACTATGTTCCTTAATTGCTTGAGCTGTTGTTCTGACAAAGATGTGTTGCTAGGAACTTCACAAGCGTCTTCTCCTCAACATAAACCACATCAACTTGAGCTAATTCCTGGACAGCATTCTGCCAATGGTAACTTTATCTCCAGAAAAACACTGAGAAACAAAAACTACATAGTTTTTTACATACATTCTGATGACTCTATATATATTCTTTCTTTATATAGAATGTCTATTCGAATATGTGTAAGTTTCCAGCGAAAACAGTTTTTGTTTCTCTGAATAACTATCTTCTTGTAACTTTACTGACTGTAGAAATGGTAATGGCCCAGTTGCAAGAGTTGGGCGAACGTTTTTCATCAAAATTACAATGTAGACGTAGATCATGTACTTCAACATCACAGTTTGTTTTGATTAATTTTTATCCCAAATCTTTGACTGTGGATGTATAATTTCTTTTTCAATACAGAGTCCATTGTCCATTCATTTGGGATGAAAGTTAGCAACCTTTTTGAAGAAAGCTCTGTATATGCCCATTCTACTTCTTCCTTTGCTGCTGTAGAAAGCCTATCGTTTTAAGTGCATCGAGTTCCAGTTCGTGAAAAATTTCGCCAACTTCTGATTGCTTAATGTATTGCAAATGGAATACCTTGATTGCTGGATGTATTTTTGTCACGTTGTTCATGTTTGTTGTTGTGTTTCATAAAAATCATCGTTTCTGTATCAACTCAATGTGTGAAGCAACATTTTCTGCTGACCCTCTCTCAAACACTTATTTCATTGTAGCATCTCCATTGCCGTCCCCAATGAAATCTCCTGCCAGGACACCGATGATTAAGCAGCCCTGTTGCACAGCACTTTATGACTTCGATCCTGAAAATCCTGGGGAACTCGGATTCAAGGTAAGCAATTCCTCAAAAGTAGCTTCAGTTTAGTGTCTTTACTGATTTTGGTCCACCGATAGCTCTATTCTCAGCATGCAGGAGCTACTACATTACTTTCGTTCCAAACAAAATAATATTGCTTCACTTGCTCAGATCAGAGCTTTCCTCACTTACTCTACTTTCAGGAGAATGATATCATCACACTTTTGAATAAAATAGATGAAAACTGGTTTGAGGGCAGCATAAATGGCCGCACAGGCTACTTTCCAGTGAATTATGTGAGAGTAGATGTTCCATTACCATGAGTTACGGGTTAAAATAAATTTCAAAAACCCCAATATATTATAATTTCTGCTCTGCATGTTTATATTCAGTTGTTATATTTTGTTATTCAACTGCACTCAGTGAATTTGGCCATTAATAAAAAACTAGTGATAAAAAAAGCATTTAATCATTTAAAAGTACTGAAATTATTAAAGATCTTCCTTAGCAGAGTGAAATTAATTTTGTAAATGTGTGTATATATTGTTTTAAATAAATATGCTATTTTAAATTCAGATTATTAGGAGTGCAGTTGAGTCCGAGTCATTTGAATGATGAATTATGATGATTTTATCAATCGATTTTGAGACAAATTTATGTGAAAGATATGCTTTTTTGTAAATATTGTATTTTAGCTTAGTTATTATATAATTAGTAGTTTGTTAGAACACAATCTTCAAGATATAGTTTATATGATTATTCAAAATACATCAGAAAACATTTCGAAAATTATGGCTGCTTATCGTTGACGAAGCATTGAATTGCATAAAATGAATATTGTAAATGTTAATATTCTTGTAACTCAACAATTTGGAATAAAATTGAAGAAATTGTGATTGCTTGAAATCCTATTTTTGAAAATTCACTGAGAATAGATGATTTTGCAATTTTAATGTAATGACAAATAACTTACATATGTAGCTTATAACCAAGGGGATAAATTAGAAGAGATGAAAGAATAATTTTTTATTCAGCAAGTGATTTGAAGAATACGAACTGGTAATTGTTTCCTAAAATTTTCATTTTGACGCTTAACTTTTCAAAAAGTTTGTTTTAGGGTTAACAATTCGTGGAATTATTATTATTTGATCAATATGATTTAATTTCGAAGTCTGTTCACAAGAAAGAATAAGAGATCAAAAATATGGTGCTGTCAGCATTCTCATACATGGTTCTTTAAAAAAAAAACAATATTTAAAAATCGAAAATAGCCAAAAAATGTTATTGCATGACATGGAAATTCAATGTTGATATATAAATTAAGGAAAATTTTTGTTAATGTTTGTATAATATTGTGAATTTCTACTGAAACTTTATTGCATTGTGATCAGGAAATCTTTACGAGGATTGAAGAAATATATTCAAGTAAGTTGTGCCGCATCATGATACATACATTTAGATGTCTTTCAAAGCATAATAATATCCGCAACTTTTAAAAGAGCTTTTTGCAAATATGACACCGATAAAGTTTTGGCTGAAATACTAATAATTAAACGTTCGTCATTTGACATGCTGTAGATGTATTTCTTATAATTGTGTAAAACACCAGATGAAACTGGTATGCATTTTGCTTTATATTGAGTTGAATTCAAATTGTTAAGGGCCATTCTAATGAAAATTTCATTTATCGTGATGAATACTCTGATCCTTGTTTATAATTAATATATTATATATTTACCACACATTAACTCACTTCGTGAAATTCTTTGCTAATTAGAAGTTATTCTTGATATTCTGTGTACCGACTTAATATAGAGCAAATTGGTCATATAAATATATTAAATATCTGGTTCACGACAATACATTAGATTTAAAGTTGAATAAGTATAACCAATTAAGATATTGTTATAAGACTATAATAATTCCTAACATCCAGTCAGGCTAGAATAATTGATTTGAAAAAACTAGAACAGAGCAGCTTATTCAATTCAAAATAATAATTTGTTCCAGTTTATTTCAAGGTGAGAAAATACAAGGACTGGACTATCGTTGAATAGGATACTCTTTTTTCACATTTTAATAAACTAGTTTTCTTCATTCGGAGTGGAATTTCAAATCCCAAGAATGGAATATTAAATTCTTTTCTGTAGTCATGATGATTATATCAATATTATCGATCTCAAAACCGCAATATTTGTTGAAAGCTGTAATAAACCTTCATATTATGATTTATCGCAATCAATCTGACAAAGAAATTCTTTCCGTAGTTAGTTTGATTACAGAGTGAAATTGTCTTCAATAGCACCTCAAGAAACATGAAAGTATTGTGTTATTTTTTGCCATATTTTTTTAAATGTAGCATGTTACCAAACCATAATATTGTTAATACACATGTATACAATTTGAATGTTACCGTATTTGTGCATTAATAAAAAATGTGTCACATTGACCTCATATTATTACTGATAAAATCTATTACAACGTATTGGATCAAGTATTAACTTTTTCAGCCAACAACTTCGGGCACACTATGAAGTACATACAACATAAGACCTTCCAAGGAAAAATTAATCGTTTGAAGAGTACAAGATTTATTCTTGGTTGGAATATATTGAACTGATGTAGCTGATGCTTGATGAAAATCCATCATTAATCTGAATAGCATGATTATCACCAGGACGAATTAGTTCACCCTAGTGAAAATTGTTTCATGTTGATGAAATATTTTACTTAGATAATACAATTGAATTGTATCTGATACAATCTCAGATCAATGAAAAACATTGATTGATTTTATTTATCTGAGGATACAATGTTCAAAATATACTTCTGTATAGTTGATGGCAAATCTTTGGTGGCGTGGTTAGCGTCCATTATGTATATTTTTCAAGGGGTTCACTTCTGGAGACGAAAAACTCAATTTCTAATTGCAGCTTGCAAGTTTTCATAAATTTAAAATGGCATTATCGAAACGTATCAATTTCTGCTAATATTACTTACATGTGTATTAAATATAAGATGCAATTTACCTTCCAAACAACTACAATTTTCTCTACGAACGCCATGCCATGCACATCAACCATTATGGCGGTCAGCGGGTCAGCCAGTGATGGGAAGGAGAACCTAGGGAGGAGGGGAGGTAAATTTTCGGTAGATTTAGGTAGATTTTTACTGAGGAGTTATTTAGGTACATACCATGATATAAGAATACATGTGTTCTTAGTTCCTATTTTTTGAAAAAATCACTGAATTGTTAGTTTATGTATTCAACATGAGCTCTTTTTTCGAAATATCCCTCTGCTGGAATGTTTTTGACCTCCTTTCGAAATAGGCTGAAGAGTATTTTGCAATTCTGGAAGTACATAATAAAATGCAAAGATAAAAAGTAATAAACTATTCCGATTGTTTTCACGGGACCCCAAAATTATACAGAAGAATTGAATGATAATTTTCGGTAGAATTTCTTCCGTCATCGGTAGATCGATAGAATTAATCGGTAGATCTACCGAAAATTCGGTAGGGTTCCCATCATAGCAGCAAAGCTCTTTGATAGCAGTCAGCCATCTTGAAGTCACAAAACAGACAGAGATAGAGGGTGTACTCTACCGTACCGATTTCCGCCGAGAGGTGGAGTTGCTTGCTAGGCTCTTGAATTTTGACCGTTTATTTTCCGATACCGTTAATATTTTTCCGAACTTTATTTTTTTTACCCGACCGTATTTAAGTAGCTGTATTTCTTGGACCGCCTCACCGACCAGTTTCAGAGTATACTATTAGTCTTCTTGTACATAGGCTTTCGAAATTGCTCGCAATATACATATTCAACTTGTTCGAAAACCTATATTTTCATACCAAAATTTCAAATATCTGGCCTTGTTTTTTAGAAATTTTTTGTTTTTTCACGCCCCACACACGCACGCACACGCACACACACAAAATACTTTTTTCGTCCTATCGTTTTGAAATTGAAAGTATAGATTAATGAATAAGGCTCTTCTCTATCAGAAACTGCAATCCGTTCTTCTTCGAGTGGATTAGTTTTCATTTTATGCTCTATTGAATGTCGGGAAATTTGGTAAGCCATAGCAGCCGAAAAAAATTCTTTTTCGTCAAAACTGAGGTCAGATTTGGAATCAGGGACCTCGACTTATCTAGAAAACATGTAGAACACTTCAATATCTAAAACTTGGATTTTCGATGTCGATCAAAAAGAACGCAAGACGCAAAGATGAAAAAAGAAAGTTTTTCTTTAGACATTCTTGAAAATATTTCGCCATGACTAGAGACATATCTGAAATATTGATCTCCAATCCAACGCCATCTGGATCAAGGATCAAAAGCACGTTTTCTTTAGACATTCTTGAAAATATTTCGCCATGACTAGAGACATATCTGAAACTTTATCTCCAATCCAACGCCATCTGGATCAAGGATCAAAAGCACATTTTTCTTTAGACATTCTTGAAAATATTTCGCCATGACTAGAGACAAATCTGAATAATTGATCTCCAATCCAACGCAATCTGGATCAAGGATCATAAGAACATATTTCTTCAGACATTTTTGAAAATATTCCAACATGACTAGAAACAATAAATTATTATAATCTTCAATCCAACCTCAGTTGAATCAAGGATCAAGCGATGAAAAAGTGTCTTTAGAGTTTTTGGAAAAACTAGTAGGAATTGATATTCAAATGATCTTCTATCCAATACATCAAGCCAGAATAATTTTTTTCTTCAAAACTGTGGCGGAATTCGTAATCAAATTAATAATGGTTTTCGATTTCGATAGATAATATTTTTTTCTTCGTATCATCTTGAAATTGAAAATGAAGTTTGATTAGGCTCACCTCTATCAGAAAGTGCAATCGGTTTGTCTTCAAGTGAATTATTTTTCGTTTAACGCCCCTTTGAAGAGCTGAAATTTCAGAAGGCCCTAGAAGCCAAAATATTTTTTTTTCGTCAAAACTGAGTTCGGATTTGGAATGAGAGACCTCGAATTATCCAGAAAACATGTAAGGCACTTCGATATCTAAAACTTGGATTTTCAATGTCGATCGAAAAAAACGCAAGGCTATACATCATGAAAAATTTTGGGTGAAAATGCTTTTTTCTTCGTATCGTTTTGAAATTCAGAATATAGATTCATTAGAGCCTGTTCTATCAGAAACTGCAATCGGTTCTTCTTCAAGTGGATTATTTCTCCATTTATGCCCTTTTGAATGTCGGGATCTTTGGTAGGCCATAGCAGCCGAAATGAATTTTTTTCGTCAAAACTGAGGTCAGATTTGGAATCAGGGACCTCGACTT